>NC_056522.1:258681654-258832349 GCF_019175285.1 Sceloporus undulatus
CCACAACAAACCCTCTACTCATTCTCTAGTATTCAAAGGGACACTGCATTTCTTTCTGGAAGTAATATATAGGCATCACAACTAATAGCTTTATCCGCTCTGAAATCTCCCCTATTACATCTGTCTTGGTTTTTAGCGCAACAGTAATTATAGTCAGATATCATATCCTTGCTCATTCAAGCCATGGAAGTTCATGAATAAAAAAGCTGCACACTTGTTCATGTTTCTTCTTTACCCTCTCATATACACATTACTTCCTGCATTTCCTGTTTGTTTTAACTGTAGCCGTGCTACAAGAACCAGGCAAACTTTGATTAGTGCTAATCAGAAGTGCTTCTGAACTAGACATATGAGAAGCACAGATTATGGGCAGCTAGGGTTCCCAATCCATATCCCCAGATGTCCTCCCATGTTGAAAAAAATCAGCATGGAGCCTTAGAGGTGGTTCAGAGATTTTGGAGAGCTGATTATAAATAATAACATGAAAAGAGTCATGTTGGATCAGACTGAAGGCCTTTTTAGTCTTAAAATTCTGTTCCCTCAGTTGCTAACAGCTACCATTTAAACACTACATTGGGCAGATCCAGTTAGGTCTAAAACATTGGAAGCATTATAACTAGCATTAGGATCTCTCTCTCTCTCTCTCTCTCTCTCTCTCTCTCTCTCTTTTTTTTTTTTTGGCATGGTGATGCCAAGATTTTGAAAAACATTGTTTGAAAATGCCCCTGGAAAAGGTCCATGGAGGAGAGAAGCAGGAAGTAAGGACAAACTGTACTGTCCAGTTATGATTTACAGGAGATATGAATGTAATGCTGGTGTTGAGCCTGTGCATCAACCATGGGAAAATCATGTCTGTCTATGTGGTCTATGGAAATAAAGACATTATTACTAGTATAGCATCTTACCTGTTCTGAAAATGTCAGCTAGAAACTGTATAGTGTTTTGTATGCACTAGATTCTTCTCTTGCTTCTTTTTTTATATTTTGCATTTTTTGTTTTTGTTCCACATTTTTACACAATGTTTTTCTTTAAAGATGCTGTTGTCTTTGCCCCACTCGGCCCCGCTATGCCCCTGGTGTCACTATTGAGGAAGATAACTGCTGTGGCTGCAATGCTATTGCCATCCGTCGCCACTTTCTTGATGAAAATATGACAGCTGTGGACATTGTATATACTTCGTGTCATGATGCGGTAAGAATTATATGAGCAGTTCCTTGGGCTGAAAAACATGTCTGAGGCATTCTAGAGCTATATGCTAAAGTGAAACTGTAGTAGAAACTTTTAAAATTTTGCCAGAAAATCAAGAGTTACTACTTTTGGTATACAGATGCACATATGGATTATATGTGGATTTAGCTGGGATCTCTTTGCACTAGGAGAGGCTTGGACTAGATGATTTTTGGGAAACCATCCAGATCTGTGAATCAATGATTCTTTGATTCTGGGTATGCTGAAGTGCCATTAAGCTCAGAGTGTTGCTTTCCTAACCTTCATCTGTCAGTTCACTTTTATTCCCATGATGTGAGATGTGACAGAAAAGCCCTTCAATTATAGTAAAACTGTATATTTTTACATGATTCTGCATTTTCTTTAGGTCTATGAAACCCCCTTCTATGTGGCGGTAGATCATGAGAAAAAAAAAGTGGTCATCAGTATCCGAGGAACTTTGTCTCCAAAGGTAATAGTGCGTCCTGTTATATTTGCTAACATTGTGCGCCATTTTATGCTCTGTTTCTAAGGTTCTGTAAATTATTAACAAGCATATTATTTAGATTTATAACAGTGATTCAGACATACCTGATTATACACTGCTCTCTCCTCCTAGGATGCTCTGACTGATCTGACTGGAGATGCTGAGCGCCTCCCAGTGGAAGGTCATCATGGAACCTGGCTTGGGCACAAGGTATCTATAACATTAGCTGTATCTTTCTTGGTTAATCTGTCATTCATTTCTTTCTTTTTCTCTTTCCCTTAAAAGGTAAATTTATTTTAAAAGAACCTTTCATAAAAGGCACAATTGTAGCCTGTTGTAGTGATATTTCTTTTCAATAAGTCTTGAACTTGCTATTATTGTAGTTGTTAATGAAATAAAAAAATGAACAAAGGACTAGCATCTAGTCATAACCTTACAAGACTGCTAAGAAAGTAAACACCATTCCTCTCACTATCTAATGCAGAACTGACATGAAATGGAGCTTTAAAAAACAAAGCAAACATTATTCTTGTAATATTCTATGATATTCTGGTACTAGCAAATATGTTAATGGGGCACAATACATTGTGTCCGTAAAGCAATTTGAAAAGGTTTCTAATAAAATTAACAATATTAAGCTAACTACAAGAAAGACTACCACAAATATATTTATAGATGATAAATGACCCCATAAAATTATCTTATATGTAGTGCTAAATGGAAGTGTGGGACAAAAACAGCATATATATTTTTGTATAGCAGACATGAGAAAATTATGAATTATGGCAGAATAAAGATGACTAACATTGTAGGATGTGGTTTACATTAAAAAATGATCAAGTGTATTGGGCTGTTTAAGGACATTCGGAATGCAAGAGACAGGAAATGAATTATATTCCTTTTGCTAATGGATAAAGTTGAAGTATTTCAGCCAGCAAGTGGAAGATAGTAGAGGCATTAAAGAATAAATTCATGATGAAGTTAGAATGGGAGAAGGGAAAGAGCTGGCATTCCACCAGCACCACCCCAGGGGGGAAAAAACATATTATGTAAGAGAGCACTCTGACACGACAAAATGGGAGCCCCCATCCTGACTATTACGACTGCTGTTATCATCATCAGGCACTCAGTGCTCACCTACAGGACAGTTGGTGGGAAATGAGGGAGTGACTGGAGGTGGGTTGATCCTCAACATCTGAATGACTTGAAGCAAGGCAAAAGAGGGAGGGAGGGAGGAGGATATGGGTAAGGCATGAAGGGGAGGAAGAAGAAGTTGTATGCTAGTCTCTGACAAGCAGGTTGGCATTCTGAGATGGAAAGGGGCATGTTTAAATACATTTCTGGACAAAGAATTATTTAATTTTGAGAGAGCCTTTTGTGTCAGGTTCTGATTGGTGAAGCTCTAATAGAAGTCAGAGTACATCCAACAAGTCTGAATATGTTTTAAAAGTATTATGTATAATGTGAGAATATTGTCTTTCTAATTCCTACTGTTATTATTGTAGAGGTGCTGTAATAATAGTTGTTACTCGCTACTTCTAAACTGAGTAAATAAAAATAATGTGTGTATTGGTTGCTGTATTTTAATATGTTATTTCCTGCCTCAGTCCGTAGGGTTAGGTGGTTAAGAAATGATAACAACAACAGCTACTACTATTACTACTACAGTGGAGCCTTATCTTACACAGGGGATCTGTTCCGGACCCCCGCATAAGCCAAAAAATGTGTATGCTTGAACCCCATTCAATATAATGGGGCTCGGGCGCAGCGACACAGGCATGCCACAGGCGCACCATTCATTCCATTGCCATGCGACTTGAGCATAAACTGAAAGCTGTGTATAGTGTACCCATATATGGTGCGGGCGCACTGTATTAAAAACTCTATGGAAATCAGATGTATTAATTCTTCAGAGTAACTTCTATAAGCACTGGCATGTTACAATGAAATTACAGTTCTCTGGATGGTCATTGAAGTGGAGTTAGGAGTCAGCTTGAGCTATTTCTCCAGAAGGTGGAGAGGAGCTCTTCTGGTGGCCACGAGCAGGTGTGTGCTGGTATGCCCACAGGACAATCTATGCCAAATTATTGTAGGGTGGAATTGACCCGCTGGGTCCATTGGTTCACCAAAAAGATCCCCAAGTCAATCAACATGAAACTGACATAGTTCAGTCAGGCTTTCAACAAAGTCCCTGACAATATTCTGACAAACACGCTAGGAAAATGGGGGTTAGACAAGACTGCTAGGTGGATTTGTAATTGGTTGACCAGCTGAACCCAAAGGGTGCTCACCAGTTGCTCATCTTCATCTTTGAGAGTAGTAACTAGCAGGATAACATAGGGTTCTTCCCTGGGCCCAATGCTATTTAATAGCTTTATCAATGACTTGAATGAAGGAATAGAGGGCATAGTTCATACACTCCAGAGGGCAGGATCAAAATTCAAAATGACCTTAATAAATTAGAAAGCCGGATCAAAACTAACAAAATGAATTTCAACCGGGAGAAATGTAAGGTACTGCACTTAGGCAGAAAAAAACCGAAATGCATAGGTATAGAATGGGGGACACTTGGCTTAACAACAGTACATGTCTAGGAGACAACCAGTTAAATATGAGTGAACAGTGTGATGTGGCAGCTAAAGAAGCCAATGCAATTCTATTCTGAATCAATAGAAGTATAGTGTCCAGATCGAGGGAAGTAATAATAATAATTTGTTTTATTTATATACCGCTATTCCAAAGATCATAGCGGTGAACAGCAAGTAAGCTAATTAGCAAGTAAGCTAATTTGCCCCCAACAGTCTGAGTACTCATTTTAGCAACCTCGGAAGGATGCAAGCCTGAGTCAAGCTTGGGCCCTTTTGCTGGTCTTGAACTCGCAACCTTGTGGTTTTGAGTGAATGGCTGCAGTACAGCCATTTAACCACTGTGCCACCAGGGCTCCTGTAATAGTACCACTTTATTCTGCTTTGGGCCCAAAACAGACAGGCCTGAAAGAGTGGTGTACGGCCATGCTGGTGCTGATTCTGCAGGGGCCATGCACGTGCCTGGCCCCAATCCAGGTTGGCGCTGTGGTCCTGAGGTGGGCCACTGGAAGGAGAGAATCCTATCTGTTCCTTCTTGGCCTGATTATTCCTGGATGGCACAACATTGGTGCGGCTTCCGGCCGCGTTTGGGGCATGTGTCTTCTGAACGCTATGCCCCAAATGCAGCCAGAATCCATTTCATATGAGCCATGTGTTTCAGGCCTTGATCAGGCATCACCTGGAATACTGTGTCCAGTTTTGGGCACCACAATTCAAAAAGGATGTTGACAAGCTGGAGTGTGTCCAGAGGAGGATGACAAAAATGGTGAAGGGTCTGGAAACCATTCCCTATGAGGAGAGGCTCTATGATTCCACCTGATGATGAGCTAGTTTTAATTAATTTTTATTTTATTTTATTGATGTGTTTTTATGTGTATTTTAGTGAGCTTTAATCCCGCCTTGATCCATTGGGAGAGGTGGCAAAATATAAATAAACGTATGTGTGTGTGTGTGTGTGTAATTCTTCCTACTTTAGTTTTAAGATTTTTTTAAAAAAGTTTAAGTTTCATTTTAAAAAGACAAAAGACCAAAACATACAACATATTGACACAATGAGACAAACCACTAAACAGTAGACATTACATACACTCCATATCAGACTAAACAACAAATCTAAAAATTGCGACTTCCAAAAATTACAAGTGTTGTCTATTTTTACTATATCTTATACTCCTCATATAACCAATTTATAAGTATTACGTATTCTGTAATTACCTCCCTTAATATTCTCTTCCCTGTAGAAAGGAAATTTCTTCTGTTAGGTTCAGTAGTTACTAAAATGCATCTCTAAATACCCCAGAATTAGAAATAAGAAAGAAAAAAACCTTTCTTTCAGGTTTTTATAATTTCTGGTTAACTGAAAAAATGAATGATCAAAAAAGATATATTAAATATTGGCCTCTTTTTGGCTATTCATGGAACTATCCTATATTACCTGATTTTAACTATATTAACCAAATATCTATCCTATTTTTTTTCCAATTTATTCAAACAGTTCCTTGGGAGTCAGCTTGGAGATCAGTAAATTTCAAATCCAGAACTTTTTCTATTGCCTCTAAGACCGGAGTCCAGCTTTCTAAGAATTTCTCTAAAGAATTAAATTTGATTAAATGTGTTAATTTATCATTCGCTGTTAAATCATAAAGTTTCCACATCCAATCCAGAGAGGATGGGATATCTTCCCCTTTCCAGTGTCTTGCATAGACCATTCTGGCTGCCACTAACCTATTAAATAAAACAAAACTCTACCATATTTTTTTCACCAACTCCTGGTCAGTCATACCCAGAAAAATTTTTTTAGGGTTTTTTAAAAAAATCTATCTGAAGGATTTCTCTAATTTTTTTTTAATTTCTTCCCAGTATGGTTTAACCTTTGGGCATGACCACCAGACATGTATAAAAGTTCCTCTCTCTTTCCCGCACTTCCAACAATGATCGTTAGTGTTCTTAAACATATGTGCTATTTTGTCTGGCGTCATGTACCATCTATACTGCATTTTATAATATTGCTCTTTTAGATCCGTGCAGACTGTGTGTGTTTGAGCCTTATTTGCCAACATTTTTCCCACTCTTGTATTGGAATAGGTTCCCACAATCTTTAGCCCATTTTATCATGCAGTCTTTAACCACTTCAGATTCCATATCCAGTTTTAACAATTCCTTGTATATTTTCAATATAATCTTATTTTCTCCCATAAGTATTTTCCCTAATTCAGATCCTGTTTCTTCTGTATCAATACCATATAACTTTGAATCTATCCTGAATCTTTCCATCACGTGTCTATACCAATAATATCTATATCTATATCTATATCCCTTCTAATAATCTATATCTAATAATATCTATATCCCTTCTCCACCCATTCCTCTGGGGTTAATATTTTATATTTTTCACCAAGATATCCTTATATGTGGCCCACCTATCTTGAATAATTTCTTCTCTCTGAAAAAAAGCTTCATTTGTAGAGACCCACAGTGGAATCCTTCTACTGATGTATAAGCTAAAGATACGTACACACACACACACACACGGGGGCTACCACCTTTCTCCCACTCCCAGCCAGTGTGATCTAGCCAAGCTTCAGACGTTGCAGATAATCTCCTTTTTTTCCACTGCACTTAATTGCTCTTACTGTCCTTTATGGAGAATGAAAAGTGTGGAAGATTGTGGTTACTTGTGGTAATGCATATTTTTCAGTATGCTGACAGACAGCTCAGTTCTGTTAAAACTTTTTTTACATGCTTCTTTCTGGCTCCTTTCAGGGAATGGTGCTGTCTGCTGAGTATATTAAAAAGAAATTAGAGCAAGAGATGGTGCTCTCTCAGGCCTTTGGTCGTGATTTGGTGAGTTTTAATTTTTATGCAGTGTGGTCAGGAAAAAGAGGTTCATACTTCCACCCATGTTTTCCTATTATAGCTTGTTACATGATATATCAAAATTACTGGAAACACTGTTAGCTTCTCTACGTTTCTAGCAATCATAGCTGCTCTTGGCCACTAGATGTGTAAACCATTGTTCTGAAAATTAGTTACTGGAAGCAATATTTGGAAAAAAATTAGGACAGTAAAGTTGGGAAATGAAAAGGATGGTGAAATCCTAGGATGCTAATAATAGTCAAAATTCAGCTGAAAATCATGTTCCATATTGATGAGTCACTTGAGCTTTGTAACAAATTAGGAAGTAGTTGCATTTATTTGCTTCCCCTGAACAACATGTGCTCTCTTTTCCTTCAATTATATTAGTTTGTGCTGTCATTATGCCTGTAATTATTTGATAGTGTATTGTGTGTGTTGCTATATTCCAGGTTCTTTAGGACAATTCTGAAAGAAAAAAATAATCCACTGTAGGTATGCTTGAGGAATTTGTTTTCTCAAATTCCGATACAAAATTACCCTGATTAGCACCTCTTAGACTAATATGTGAATTAGAATTTAGCTTCATACTTCTCCAAATGTTGCAGTACAGTTCTTGGCAGTTTAAATATTTCAAAACACACATTTAAATATTTTTATTTTAATATCTGTATTTAAATATGTGCACTGAGAGGTATTTCCCCCTAGATATTAAACTGGGAATTAATGGGGAAATGTGATGATCTGAAAATAAAGAAATTCACCATTGCTACATTTGCTGAGAAATGATATAAGCCTGTGGTGCCCTGATTTTTTTCCCTGTTCTTCTATATTGGTCTTTATTTGAAGTTAGTCATGTTGTCCCTTATATTGTGGTTTTCATGTCTGTAAATGTAGCAACTCAAGATGTTATTTTATGTTTGACTTGTATTTTCTGGAAAATATACAGTTTAGTGTGATCAAGGTTATTTCATGTACTGTGCTTTAGTTCTTACAGCAAGCCCTATAAGGTAGATTGGCACTTTTGTAGACTAAATCACTTAGATCCACTCTTAAGGTTCATTAGAATATAAACTGTGACATTATATTGGACTCTCTGTATTAGCAGGGTTTCAGATCTGAGGCTCCTGCTACTGTGAAAAACATGGATGACAGTGCCCCATATTACCTCAGTGGTGCCAATGTGAATGTGCACACTTCAGCATGTGCTCATTCACATCACTGCCATTGAATATGGGACATGGTGATCTGTGAGCAGTCAGAATCACAGATCAGCAGCCCACCAATACAGTGGGCCCACTGTACTTTGTATTTGGAATTGGGTCTTATAAGGACTGCTAATAGTCCTTGTGGGGAAATCATGCTACATAAAATTCTACATAAAAGCATAAAATTCTTTGTTTCTTCTTCTGAAGGGATGCTGCCTTATCTGAGGAGAGACTGTTTCTAATTACAGTCAGCCTCAGTTTTTGCAGGGGTTATGAGTGTAGAACCCCCATGAAAGAAAGAAAACTGGAGAATATCTCTTTCCTCCTCCCCAAACCGTATTTAACACAGAGGGGAAAAAAGTACCTGTACTGGCAGGGTAGCTGTGCCTGGTCATGCATACATTTTCTCAGTTGCTCACTTAATTGGGCATGAGGGGGGAAGGGGATGAGAGGGGGTTGGGATGAATGAGAAGGGGGACACCTGCCTCATCCCCTTCCCCTTTCTCCCTGTCGGGTGAGTGAAGGAACATCTGTACTGGTTCAGGGAACTGGTGGCAAAAATAGTAATATGAGAATAATCAAATCTGCAAATGCTTAACCTGCAAATGTGGAGGGATGACTGTGTAGTTACGAAAGGTGAGGAGGCAATTTAAAAGATCATTATTCTTGTTGTGTGCCTTCAAATCAATGCTGACTTATGGCAGCCCTAAAGCAAACCTATCACAGGGTTTTCTTGGCAAGATCTTTTCAAAGGGGGTTTGTACTTGCTTTCTCCAAAGGCTGAGAGAGTGTAAGTTGCTTATACAAATAGGAAATTGGAAAACTTCCTTTAAAAACTAGTCCTTGTATTCAGGGGTTTACATCTAATTGCTAGTCCCAACTAAAGTAGACCACTTGCATCAATGGCACTTACATAGGTGTTGACTTAATACATTCCTATTGATTCAAAGTCTACTTTAATTTGGACTAGCAATTTGGTTTAGGCTGTTTTTGTTCCTATTCGTGGGAACATTGTCTGAGCAGAGTTCTGTTCACACAGTTTTCCCATGGGGGGTAGGGACAGTCAAGATTTCCCATTACTCTGCTGTCCCTTCTTCAGAGAACTAATGGCCCTTTGAAATAATATGTAGGGAGGGGGTCCAGCAAAAATAGTTTCTTTTCCTTCTGCTTCCAGGATCTTTAGTTTATAAAAGCTGTCTCAGGAGCCACACTCATGTCTCTACAAAGTGATTAAGTCATTAGATGAGGATCTTTGGAATGCCAGTGTCGTCTGTTAGATGATAGTGTACAGTTTATGGACTATATATGTCTCTCGGTTGAGTGAAAGAGATATTCTTTATCTAAATAAATAAAATAAAATAATAATAATAATTAATAATAATAATAATAATAACTTATTGATATTCCGCCTTTTCCCAAAGGAATGAAGGCAGATTACAATAGAAGTAAACAATAAAACTACATAGACTTAAAAATTAAAACTAAGAAGAAAAACCATCCCCTATCCCAACCCTCCCTCCTTCAATAAAAACATTAGGCAAAAACAATAAAATAAGAATAAAACAGCAAATAAATTTAAAATAACAATAAAATGTGCTAAAATATACTAAAATTGGAGATAGAGTTGAAGCGAGAACTGGTATCATCTTCTAGGGGGGGTATGGGACCAGTGATGTCAGTGAGGGGGGAGGCTGGTCTAGGAGGCTAATCTGGAAAGGCCTTTGAGAAGAATTGTCATAACCTGCTGATATCTAATTGGATTTTGTCTTGCAGGGCAGAGGAACAAAACATTATGGCCTCATTGTGGTGGGCCATTCTCTAGGGGCAGGCACAGCTGCCATTCTGTCCTTTTTGCTCCGTCCACAATACCCAACTCTAAAGTGCTATGCCTACTCTCCCCCAGGTGGCCTTTTAAGGTAGGTGCTTGTATTTAGTAAATAAAGGGAATGAGGTGTTGTGCGTTCTCAGATTTCAGCAAGCTTATCCACACATAGATATCTATGATCCCCATTTCCATTTTTTTTAAAAAAAATGTTCAGTTTACTAAATCACTGAAGGTTCAATATAATCTTATTGAAAGAAAAGTGAAACTATTAAATACCATCTTCTTAAAACGGGGTGGGGGGTGAAAAATAGCTTAGTATATACCATAAATATCCATATCATAAATTCTATATTTTGAAATGTTCCCTCAAGAGTGTAGGGGACATTTTTTCTGGTACATTCCTGTGTGTATGGAGAAAAATAAAATCCATTACAAAGTACCACAGGATTTGGAACACAGAAGTAAATTTTACCTCAGATGTTTCATTCTGTCTGAGTTTGAGCTTATTTTAACATAAGATTTAACCATCTCAAACGGCAAATCAGCACTGATTTCCTGTTTGTAATTTAAAAAAGAAAAGAAAAGTCAGTTAGACTTCATTGGATCATCTCCATTTTTTTCTGTGAGCCCCATATTTCACCCCAAAATTATGGGTTTCAGTTTTCTCTTCTGTTTTCTTTTCTAGGGCTTTCTGATAGCCACATGAGGATTGTTGAATAATTGGTGGTTTGTATCTTTTCCTCAGTCACATGTTTTGTTAGTGGTTTAGTTGACCCTGACAAAACAAATAGATCCTCCCATCTACAATGCTAGACTGAAGAGTTGCTCAACATATGCTGCTCCCTCTGTGTGGTTTTTCCAGAACTGAAATATGACAACAGATTAGATTTCCTTAGAGGAAACTCTGTAGGAAGAAAATGCAAACTGGATTCTTGTGATTCAGTCAAGAGAAGAATGTCAACATTCGCCAGTAGCCCCTAAAGGTTTTTGTGTTACACTGTTTATCGAATATACAGTTGTCCCTCTTTGTTTGCGGAGGATCTGTTCCGGACCCTAATGCGAAAACGGAAACTAGCCTATATTCAAGCCCCTTTGGCTTGAATGGCGGCATGGCTTGCAGGCACCTACAGGTGTGCACCACTGGGGCATGCACCATTTTGTCCCCTCCACTTGCCACCCACAAACAGGTGAGGGATGCAGATTTGAAGTCCATAAAAATGTTACCAATGTTACCAATAACATTGGTTTATGTTACCAATAAAATCTCATTTTTAATGTTAACTATACTATAGACATTATGAAACCACTCAAATTTTAATTCTTAATCTAGAGGCCTGTTAGATTCCAGTAAGAGTTTGATACTGCCAAACAGACAAATAAAAAGTGAGAACTGAAGTGCCCAGGATATTTATCTTCTCTGGAAGTCAACTTCTTCAGTTATGTACCTGGCATGAAGAAGAGCACTCTTTGTCATGAGAAGGAAATTATTGTCTGTGCTGTACAGTAGAAACTTAGTACTGTTGAGTGCCTGGAAGGCTGTCTATGACAGCAGAGTGTGGAAGTGTAGTTATTCAATATATCTTTAATTATGGGAATCCTATCAGCATATTTGAACTGCGAATCACATGGAAATTACTCATGAAAACTAATCCTGAAAATATTTAGGTTTTTAATATTCTCTTCACCATTGTTCTTTTTGTGGATGTAGTACATTTTTAGAATTATCATTACATTTTACAGTTGAAAAGACTTCAAAATCCTGAATTATAAACAGAGGGATTGCATAGCTGTTCCCTGGGACTTAAACATTGTGTATTAGCCATTTTGGCACTGATGTCATCCTCATTATCAGATAATGTTTCCCTTTCAATAATTAATGAGATGTTCTTCATTTTCTGCTGTTCTCTTAGGATTTTTACCATATGAAATATTTCTAAAAATGTACTGATGATTCAATTTTTGATTCAGAAAATTAATTGAATATTAAGTGTACCTTACTATCAGTGAAATCTCACCAGCTTCTTCTTGCTTCCTGTTTCTATTCTAGTGAGGATGCCATGGAGTACTCCAAAGAGTTTGTGACAGCAGTTGTTTTGGGTAAAGACTTAGTCCCCAGGCAAGTCAAGAAGTCTAGAATTCTGTATCTCAGTGTAGCTTTTTTTATACTTAATCTCTGGGTTTCTTGTCTTAAAGTTCCCAGTTCACTTTTGTCCTGTTTTCCCATTTATCTCTCCTCATGTGCTTCCTGTTCACCCCTCTTTTCCTAGCTACCTAGATACAACTTGTATTGCTGTATCTTTTGCCTGGGCACATACATTGGTGTGTCACATCCCTATGAATTGGTATATCCCTTCCCTATTTTTCAATTTCCTGTATTACTGAAAAAAGTGGCTGTGTTGGTTCCATTTTTATTCCTTGTGATCTGATATATATTTTCCATCTCCTAAGTTACCTGCATTGTCATTTATACATTTGTACTCTCTCCCAGGTCATCTCTTCTGAACCATCTTATACCTGTGAATTGTCTCCTGGCTATGTCTTCCGTGTCATCTCCCATCTATACACTGTATCTTGATCTATGAGTGTTGTCACCTCATTCCTGTCTAGCATCCTTGTATTATGTGAGCCCAGTCATCTTACACTCGTGTACTGTGTATTGTTGTATTCATGTTGTCATCTTTCGCTTACCTGTGCACCTTGTCATTTCATACCACCTCAGACATATGCATGATTTTCTAGCTATTTCTTTTTAATGTCTCATATCTTTTTACAGTCTCCTTGTCATAACAAATAAATTGCAGCTATGAATTATTTTGTAATATTTTCAGTTTGTAGAAGCAACAGCTTCACAAATCAGTGTCAGGTGGCTAGGCTCGGAATTTGATTTATGGTTTTATTACCTCATTGATAAAAAAAAGTACCAAGGTAGTCAGGGGGCAACTTCCATTGTGAGTTGCAGTCACAAAGGGAACGTTCCTCTTAGCCAGACTTTTACAAGCTATTACTGATAAATCTGTACTGTCATGGTCCTTGTGAAAAACTTAGGATCTTGAGTAGGGAGTCCGCCCAAGGCTTCATAGTAGCAGGTTCTACTGAGTTTCAGTAACAGCCATATGTTTCACTTTTTCTGTTGAAGTAAAGATACCTACACCTTTCATTTGTGTATCTAGTTCAATTTAAATTATATGGATGAAAATACTGTGAGCTAATTTGTGTTGCATTATATGGAAACACCCTTTGCTTGTGTATATTGATGTCTGAGTAGTGGTATTTTTCACCTTTGTACAGTCTTCTCAATTTGTCTGTTTCACCTCTGTTTTGCAGTACCTAAATTTCTTCTTCGTGGTCTCTGCGAATCATACAAATGGGTTTTACTGCGCCTGCGCAGTACTGTTCAGAAACTTCTAGAATCACTGGGCAAAGTACACTTTGCAATATATGGCAACTTTTTGGTGGTAACTCCGCCCACCCGTTACAAGGCCCCTGCGTTCCCGCTCTTACCCAAGTTCCTTTTTTCCGCCGCGTTGGCTGCTGTTAGGAAACTTCTCTCACTTCGCTAGCAAATTCTGACTGAATCACTGGTAAAATCTTGACTTCGGACTGTTTTTGACTTCAGCTATTGCTATCTCCACTGTCTATTGTTGAACCCGGCTCATTTTGACCCCGGCTCATTTGACTTCGTCTTCGATCACTGTTTCTCCAGATCTGAAGCCTAATTCCAGAACTGATGATGTTGCCAGCACCTTTTAAAAAATGTGACATTTGTGGCGGTAAGGTGCCCATCCAGGACCCTCACTTCTCCTGTCTTTTGTGCCTGGGGAAGGACCATGATGTGAAGGCCTGCACCCTGTGTAAGTCTGTGACCTCACAGGCGAGGAAGAACCAGGAATCCACCTGACGGCTCTACTGCATGGGATCATCAAACCTCGCGACGAGGCATCCCGTCCATCTTCTGCCCCGGTGATCCCGGCGCTGGAAGCTTCAACTTCGGCTCGTGGAAGCCCTGCCAGTACGACATCGGCTCCAGGTCCCGTTGCAGCCCGTGGTTCGGCTGAACCCAGTGCTGCCTTTGATTTGGCCCTTGGCCCTATTAAACCCAGTGCCAAGCCCTCTAAACACCCTCACAAACCGTGCGGGTCTGAGGGCCTACCCTCTAGATCAGCCTCCGTGTCTTCTGTACAGGCCACGGCCGAGGGGGAGAAGTCTCCTGAGCCTCTAGCCCAGTCTCCACCAAAAAGGACAAATCCAAGTCGAGCTCGACGACCAAGCCCTCCTCTGCGGAGCCCAAGACGCCTGAGAAGACCAAGAGGCACAGCACCAAGGACGCAGCTGAGATGCCCTCAGCTAAGAAATCTAAGTCCTCTGGAGAGACCTCGGACCTGAAGATCATGCCAAGGAAAGACACACCGGACCCGAAAGCTGATTCCAGAAAGGGAAAATGCTACAGGCTGTCGGATGTGGCCACGGTTCCGAAGGCTGACTCAATAAAGGAAAAGCGCCCCAAGTCGCCGAAGCCCATCTCCAGAGGTCAAAGCATGGGACCCCTGCCTAGAAGGACCCGATGCCCTTGACGAGCCATAAGAAAGCAGCTACTTCTTCGACATGGAAGTCGGGACACTCGTCCACCAGCGAACCTCCTGCGTCTGGCTTGACGACCATCCCATTCCTTGACCCAGATGAGGAGGATTCCAGGTCACCCAGGCGTCACTCTCCTACACCGGTACTATGCTCAGCGTGCCCGGCTACCTTTCAAGACTCGGTACCAAAACTGAGACACATTGAGTGTATTTACCTGACTCTGAAAGCCAAGGACAGTCTGGGGATTCTGTTGGTTTATCGTCCACCCCGTAACCTAACAGACTCCCTGGCCGAGCTGACACAGCTGGTCTCGGAGCTGGTGTTGGAGTCCCCCAGGCTTCTTGTCTTGGGGGACCTCAACATCCCCTTCGAGGCCGGCTCAATAGATCTAACAGGTGCAGCTCAGTTGTTCATGGAATCCATGACAGCCATGGGCCTGTCCCAGTTGGTTTCAGGGCCAACACATTGTGTTGGTAATATGCTCGATGTAGTCTTCAGCACGGTCCGAGATTGTCCGTGGGTGGAGATAAATGCTATCTCTCCCCTGTCATGGACGGACTATTTCCTGGTCAAGATAGGACTGAAAGCCACTACCTATAAACCCCTCGGGGGTGGAGGACTCATTACAATGGTCCGCCCTCGAAGGCTGATGGAACCCAAAAGATTCCAAGACGCCCTAGAGGGTATTATGTTTGGGATTGATGGCGACGCTGTCAAAACCCTGGTTGATAATTGGGATAGAAACCTTTCCAGGGCTATAGACAGTATCACTCCCGAGCGTCCTTGCCGGCCCGCTCCAAAGAAAAGACCCTGGTATTCAGAAGATCTGCGGCAGATGAAGCGGGCTGCGCAACGACTAGAGCGTCACTGGCGGAAACATGGGAACTTATCTGACAGAACACTCCATGAGAACATGTTGCGTTCCTGCGGAGTGGCAGTCACTGCAGCTAGGAATTCGTTCTGCGCTGCACGGATTGCGTCAGCAGAGTCTCGTCCGGCAGAGCTGTTCAGGTTGGTCAGGGAATTAACTGAGACCCCGGCCACCCAGAACCCCTTATTAGAACCAACTGTGGCCTGCTGTGGCGCATTTAATAACTTCTTTGCTGATAAAGTCTCTCAGATAAGGGCTGATCTTGATGCCAGTTTTCAAGTAGAACCTTTAGTAGAGGTATCCAGTGTCTCTGGTAACAAGGTTATTCTGGATCAATTCGAGTTTGTGAGTACCGAGGACGTGGACAAGCTCCTTGGATGCGTGAAAAAGACAACTTGCCCACTTGACCATTGACCCTCTTGGCTGACCGTGCAGGGAGATGTTTTAAAATTTGCTCTCCATCTAATAATAAATACATCTCTTCGGGAAGGTACTGTTCCATCTTCTTTGAAACAGGCTGTGGTAAAGCCTCTATTAAAGAAACCTTCCCTTGATCCCCTATCTATGAGTAATTATAGACCGATCTCCCTATTACCATTCTTGGGCAAGGTGATCAAAAGGGCAGTCGCCTCTCAGCTCCAGGTGGTCATGGAAGATATTTCTCCTCTAGTCCTGGAGGTACCGGACAAGGTTCAGAGGAAGCTAGTGGAAATTAGAGACGAGGCCCACTCCATCGGGAGTTGGCTCATAACCGCCTCCAGGAACATAGCTGACTGCTCGGGTAGGTCAATGGCGGCATTTATCGCCCTCCGACGGCATGCCTGGCTCAGTGGCTCGGACCTGAATCCGAATGTCAGATCCACCATTGAGGACATGCCCGTAGATGACTCCGGCCTTTTTCATTCTGAGATGGATGAGCGCCTAAACCTCAAATACTGGATGAAGGCAGCAGCAAAGAAACACAGTATGTCCTCTGGATCCATACCGTCGTTCAAGAGGAGGCAGCGACCATGGCAGGCCCAGAGCCAGGAGCAAAGACCCTTCTACCAGGACCGCCCTTATCAACAACAAGGTCCTCAGAGACAACGCTACCCCTCCCAGTCCTCCTCTTCTTCTGGCCGGCGGAATAACACCCCTGGTCGGTACTGTAAACCCCGCCGTCAGGACCCTGACCACTCCAAGAAGAGGTCTTGAGAAGTACCTGCGTACTTCGTCCCCCCTAACCTCCTCTTTCTTGACAAACTAAAGCCCTTCTTTGACACCTGGTCATCGATTACCAACGACTCGTGGGTTCTAGATATAGTCCGTAGGGGGTTATGCCCTCGAGTTCACTGAGTCCCACCAACTGGAGCCTTCATTTCCACCAACCCCTCGGACACCCTTCTCGAAGAAGTGTGTTGGTTGCTTGACAAGGGGGCCGTTTCACCTATAGACCCCGAGTCAATTACCTCCTGTTTCTTTTCAAGGTACTTCATGGTACCTAAAGCTGATGGAAGCATCAGGCCCATCCTGGACTTAAGAGGCCTTAACGAATTTCTCTCTTGTCAACGTTTCCGTATGGTAACTTTCCTCCATTCTCCCTCTACTTCATCAGGAACTCTGGTTCGCAACCATCAACTTGAAAGATGCCTACTTCCACATTGGGATTCGCGGCTCCCACAAGAGATTCCTCACCTTCGCCATCGGGTCCGACGCGTACCACTACAACGTCCTCCCCTTCGGCCTTTCCACAGCCCCAAGGGTCTTCACGAAATGCATGGCCCTGGTAGTAGCATATTTACACCAGAGAGGCTTCAGAGTTTTTCCCTACCTGGACGACTGGCTGCTTGTGGCCCCATCCAAGGAGGAGCTGCAGGAGGCAACTTGCTTCACCCTAGGACTTTTGGCGTCCCTGGGACTGATAGTCAACAGGGAGAAGTCTCACCTCATCCCATCAAGGCGGGTCAAATTCATCGGTGCCATCCTCGACTCCGAAGATTGCACCGCTTATCTCCTCCAGACCGTTTCCAGGTTCTGAAGTCGGCTGTCACCACTTGCCTATCCCACAGGAGAGTGAAGGCTCGAGACATCTAAGTGGAGCTGGGCCACATGGGGTCGACAACGTTCATCACTCCATGGGCAAAGCTACAGTCCAGGCTTCTTCAATCATGGTTCCTTTCAGCCTTCAGCCAGGCGGAAGACCATCCCTCCAAGCGCCTCTCCATTCCAAGACCGATCGCCTGCTCACTTCACTGGTGGCTAGACTCCCGAAACACCTGCATCGGCATGCCTTTTTCTCCGCCCCAGCTGGACGTCATACTAACCACGGATGCATCCCTAGATGGATGGCGTGCACATATGCTCGGTCTCCTGGTAAGGGACAGGTGGTCTACAGAAGACCAGTCTCTCCATATCAATGCACTCGAGATGCTAGCGGTCAAAAAGGCCCTAAGAGCATTCGAACCCATCATCACCAACAAGGTAGTTCTCCTCCAGACGGACAACACGACCGTCATGTACTACCTAAACAAGCAAGGTGGCACCAGATCCAGGACATTGCTGAATATCGCCCTGCGAATTTGGAACTGGTGCATCCCGACACAGATCCTGCTTCAAGTGATCCACCTACTGGGACAAGACAATGCCTTGACCGACCAGCTCAGCAGGTCTACAACCACCTGTCACGAATGGAGACTCCATCCCGAGACAGTCACCGATCTTTTCCGTCGATGGGGACTCCTCAGATAGACCTCTTTGCGACGATATACAACAGACATTGTCCCCTGTTCTGCTCCCAAGTGCCCTCCGACGGATCCCTCGAAGACGCGTTCACGTACACCTGGACAGAAGGGATGCTCTCTGCCTTTCCCCCCTTTCCACTGATTACCAGGGTGGTATCCAGGATGGTATCGGATAGCTCGAACGCAATTCTCATCACTCCCTGGTGGCTGAGACAGCTGTGGTTCCCATCCCTGCTTCACCTCTCTAGGAGAAACTTTCTCCAGCTCAAGCCCTGTCCTGACCTGCTTACAATCCAGGACGGACGGATCCGACACCCGGACATCGAGGGCGTTCCATTGGTGACGTGGAGACTCTGTCCCTCGTTAGCGAACTCGGTGCGGACGGTGATCCTCGCTGCTCAGAAGCCTTCGACTCAGAGGTCCTACGCCTCCAAGTGGAAGAGGTTCCTGTTGTTTCTTACCAAAATAGACCTCTACCCAACTCAGGTGACGACTCCGATAGTTCTGGAGTTCCTCATGGCACGTCTGGATGTGGGGCTATGCCTCACCTCTATTAAGTGCTACCTTTCCGCTATTTGCTCTCATTTCCAATTTGGGGGCAAATCTTTTTTCAGGAACCCTCTGGTAAAAAGTTTTCTAAAACCACGGTACCGACCCCGGCTTGGAGCCTGGACACTGTGCTGTCTGCCCTACAATCCAAGCCCTTTGAACCTATGGTCACAACTGACTTGAGACTATTGACTTGGAAGACTGCCTTCCTTGTGGCCATCACTTCTGCCCACCATGCGGGCGAACTCTGTGCCTTACGGAGGGACCAGCCTTTCCTTAGGTTCCATAAGGATAAGGTTGTCCTCTGTACCGACATCACCTTTTTGCCAAAGGTGATCTCGGCCTTCCATTTGTCTCAGGACATAGTGTTGCCTACCCTGGCCTCAAACCCGACCACTGAGGCCGAACGCAGTCTACACCCCTTGGACGTTCGGAGGGCTCTGGCCTTCTATTTGGACAGAACTGCAGGTTCGAGTTGCTCCGAGAGACTGTTTCAGTGCTATTCGGAATCAAAGAAGGATCTGCCTGTATCTGCGCAGAGGTTTTCTAAATGGGTGGCTGGTACCATCCATCTCTGCTATGAACTATTGGGCAAGCCTCTCCCAGCCAGGGTTCAGTCCCATACGACCAGGGCAATGGCAGCATCCTCCGCTTTCTTGACTGGAGTCCCTTTGGAGGATGTATGCAAAGCTGCTGTTTGGTCCCAACCAATGACTTTTATCAAATGTTATAGGTTGGACGTCAGGGCCAAACGGGATGCAGCCTTTGGAAGGGCAGTGTTGGTGTCAAGTTTACATTAAATTGCACTGTTTTTATGTATTCTTGAACATGTTTACAATCCACTGTGTTCCATGTTCTTAAATGGTGGTTGTACCGAAGTTGATCCGTCACAAACTGATGATTTGCACTACATTATGTATTTCTTGCACTTGTTCACAATTCATGTGAAGTTGACAGGCTCTTATTACAGTATACCTCATGTAGATCTTGAAGATTTATTGAGGCCTTGTGGGACCTTCTTTCTGGTTCTTGTACCTTGTCTTGCACAGGTTGTTAATGTGCCTTACCTCACACAGGGTTGTGTTATGTTTATCACACTCCTAGTGTTATTACTGTGGTACAAAATGACTGACACAGGTTCTTGGTTTCAAAGAGTTTATTGTTAAATAAACCAACCCTGTTTGAACCTTACTTTGTCTCAGGATACTCCCTCCGCCGCTTACCTAAGCTTGTCAGTCTAAACCCATTTGTATGATTCGCATAGACCACGAAGAAGGAGGACAGGTTGCTTACCTGTAACAGTATTTCTTTGAGTGGTCATCTGCGAATACATACAAATCCCGCCCATCCTCCCCTCAGTGTCCTGCTCTTATTGGCTCATTCTCATGTCGCTCACGTGGTGTAAAATTGCAGAACTGGGGAAAGAGCTGGAACACAGGGGCCTTATAACAGGTGGGCGGAGTTACCGCCAAAAAGTTGCCATATGTTGCAAAGTGTACTTTGCTCAGTGATTCTAGAAGTTTCCAAACAGTACTGCGCAGGCACAGTAAAACCCATTTGTATGTATTCACAAATGACCACGCGAAGAAATACTGTTACAGGTAAGCAACCTGTCCATCTTAATCATTACAGTCGCCCCTCTGTTTGCACGGCCTTGGAATTCGCGCCCTTGCTTATGTGCAAGCAGCAAATGGAGTCGGAACATAATGGGGTGCATTTCTATGGTGAGCGCCCACGGGCACGCACCACCCCATTCAAGCCTATGCAGCTTTAATATCGGCGAGTTTCCATTTTTGTGGGGGGGGGGAGGGAACGGATCCCCTGTGAAAACGGAGGGACGACTGTATTATGATTCCTGAATTCTGATACCCTGCCTTCTGTTAGACATTGATCTTTCACATTTCTACAGCCAATTTGGGGCTGTTTGTATTTTTAATTCAATACCTTGTTCATAGTGTTATGAGCTTACTGATGGGTTTCTGCTTGATTATCTTTATTGTGTCTAGTTGTATTTTTGTAATGGATTATTGGCTTTGTTGCTGCTGTGTGTTTTCAAGTTGTTTCTGATTTATGGCAACCCTGACATCTCCTATCATGGGGTTTTCTGGAGATGAGAGAATGTGACTCACTCAAAGTCACCCAGTGGGTTCACCTGGCTGTGTGTGGATTCAAACCCTGATCTCCAGAGTCCTAGTCCTATGCTCAAGCTATTACACATTTCTGGTTATTGGCTAGCATCAGTATATTTGTACATATTTCCTGAACACTGTGTCATGGATAAGTCTTCTCTCATCCCATAACTTTGCTTTCCTGTTTATGGTTGTTGTGCTGGTTATACCTGTGGGTGCATCATTACAGCTGATACTTTGTGTCAATCAGGATTGGCCTCTCACAGCTGGAGGGATTTCGCCGGCAGCTGCTTGATGTTCTACAGAGAAGCACCAAACCAAAGGTAAAAAATTCAAGTGTAGTAGAAATGAAATTGTCTGTTATTTGGCTTCCCAGAATAATCGAAAAGTCTACTTTTTGTAATGTATCTTCCTTATGCCGACTGGACTACTGGACTTCTGACATAGTTGGAAAAAGACTTTCTCAGAATAAAGAAGGGCTTAATTGAACATCTTGAATTTCTGTTGTAGAAAAATACCTCACACTAATGTTAGGCTCAGCTGAGGCATATTGGCAAAGTATGCTATGTTTCTCATTTGTTGTTTGCATAGTAATTTATTTCCACTAATATTCTGTTAAAGCCACTAGCCATCATGACATATTTTTAAAAGATTAATCTTGGAAGGTGATGGACCAACAATTAGGCTTTCAGCCTGCCAGACTGAATTATTATGTGTACGGTCTCTCTTGATCTCTCTCTATGTATGTATTGCTACTTTTACATTGTCAGCTCTAATGTTAGACAAATAACCCGTTCCCCCCCCCCCCCCACTGGACAATTTCCTCCCCTCTTCCCTCCCTTGATCATAATGCCACATTTCTACACCTTTGACTGATTTGCACTGTATCCGAGAATTAATAGGTTGGGTCAAGATGCACCTGAGCAGTTACAGTTGAAATTTAAGAAGTTTTCTCATATGGTGCAGGTTGTCTCCTCCTCCTCCTCCTCCTCTTCTTCATTGAGTGAATTTTTTTGGAGTCTAACCCCTCTGAATGACATATTCAGAATCAAATTGATGCCTAGTGTTGAGAATATTTTAGGTTGCTTTGTTACTTTTTTAAAAAGTCAAAAACCAAGAGGAAATTTGTGGCTGTTTTTTTCCATTTTTAATTATCAGATGTACATAATGCATTGTGTTTAAAAATGAAGCTCATCTTTAAAATTCAATTTAAGCATTCATCAAAACATACTAATATGAACTTTCCTCCTCTCTTCCCTTTATACCATGATGTCATTTCTGTCTTGCTCTTAATGGCATTACCTTAGAGTCCTTCCTTGCTTTCTCTTCCCTTGGACAGTGGAGAATCATTGTGGGTGCAACAAAGTGCATACCCAAGTCTGAGCTTCCTGAAGAACCTGAGGGGAATTCAGTGACCAGTAACCGCCTCTGGGCCCATCCTAGTGACCTGACTATTGCCCTGTCAGCCAGCACACCACTCTACCCTCCTGGTCGCATCATCCATGTGGTACACAATCACCCTGCTGAGCAGTGCTGGTAGGTGAAGCTGAGAGTAATGATGAATTAAATCCTGTCAGCTTAGGGTTTTTTTCCAGCTTTCTCAGAAGAAAATTGAACAATTTCCAAGAGTTCTTTCTTAACTTGTACATTTTTGCTGATAGTGCTGCACACATGGCCATGTGCTGCCCCCTTCACATTGTAGGTTGATGTTTCTTACTTTTGTATATATGCCATGGTAGGAAGAAACTGCCTAGAAATTGTAATAAGTACCTTCCCACACTGAGAAACAAGAAACAAAACCAATTTTTTAAGGAACAAAAGAGGGTTTTAGATCTTTACAGACATAGCAAACACACAAAATATTTGCAGCAAATATTAATTTCCCGGATAAATAGATTGATCAAAATTGAGAATATGCTCAACTATGCAAAGGTTAAAGCTTCTGTTCATGAAGATGTTTGTGTTGCCTGGTTTGCTGAACATCCATGCACAGGACCTCATTCAGTATTCCAAACTAGAAAAAGACATCTGAGGGATTTATTCGAGGTATGTAATACAGTTGAGCTTTACAAGCTGAACAAATTCAAGATACATTTGATGGCATAACTAACTTGAGAATACAACCATGCTTCTGGGCTAATGAATTAAAAAGTATTTGAAAAAACCTGATCGATTTGTACTCGTTGGTATCGTCTTTCTGCATAAAATGTTATTGACTAGGGGAGGGGCTGATGTTTGATTGGAGATAACTGCTTGAGTCTACTTGCTCCTGCCCTTTGCCTTACAATAATATCCGTTTATTACATTTGATGGATAGTTTGGGGTTAGTACTTGAATGATTATGGGGTCATATTTGAACTGAAGTATGATTGGTTCAAAACTACCTGAGTTATGACATCATTAATTACTCCTGTTGGGTCCTTGACATGATAATATCCAACTCATTCTTTGTTATTTGTTCCACGTGCATGTGGTTGTCCATCCTTCCTGGAGTTGTTATTGACCTCCCTTACTTGCTTTCTTTCCCATGATTATATCTCTCTTGACATCTTTTTCAGCTGCTGTGACCAGGACGAACCCACATATTTTGCCATTTGGGGGGACAACAAAGCATTTAATGAAGTAATAATTTCTCCAGCAATGCTACATGAACACCTGCCATACGTAGTAATGGAGGGTCTTAACAAGGTAATAATGTACTTGCTGATTTTGGGACACTGGGAGGGATAGAAGAAGAATCAGAAAGATTATGCTGCTTATCTGGGTGTAAATCATTTGGATCAGAGCCTGAGACTGTAGGAAGGGATAATGTTGGTTCTGTGGTTCACAGATGTAAAAAGGGGCAAACATAGTGTAACACAAGGATTGTATACATGCATTGCAATCCAGAAAGATGCAAAATCTGTACTGCTATTCAAATGAACCCTAAAGCACCCTTTTTATCAAGCACCAGGCAATCATCTAGAGGTCTACTTTAGGGACATTTTAAAGCTTCTGCTTACACACACACTGGGACTTTCAGCTAACTTTTCTTGAAACATTAAACACCATATTTCTACAATGCCTGCTCAGGAACTGTTTTGGAGTTCTGTTCTGTTTTAAATGGTTTACCTTATTTGGAGAAGGACTGAAAAAGAGAAGAGAGGATAGCTGTTATTTGAGAAACAGGTTGAAAGGAAATTCTGCTGATTGTGTACTGAGTCATGTGCTCTTCTAGGGTATGATCTAGAATTCAGTGTTGTATTGGAGCCAGATTTTTTAGAGTTGTAGCACTGATGTTTTTGATTAGCCAGGACAATAATGTATTTTGCCACTACCTCTGGTGTCACTATCCCACCTGAACTTAGCTGCAGTCTCACAGTAGTTGAAGGGAGGAATGGATTTTCTCAGCAACAATATATTCTTACTTTTTAATGCAAAGTATATTTAGGGTGGCTTAGTCTTGAAAAGGAATGCAAGAATCATGAAATTTGCCAGCTCCTTCTGGAAATGAAAACTGTTAGAACTGCCTTGATGATTTAGATTGAGGGTAGGGATGTGAGCTTTGCACTCCTGATGGACCACCACTCTGCACAAAACCCAATCTGGATGTGACATGACATTATTTTGGATTTCATTGTCAATGAATTTTAAACTGTTTTCCACCTTCGGTAGGAGGGTCAAGGGTGTGAGGAGCAAAGCCACTGCATTTTGCAATGGATTTGAAAATATTTGACATTTGGGGGCAAAAAGGCTAAAATATTCTTAGGGGGGAACCTGGGGGTTCTGGGAGTGTCATTCAGGTGCCTAGAGGCTCCAGAAAATAGTTGAGGAACCAGATGTCGTTCCTGGAGTGTGTTTTTCCCACCCAACATAAGTGCCTGCATGGCTATCAGGATTGTCATGATGAATGTCTGCAATTCAAACCATAGCATGACACCACCTCTAGATTCTTTTGCTACTGCCAAGTTCTTTGATTACCATACATTGACTGCTGATAGTATACTTGCATTCTTTACCATCTGTAATGGCACTGGTTTGATATTGGTCCATAGGCAAGGAGAAAGATGAAGTTAGAGTGAAAACGATAACTCTACAAAGCTATTCATTACTTTTACTTTGCTTAGGTCCTGGAAAATTACAACAAGGGCAAGACTGCTTTGCTTTCTGCAGCCAAAGTGATGGTGAGTCCTACAGAAGTGGATCTCAACCCGGAGCTAATCTTCCAGAATCAACCCCTGCCTAGTAGACCTTCTGTGCAGATTGGAATTGGAGACATAGCAGTGGACAGAAGGAACAGCAGTGCTAAGTAAGGATATGGCTCTGAGTTTTTCTAGAAAGATCTACCAAAGGCTGCTGATGCCCTTATTCCTTCCTGCTGTGTAATAACTCTGTTGTGTTGGTGAATGTCGTGGTGTCATAAACAAGGAGTCCTGTCTGCAGTGTGCTCTGCTGTGGCTTATTCCAGGAGATCACAGGGTAGCTTTGTATTAGTCTCATGTTTCTGTATTCTCCTTTTGCAGGAGTAAGGCTCACTCTGAAATCAGTTTGGAAGGGTTTTATGAGACCAAGCTTCTATCTCCAGTGCAGAAGGATCCTGTGGAGATCCTGCTTCTCGATACCAAGGAGCGCCTTTCTGTAGAACTGCAAGACCGGCGTGCTCCTCTTGCCACAATGGAGAGCCTGTCTGATAATGAATCCATCTACAGCTTTGATTCAAGGCGTTCTTCTGGTTTCCGTAGTATCCGTGGCTCACCCAGCCTCCATGCAGTTATGGAAAAAGACGAGACCCACTGTTTTTATATTGATCCAGCAATCCCTGAAGAGAACCCCTCTCTCAGTTCACGGACAGAACTGCTTGCTGCTGACAGCCTCTCCAAACACTCACAGGAAACTCAGCCTCCTGAAGCCATGCCCAACAGTGGAGGCACCACTCCTCAGCGTCAATGCAGTGATGAGGAGGCTGGCAGTGATGCCGACCCCATTTCCTTCACTCCTCGGGAGGAACTGACCCTCCATAATGGGCGGCTAAGTGATGACCCCAGCCCTCAAGTACTGGAATTTGCAGAGTTTATAGATAGCCTATTTAACCTGGACAGTAAAAGCAGCTCCTTCCAGGACATCTACTGCATGATGGTATCAGACAGCACCAGTGATTTTGCTGAGATGCCCAAGTCTGTCAGTGATCAGGAGATCCTGCTAAGAGCACAGTATGAACCTAATTTAGTTCCAAAACCCCCCAGGTTATTTGCAGGCTCAACAGATCCCTCCTCAGGCATATCAGTTTCTCCTTCTTTCCCCCTGAGTTCTTCTGGAGAGCTAATGGACATCACTCCTACAGGCATGAGTAGCCAGGAATGTCTGGCCACAGACAAAATCCGGACTTCCACTCCCACTGGAAATATGACCAGTCCCACCAAGCAAGAAGACCTTGTTATCTCAGCCCTCTAGTAGGGGAGGGGAATAACTAGTTAGTCCCATACAGTAAGCCATGGGATAACACTTGGAGGAGCTGGTCACTCAACTGGTGAGAGTTGGGGGAAATGCATGAGGAAGGGTGGTAACCCTTCCTAGGTGCTACATTAATGGCACCAGAAGAATGTCAGCATGAAAGATGCCATAACTTGGGTCATGTTCTTAAGTTAGGGAGAGAATCACTGCCTAACACAGCCTGCTGCTTTTTGAGGGCCTTGTTAATTGAAGTTAGATGGTTGGTGTCCCTACCTCAGCATATTTGTTCAACAAGAAGGCAGATTCCGTGCCTCTACTGCTGAAATTAGGAAAATACTGCCCATAGGTTAGAGAACCAGAGTTACTGAAGCTGAGGGTTCAGATAATGTTCCTATAGTCTTGGCAAAAGGAAGGAAATTGTGACTTTGGGCCCTATTGCACTAGCATGTCATGTTTGACCCAAGCACATATTCTGGTTGTCATCATTGTGATTTATTATTATTTTAATTATACACACTCTCCTGTTTTATAGTCATTAAGCTGTGTTCCAGAGGAATGCTGCCACCCTTCTCCTAGCCTTGACTGGATGCAGTGAGAATTGGGATGGGGCTGTGTGTGTTGCTCCCCTGATTAGCTCTGTGTTCAGTGATCAACCAGACTTCTTCTGAGAAGAAAGTATGTACATGTGTCGGAGAGCTGAAGATCATTCCTATATTTCCTCACCCACTGGAGGGGTGAGAGGTCTCTGGGGTCTCACACCATTGCACGGCTTTCCAAATCGCAGTGAGCTAGTGACAATCTTGCTCTCTGACATAATTTTCATTTCTGTTTGCATGGATTGGTTGGTTTAAACTAGCTTTTGTGTTCAAGAGGCTTACCAATACCCTTTGTTATTCCTCATATCCTTGTGTCCAAAACCATTTTGTCCCGATTCAAGACCTTTCACTTATCTGCAGTATCATGGCAGACCAATGCTGGTCTGTCCCTGAGTTCAGGGAAAAGGTAGACTTTTACTGCATGTTGAAGTCTCATGTATGTTTACAGAGCTACTAAGCATTTTAGAAGGTATTTATTTAAGCAAATGGGAAATCCCTGTCTTAGTGAGAAAACATTCCCTCCGCTTCTTCATATCCCTCCCTCCCAAGAGAACTATGGGATGGGTAAGAAATACTGCTGTTCCTAATCCTTATTAGAAGGTAAGGACAGAGTGCCTCCATGTTTCCATCCCTTCACTCACTTTTAATGTTAGGGGCTTCTCATAGTCATCCAACTGCAGAGCAGCAAGTAACGAAATTGCATCTCAGCCCCTTGTCCTGCAGCTTGGTATTCACGTCTGAGAGAGCCTCAGTAGTCATTATGACATGTTGGCACTGTGTAAAATTGCAGGGATTTTCTGTGGATGAAAATAGGAGTGAAAGAGGTTTTATAGGTTAAGCATACTGTGATCTACTATCCTTATATACAAAAGTATCATAACGTATCAGAATGTGGCATTAATGCAGCAAGAAAACTCTTACTACAGGTCTGTTCAATATGCAGTCTCTAGTGTGCACTAACTAGCTATGCATCACAGCCCATCAGGTACTGCCTTGATTCAGTTCCCTGGCTTTGCAACCTAAGGGTGGCTTTCCTGTATCTGGTGAGTACCAGTAGATGACTGGCTTGCTATGTATCACTTAGAGACATGTTGCAAAAAAATTGCTGAGATAAGAACATCAGCTCTTCTTGGTAACTAAAATTGCCATCATGTGCATGTCTACCTGAATGTAAGTCTCACTGTATTAATTCAATGAGACTTCGCTTGTAGGTATGTTGCTTAGAATTGCAGCCTTAGTTCAGTTACCCAACAAAACTCTAGAATCAAATTTTGTCTTGCATATTTTAACAGTTCTGTTCTCACTTACTGGAAAACCAGACTTCATTGAACTCTGGAGATTTCCTGGTGAGTAAGCATACATTAAACTGGGGTTGTGTAAATCAGTGCACCCATATTATATAATATATAATAAGGCAGGGTGTTAGTGAATTGGGGAGTTGTTAATTGAAAATGCCAGTATTAAATATGACAGCGTAAGGGTTAACCACTTTTTCTGCCTTGAAGTTATGAAGCATTGGAAGTCCAGAAGTTTTCTTTTATAAAATCCTACAGTTTTAAAAATGTTGATTTTATTGTTTAGGATTTTCCAGAGTAAGATTTGGTTTTTAATTGTTTCCTTATTTTCAATATTTTTACAGTGAGGAAGAATTCCTTCAATCTTTTAAATTCCATTTTTAAATGCATTTCTGTTTTGTTGAAGAATTAGGTACTCTTTTTGTAGTTGCTGCAAGTATTTTGGCTCCTTTTGGTGGTCTTAAGGCAGCTATAGTTCCACTTAGGCTGACAAGGCATCCTTCTTCACTAAAGACACAGTGGAAAATTGTGAATAGCTAAAAGTAATTTTTGAAGAGAGCACATTATAAATGACAAAATTTAAGATGAAAGTGAGAAAGTTGTGGGTATGGCAAAGTTTTATGTTGCAAGAGCTTGTTTTAGAATAGGCTGCCCAAACTGCATTTTCCTTTTAGGGATCCGATGCAATCCAAGTAGTCTGTTTGTTTTACAGAAGCACTGCCTTGTGAATGATGCAGTGCTAATAATTAGCACCTAGAGACCACTTTAAACTTAAAAGCACTTTATAAATAAATTGAATGAATTTTCCCAACTTTTGTGGGTTATGAGAATGTGGGTGGGGGAAGGAAGAAGTGTGTGACCTTCTATGTGTGTATGTACACAGTATATCTACTGTTTTACTGGATGGCGGTAGTAGTGCTGTCTTCAAAAATCTTGCAAGGTTAGTTGAAGGCGTTTGCATACTTTATTACATTACTTTAGGCTTGGAGTGCAAGGTTTAAAGAATACTGGGGAGATGGTGCAGCTTTGCTTGGAGAAGTTTTAATTTGTTGTCTCAGTGGTGGTCAGATTGTGATTGAGTCAACCTATTGCAATACAATATCATGCCTGACCTGAGCAGCAATTCAAAATCTATTTCATGGATTTTTGCTGGTTTTGTTTCCTTTACAACCTGTTTCATTCTATTGCAAGAGACTGTTTGTCCCCTCTTCCATATCAATGACAAGACAAATCAAGAGCACCATAACTGTGTTTGGCCAGATTATCTGTGCATTCTGGTGACTCATGCTCTTGCACTGACTAGATTAAAATGAAATTGACTCGGAATATCTATTTGCTGCATGACATCATAGTATCCTGCCTGTCCTATTTACTATTTTCTTTAAAAAAGGCGTCTCTTAGTCCTTTTTCTTTTTAAACACAAGAAGCAAACATATATCTATTCCAATTATAGGAAACAGCTTGAAAATCACATGCTGATACAAAAGTGCTTCCAGATGTATGGCTGCTAGTGCTACCAGTCAGACATCACTGTGCAGCTATTTCATCTTTTCCATCTTAAAAAAAATTGAACAAGTAGTGATAAAACATAAAATTGTTACAGACTGATTTTTGGACTGTGTAGACAGAAATCAGGTTGGCTCTGGGCATCCAATTGCAGGGTAAATGCCTCATCTTGAAGCATCCATATATCCTGACTCACTATTGAGTTTCATGCTTAAACACATTGCTACCTCTTTCAGACATGCTACATCCTGCAGCTTACTATGTTGATGTTCTCTCTGCTCTGATGGATTGGTTTTTGGTCTCCTCTACTGCGGTTTGAAAGCCACTACCATGTGTTTACTCATTTTGCTCATCCAAGATCACTGGCTAGTATATTTGGGATGGGATTGCACTACTCTGGTGAAGGTTTGAAACAGAGTAAGCCAATTAGTTTACACTCAGAAGCTGTATTTTGAGCACTTTAGATATAGAAATGTATGATCAAAAGCCCGTTATACATGCTGTTGCAGCTTTGCCAAAACGCTCTCACAAAGGATATCTGCCAGATGATACTTTATGATTTAATGCATCTTGAAACACTTTCGTGGCACACTTTAACAGTGGAAAGCTTCTGATGACTTCTGATGGCCCTACTGGAATGTAATCCAGGAGCATGTACAAGAAATACATCTGTTTTCAATATATTGGAGTTCAATCTTCTTTCTGCAGCTCAAAAGATTTTTGGCCCTCACTAGTCATATGGCAGACAAAAATTATTTTTGAAAGAGGGTATTCATACATTCATACAATATGCTAATCCTGAATGCCTGTGTGTGACTACACATGAAACATGGTGTAGCAAGATTTGCAGTAAATTCCCTGTGGGTGGAAGGAGATGAGTGTTTAAAGTCCACTTCTGATAGCAACTTTCAAGTGGTTTCAGATGTACAGCACCCCTTGTGTAATGTTGCTCCTTTTCTGTTAGCTTCAGTTAGCAGTTCACATTTCTGATTCTGTCAGGGTAGCTATCCATCTTCAAACATCTCTGTTCAACTTATTCATCATTTTTCCCTCTTATCTCATTCTCCTGATTCTAAAATACTCAATTTCTTTGCTTCTAACCTTTCATCCTAGTTATCACTGGAGGCATCTCATTTTATTTGATGTACCCAATCTTTTCTACATTTCAAAGTGAAAGATTTTCCCCAAGGGAGTGTTGCTGTTGCAAAAATGCTGCCTTTTTCTAGCATTCAAATTATAGTATTCTTTACTGGGAAAACATTATTCCATTGTCATAGGCCCGTTACAGACGGGCACCCTAGGACGGACTCAGTCCGTGCTAGGGTTAGAAAGGGGCGTCTCTTCCAGACGCCCCTAACCCAAGCATGGACTGAGTCAGTACAAAATGGCGGCGGCCGTTCCACACGGCTGCTGCCATCTTGACATGTCCGCATGTCGCGCCCCAGAAATGATGCCGCGAGTGCGCGCTTCGGCACTTGCAGCGTCTCTTCTGGGGCACAGGAAGGAGCGTGATTTTCGCACTCCTTTGCAGCGTCCGGGAACCGCGCCGTTTGGCTGCTGCAGTTCCCGGGCGCTGCAATCGGCAGCGGTGCGAGACTGCCCCTTCTGGGCAGTCTGCAACGCGCCGTAGTTATATTAATTGCCAGATTAAATACAGTTGCAAAAGTGTTACATCTGTCCATGGAGTAGCATCTGTGAGAAGCATGCATTTGCCTCATTTTGAAAATGTCTGGGTTGGTAGAGTTTAGTTCCTTCGTATCTCTTATGGCTGTGCTCTCTCCTAATCTGCAGCTGCACTGCTAAAACAATTTTTCTTGGACAGAATATGCACACACACATACACGAAAATACCACACTTCAAAAATAAGTGAGGCAAGTCTACATCTTGCCCTACTACTGTGTGTGTCCCATTTCAGTAAATCTTATCTGATTTTTTTAAAAAAAAACTTGCTGTGTGTTTTCTCACATTTCAAAAAACGAAATCCCTTATCCAATAAAATGGATAGTGATGGACACCAGCTTGCATGGTCCTTTTCATTAAGGTAGAAACATCTTATAGTACTAGTGCTGGGTTGGAATTTGTGTATAGAGAGTTCTAAAGATAAAATTCTGTACATTTCACTTTGTGAAGCTGCTTTATATTTGATTATAGTACTCATCCAGCCAGCCCAAAATGGTCTACCCTGTCAATGACTCTTCAGTGCCTTGTGACATTTTTCTGCCCAATATCCTTTGTAACTGGAGATGCCAAGAACTGAACTTGCCTACAGATGAGATGTCTGTTCTACCACTGAACTGTGGATCTTTATAAAATCTTTATAATGGATGCCCTTTGACTGAAGCTATAAGTATCCCAATACTATATATTTTTTTCCTATTAAAATGATAGGGTTTCTTTACTTACAGTGTCATACAACCTACTAATATGTCCTTTGACTACAGCACTTTTTTCAAAATCAGAGCCTTGAGCTTGATCTGAAAACTTATGTGGAAATCTGTAGCTACTTTTACAATCTGTTCAGTGGTGTGCCTTGTTTCTACTTTGAAATGAAAACCATTTTATATTTTGATTACTTGTTCCCTTTGTTTCTCTACACTAATTAAAAAGTTATTCAGCACCAAATATTCTCTGTTTTGGAAGTATTTATATGCTAAGCACTCACCTATCACTACTTAGAGCTTTATTGCACAAGAAAAGAAATTGGAAATGGAGCCAGAGAGTAGTAGTACTCTTCCTATGGGTGACAGTTATAAAAGCATGCCTTTTGTCAAAACTGGTTTGACGAAAGGCATGCTTTTACAACTGTCTCCCACAGGAAGAGATCTGAAGCACTACAACTTTTGTTAAACCAGTTTTTCCAGCTAAACAAAAGACGCAGTTTTAGAACCGTCTCCCACAGGAAGCACTACAACATCATTCTGGCATAGTGAAATCCCCTACTCTCTGGCTCCAATTCCACTTTCATATCCTATGCGATAAGGCTGTTAATATGTGAAGTGGCCCTAAGATACATCCTCATAAGATATAATAACATTTTAAAATTGGCCATAAGGCAGAACACATACTTTCTGACATACAAAATGGTACAAACTACTTCAGATGCCAAATGGTTACCAAAAATTGGGCAGGTTATCGAGCGTGGAAGAAACTATATAGATAATTGGGGGAGGAAGCAGGCTTGTTATTATCCCCACTCCCTTTTGCCTTCTTTGAGTAGGAGAGGGAATATATCTGCATTGGCAACAGACTTAACTGGAAGTAAGCCCAAATGAACATTGTGAGAGTTAATTATGAGTAAATCTGGCATAAAGTTGTCCTGTATGAGGCCTACCCCCAATTCTGATTATCTAAATCTAGCTCTCATCTATTTTTCAAAGGGAGGGCTGGCACTCACAAACAGACTGCCTCCAGAGGGGGAAAGCAGTAGGGTAAATATCCCCTTCCCAACCAGAGTGGAGATGACCATCTTATTCCAGCCAGGCCCCTTCAGCAGTTTGAACCTCATTGGCTTATTTTCCCACCTTCATCCCTGTGAAGGTGCCACATAGCCTTCTAGGCAAGAGGAGCAGGGAGCAGCCATGATGAGGCTGCTGGAGTATTGCAGCTGCCTTGGTTTGCAAATCAGCAGTGGGTAAGTCCCTAGCCCTATTTTTTTTTTTTTTAAATAGCTGAGGAGTTAGTACAGTCTCTTTCTCAAGGTATATAATGAAAAAATAGATGGCTGTGATTCCATTCACAGCTAAGGAGAACTGGGCAGGGCTCATCATATCAATTCTTCTTACACCTTCTGTTGAGTCCCACATCCCTGGTCTACAGTGAATAGTATGCAGGATGTAGCTCCATGCTTTTACATCTCCACCTCCACCATTTTATGTTCCAAGCCTAGTTGTCTTTTACCTACTTTCTTAACCATGGCAAATGTGATTCTTCTAGACCTCCAGCTTATTGCTGATTACACCTTCCATTTCTTTAATTTTACTTGGAAGGGAATTAGCAGGAATTGTCATATTACCGTTGTGTGGAGAAATTGGGGCATCCCTCCAGAGTTCTCTGCCAGAGAATTCTAAATACCCCTCCTTAAAACTGCAAATCCCAGAATGCAACAGGAGGCAGCTAGAGCAGTGAAAGTGGAATAGTAGCACTATAAGAGTATAGTGTGATAAACATCTCAGTCTCAGAGTCCTCAGAGTCCCTCTCCTCCTCAGACCCAGGGCAGTCCATGACACCAAGTTCTGTGCATGGACATTTGTGGTAAGATACATACCAGTCAGTTCAGTACTGGGATGTTCTCAGTGAGTCCCCAACTGTGGTCATGTGTCATTTCATACATCTCTTGTTAACCTTACCTGCTTTGGGTAAATGACACAAATAATTATCTCAATTAATTTCCCAAGGTTGACTCATTGCTTTCTATGTGAAAAAGGCCTTGTCTTCAGCAGAAGTGACCCTCTGTGAGATTTCACAGAAAGCTTACTTTAATTGGCATAATTAATTTGTTTGCGTACTAAACAAAAAGTGGCAGTGTTACTTTAAATATTTCAGTCTGAGCAAAGGTGGCAGCTTCACATTGGAGATTTCCTTTCTGGAGCAAGAGCAGAATTTAAACAAGTTAGCCCTGGGCCCTTCACAAAATTATCATATGCCATAGACTCCCTACTTCATTATTCAAATTAGACCACTACATACTGATTTTAACGTATTTGCAAATATGTTGAATTCAGTATATGTGACAGATGCAAGTCACATTTTTCTGAGTATGAGAGATACTTCTTCAGATGGAAGGTGACCTTGCTGCACCATTGAGACTAACTGAAAGATAGATGGTAGTATGAGATTGCATAGACTTGAGCCTATTTCCTTAGCTGGAAACACATATCCAGTTGCCATGGACAAACAAATACTTCCACAGTCTGATAGTATGTTATTTGAGACATGTTATCCTTAGCTCTATAATTGGATGTGTTTATCAGTGCATGATAAACTGGACATAATATTCATGTGTTTAGTTATTCTGTGGTAGTCTTTAAAACCCACTGCTCATTTGCATGTATTCTATCTCATATGAGAGAAATATCACCACCTTGAAATTCTAAATATTGAGACATTCCCACACATACATCTTGGAAGCTGGAATAACTTCATTCTTCCTTTTGTTGCTTTTTCATATCCCATAATTTTTTAATCAGGTGTCCAACAAAATGAAGAGGCCATCACATCTTCCAATATTAAGATCCTTATTAGAGTCATCCCTCATTATTCACAGGGGATCCATTCCAGACACACCCACCCTACGGATACCAAAATCCACAAATGCTCAAGTTCTGTTGTCCCCAATGGCAGCATGTGCACACAGCTGTGCTGCCATTAGGGACAGCCCCCGTTGTCCTGTGGCAGCATGTGCACACATCCAACATGCCATTGGGGACAGCAGAACTTAATCATGGTATGGCCATGTGCACACACTGCCACTGGGGACAACATGGGCTTGCTGACTGCAGATGCTTGTGGATCTGTGGATATGGAGGGCCAACTGTACTGTACACTACAAATATATCCACTCTTCTACAAGAAAAGCCTGTAGGATGACATGATAGGGACCTTTTCAAGGATACAAAAAAGCACTCATTGCTCAGTCTTGGGTTTGTATTTTGTGCATAAGGTCCAAGGTTCAGTTCTTTGTGTATCCAGCTAAAGCAATGGTCCCCAAACTCTGCCCTTTAAGAGATTTTGGCCATCTCCCGGAAGCCTCTCCTGGAAGCCTCAGCCAATAGTCTGGGATTCTGGGAGCTGAAGTTCAAAATCCCTTAAAAGGCACAGCTTGGGGACCACTGCACTAAAGGATCCTGGGCCTGCAATGCCAAGAAAAGCCTCTACGAGAAACCCTTAGGAATAATTTACTACTGTATTGCCTGATGTACTAAGAGTACATTACTATTGCCTCCCCAAGTAAAACAGTAGTGGCCTGACTTCATAGATACTACTGTCTATGTACAAGATTTTTATGCCATTCATAAACAAGTTCTGTGGGTGGCTTATGGGAGAAAATATAAAGTAGTCACATAAAATCAATAACAGATTATAACTATGTCATGATTTTTTAAAAAAAACAGTTACACAGAGTACAGTAGTGTCAAGGGCCTTAAAAGTACTGAAATGTGTTTATAAGCCAAAAAAATTAAAAAAAATGAAAAATGAAAAAGGTCACCTTATGCTGAAAAATTGAGAATGTTAAGAGGTGAGCCTCAAAGAGGGAGGACATTCCATAATCATGGTGCTACCACTGTAAAGGTCTCATTTAGCTGGTATATTCAAATAAGCACCACTGAAATTTTCTTATGATTGGGGTGGGTACACATGGGAGCAGACTTATCTGTCGGATAACTTGGCTGCAAGCCATTTAAGACTTTAAACATTAACATCAGTATTTTGAATTAAGGCCAGAAACAGACCACCACCTTCTGCTATAGATCTTTGCTAGGAGAGTGTCCCCTTCTGGAAGGGGAAAAAATATGTTGATGATGTGTTTTCTGTGCTTTGGTCATTGTGACAGCATGGCAGTGCCACAGATTTTGGCAATGTACCAGGAGCAATAGATGAGTGTAGTAAAGGGCTGCAAAAATAAGCTGGGGACCACAAGCATAGTTACCTTCACCTTCAGTATCTCAACATATATTTCATATCTGATATATCAGTTATTACATATATTGTAGTTCTTTGTGCAGGATAAGATATCACAAATAAATTGTAACTCAACAGTTGACAATCAGTCACTGAGAAAGCAGTAAACATGGTATATCAGAAAGAACTACAATCCAAACCATTCTTGAGGGTGCTGCTGCCTCACTTTAGCTTTCCTTCTCTGTTTTTCCACTTCAGCACACTCCTCTGTTGTGCCTTTGTTTTTCTGCTATGCCACAAAAGACAGGCCAAGATCCTACAACATGTAGGTGAAAGATAATGCTTCTCACACAAAGTTCAATGTCACAAGTACATATATGTGCTTTTTAAATTTTTGGATGGGCTGCAGGAAGCTATCTTCTGACACTGTGCCTCACTCAAAACCTCTCCCTCTCTTACACACACAGACACACACAGCTGTTAAGCCCCAGGAGAGGGCCACTACTGGTGCTTCTGCTTATTAGTGGGGAGGAGAGATGATAGAGAAGCAAGTGGGATGTTGATGAACCAGTTCTGTCTTGGCTTGGAGGGGAAAGGAAATGGGAGTGTGCACACAGATTGTGGGGTTATTCAGACCATTTTTTTAGTGCAACTATGTCAATAATCTCACTTGCATATTCTGGTTTTGTTGTTCACACCTTTTTTAATCGGAACCATGTCTATGCATATCTGTGAATTCTGTTGCTCACAGATTTCAGCACTACAAAGAAAGATAGAGTGACTGCTGATGTATTCGAAATACATTCAAGGAATGCAGTTTTATCCCTGTTTATTCTGGGTTTATTTGCACTGGTTATTCACACAGTCAAGAATTCAAATCTTTTAGAAAAACTTGGGGGGGAAATTCCGACACCAATTACTTTGGGTGAAGTGGGTTTTGTGGCAGCACCCCTCCCCCCAGACTTTTGAAATGCATGTGAAAAATAAAGATTCAACCTACTGGGTTTATTTTCACCATCTGAATAGTCCCTGAGGGTACGCTTCCCTCACAGCTACATTGGTTAAATTGCTTTCCCACTTTCAACCAAGCAGCAGCAGTTTTTGACAGTTTTGGGGGAGAGGGAGTTTTAGATATTTCACAAAGGGCTACAGAATGGCACCTTGAGCTCCACCCAAAAAAGACGTGTGACTGAGCCACATTTCATGCCTGCTCATGTCACTATCAGGATTCTGGCCAATGTCACCTGGTTTGATTCCCTTAGTTCCGTGTGTTGCCATTCTCTTGTAATAACCATAGAGATGGCACTTGGAGCTAGTCTTCATCTTTGATGTTGTTCGCTGTAGCCAATTGTCCTCTCCTTCCTCAGGTTGTCTTAACAAGTGCCAATAGCAATGCCTCCTAGGTATATCCAGTATACCTACATGCACATACAGGTTATTCTGTGGGAGGAGATTGTTAACATCTAGTCCTGTGCTGGTTATTAGGGCATGCTTGGTTGGAACTGGCATGCAGAAGTGAGACTAAGTCCACTGAAGAGGCTTCCATCTTTCAATTCAAATTGTACCTAGAATGCTTTGATTCCTGGGAACAATATTCTTTGAACATAGTAAACCTGACTGTGTCCCATAAAGGTTCATTATAAAACAAGACTTCCACTTAAATTGTGCTGCAGCAGCTGGCTTTGGAACAATTTCCTTCAAAAATCAGGTATTTGTTGTAGCTTTGGTGTCACTTTCTTTTCCTTATTCCCTATGTTTCAGTTCTCTGTTAAACCTTTCTAATTCTAAATGGGTTCTAACCATGTTCCATGTCTCTGGGCAAAAAACAACAGGTATTTAGACACTGACTGGAGTAATTGTGAAAAAGGAAATACAGTACCCTGCAAACAAAAGCTTTGTGGCTTGTGTCGAATTGTTCATCACAACTTCAGCAAAGCCCAGATGTTCAAAATCCTGAGTTAATGCTACATGAAATACTACTGAAGGGACATATGCCAGTCCCAAGAGTCATGTTAGTGTCTTACTGATATTTAACTGCATGGTCTGACATGTGTTTGCCCATTTTGGATGTATTAAGTGCTTAATGCTGTTGCACAGGAATTGAAATTGACAGAGCACTACCACACATTATTGTTATTAATATTATTATTGATGTTCATATTGATGTTCATATCAGCATGTCACAGGTGCCTGCTGGCAGACACTACCTTGCAGAAAAGTGTCTTATTTGAAACTATGGCACAGTAACTTCACTTAATTCCCTCTCCCAAGTGGGTACAGTCCTAGAAAAAAGTCATTTTAAAGCAAGAAATTCATACCCTTCTTAATCTGATGATTAATCTTACTGAATAATATCCATTTATCACTTGTTGGTGGCCAGATATTTTCCACCACCTCTGTCTTTAGAATGCAAGGCATGATGGGAGGGATGTTGTCTTTTACAGTTCTTTCAATTAGCTTGAACTTCGGTTCATATGTAATGTTAATTGCCTGCCTAGCCTGTGGCGTTCATATACAGGTGCAGGTGAGCCAACAGACCAGGTAGTGGTTCTCTTTATGTCCAAATATGCTCACTTGTGCAGATGGAAGACACTTATGTGGAATCAGTGTTGTGGAGCACTCAATTTTGTTTATGGGATCTTGGGCTCTTTCTTGTATGAGGGGCATTACCAAATGTGGGGATTTTTTTTTGTGGGGGTTGCTATTCTGTAATCACTTTCCTTTCTTTCCACAACAATTACAACACTCTCTGTGTAGGAAAGCCCCACTGGTTTTATCACTCATCTTTTTTCCTTTAAAAAAAATCCCTTCTTCTGGGTTCATTGGAACCAGGAATTTACCAGTGGACTCCTGCTTTCTGTTGGTTTAATTAGACTTTTCTTCCCTTTGTGGGAGAAAAGTATCCACTTACGTCTCTGATTCTATAGTCCTCTGATTCCCCATCATGGATTTCAGAAAGCCTTCTAGTGGAATCGCTGAAGAGGCAGTAAAGAGTCAGCATACTGTTGTTATTTGCAAAACCACTCACCCCCCCCCGCCCCTTTCCAGGAATGCTATCTGTTGGATCCCTGCTCTGATTCACCCCAGCATGAAGGCTCTAGGGAACTCTGAGCACTCTACATGTGCCATTCTCATGTGACTTTTTTTTTATCTATGTATGAAAGATATGAACTAATATTGCTGTAAAGAAAGATACAAATTATTATAGCATATTATATAAATATATATGTATATAACAGTTCTGTATATTGTATACCTCAATGTATGAGATGGTTGTTGAAGTGTAGTTGCAATATATAATGCTAGTCCGATCCTTCTCAGTCTCTACAGAGGTGAAGAATGATTAGACCTAAGTGCAGCAGCTATAGTTACCATATTCCAGAGGGAGAGAACACAACCACTTATGATGCATGAACTAAACAATCCATTTAATCCAGCATTATTTCCGCCTCCAGCTGTGGCTAACCAGGTACCTCTGGGGTAAGAGAGATGAAAGAAAGTGAACAACCAAACTTAATTTTAAATTGAGAACTATTCAGTTATTTGGGTGGCTACTATACAAACATCTTTGATTGGTCTGATTCTGGCCCACAAATGCTTCAGGCATTGTGGGACTACTGCCACTATAAACCTCTAGAGTAGGTGGGCAAAGTGTGGCTTACATGTCCACTAGTCCTAGCCAGTATAGCCAAGTGATGAGGAATGCTGGGAACTGCAGTCCAGCAACTCTTGGAAGGCCTCAACCCTATGCTGAAAGCCTCTATGTTCTGGGTATCTAAAAGCCAGATCCATTAATTGCGGCAAGCAAAAATTACTCCTGACTAAGGGATGGGGAACATGTGGCTTCCTAGATGTTGTAAGGGTTCAACTTCCATCAGCCATAGTCATCTTAGCCAGTGATAAGGAGTTCTGGAAGTTGCACCCCAGCATCAGAAGTGGCATGTATTTCCCATCCCTGACCTTAGTGGATTGAGTTATAGATAAGAACTGGAAAAGAAATTCTTAATTTACTGATTTCAAGTTCTACAAGCTCTAAACATGACCTATTGGCAATAGGTAAATTACAAGAAAGGAAATGTCAGTACAAGTTGTTCCTGCTGGTGTCATGGAGGGGACAGACCTACCTGGAGGGTGGATGATTCTCCTTTAGTAGAGGTTTGCAAATAGAGCCACCTATCAGACAGGCTGTAAAATGTGGATGTCCTCCATTGGTAGGCAGCTGGATGAGATTATTCCAGCTGTATGATTCTGTGATGCTAAGACACTAATGATGGAAACAACACATGTTAGTGGTTGCAGCAGAAGCAGAAAAGCATTTCATGAGAAGAAACTTGACTGTTACAGTTATAAGTGAAAGGAAGCTTAACAGTCCACTAGTAATGCAGGGTCATAAAGCATAGTGGGAAAAAGGAAAAGAGATTTGCAAAAAAGAATGTATAAAAATCCTGGGAACAAATATGCTGTCACGGACATCTTTGAAATCAGTTCAGAGAACAAGGATGATATGTACACGGGCATAAGATCTACAGGAACAATTCTGTGGCATGTTTTCCCCCCTCTTTTTGGTGTGGAATAATGAGGAACATAACCTGGGAGTAGAAGACCAAGGCTACAGGCTTACACATGCCCACCTAATAAGTCCCAATGAACTTGGTGGGGCTTACATCTGAGAACACATGTAAGATCACAACTTTTATTGACTAACAGAATAAATGAGAAATGAAAAGAGACTTGGGGGATGCACAAAACAAATAAAAACATACTAATTTACAAACTAAGAAGTACAAGAGGAAGAAGACTAACCTACAAGATTCTAGGCAGAGTGAGAGAGAATGCCTCTTAGGACAGCTAACCAGTGAATATAACTGGTTGCAAAACATAATACAAATTTAACTTTAGATAAAATAATAAAGCTGGACATAAACCAAAAAATATATGCCAGACCTTAAGGCCGTCTGGTGCAGGCTGGGGAGAGGTCTGGAAAACTGCACTTCAGGCACCATGTAAGCCGGGCAAATTGCTGGTGCAGTATGTGCTTGGTTTGCAGAGTGTAAACAAACACTTGCAGACTGGATGGATTGCTTGTACATTTATACATACCATTGTTTAGCTCACACCACACATAATTTGTGCTATGCTGATAGGGCTAGGAACAGCCCCCAGCATGAAGGGTGTTACTGTAGGCCTGAAAGTTAAAATGAGCCACAGTCAAGGAGAAATTATTTTTTTAAAGAGTAGCTAGAGGGAAGTCAAAATTTACAGGGTTGAGCAATGCAACTGCCAAATATTAAGTCACTAAAGCACTGGCAAAAATGAGATATGTTGCTGAAGTAATCGTGACATTTACCTTCTGGTAACTAACCTCTGCACTTCCAAAGTGGATAAAGATTATTGATTTTTAAAAATGTGTTCAAAAGTAGCTCACATGATACGTCATAAAGCCCAAAGCACATTAAAAGCTAACAAATATAATTTTAATGAACATTCAGACACTTAATAAATAATATATCAGCATCAAAGGAAAGTAACATGACAACTAAGCAAAAATATTGCAGGGTACAGGAATGGTTTTTACAATGTTTCTTAAACATGAAATTTATGGCAAAAAGCAATTTATTGAGAAGGCTGAATCCACAGAACAATAAATAAACTTAGTTTCCTTTGGTAATTCATTCCAGTGAGAGATTAGCAAGTTTTAATAAATTAAAGAATTATGCTAATTTGACAAGTTGTCATTCTAGCTTTACACATTAAAAATTGCACTTTACAAGATTTCTGGTTATTTATGATTCCATGTTTCCAAATGATGAATGGAGGCTGGAAGTTGTGTGATTGGATTCTAGCTAATCTTAGCTAAACAGAATTTGAAACAGTGGCCTCTGGAGTGCAAATGACAGGCACTGCCTCCTGGATTTTACTACCTATCTAGTCAGGACAGAGTATTGCATTAAAAGAAAACTTACAATATGGACATTGTTACTGAACCAAAGCTATTTCCCAGGCTGCTAGATTTCTCGGACGATTTAAGAGCTGTAGTTTCACCTAGCCCTGGGATGAGAGTGCCGGCACTCTTGACGTCTTTTGCTTTTAAGTGCTTTCATAGTGCATTGCTTCTGACCAGAATGCACACAGAGAGACCCCTGCCCATTTTACCTTGTTTGCAACTTTCAAAAAGTAATGTTCACAGGGGAGTAATGGGGCACGTTGCTTTCCATTTTAAATGTATACAAACCTTGTGACACTCCTGTTTCACGTCTATAGCTTTATTTGACTGTATTGTGCTAGAGCACATATGTGAGGCTTACAGTGATCCAGACATGTTTTCAGCTCACTTGCTGATGGTAGACATCATCTCTACACAGAAAATGACAAGAAAGGTGACTACGGGGGACTTGCTCTGATAGACTGACAATATGCTCCTCTACAGATCTACTGAAAAGCAAGTTCCCTGGAATTCAGTGGGTGTAGCACTGAAGCAGCATATTTTCCAGAGAAAGGATGGAAAATCATTTGCCCTTCAGATGTTTTGAACTACAACTCCCATAATCCTTTACTATTGACCACACTGGGTTGGGCATCTAGGAGTTGAACTCCAAAGTGTTTGGGGAGCCAAAGATCCCCCCACTACTCCCATAAAGTACACATGGCAAACATATAGAAGGGAATGGGGGGGCTATAGAGGTATACTGTAGGCACACCATGCTGGCATAACTACGCTGGCATAAAGGAAAGCAGCAGGTGCAAAAGCCACAGGCACAGAGCTATGAACAGATTGAAGAAATTGGTGGCTTGGACCCAGCAAATTTTATCTGTCTTCCCTCACCACCACTGTGAAGCCTAGAAAAAAATGCAGCCATTAGTCTAGTGCACCAACAGGATTTCAACCGCATTCTACAGATGACAAAAGAATGATGGTATGTGAAAAAAAACTAGGGACACATTTTGCCTGTAGGGTATGTTGTTAATTAGAAATTAATTAGTAAACTTCAGACATGAGGTGGCCTTCCCAGTTTACCTCTTCTTTTATACACAGAAATACAATATGCTCAGTCAGGCTCTGCGATAATATTCCAATAACTTCACTCATAACATCAGAAGTACATATGCCAGCAGTGCCCCCTCTACACACTGCATTGGACAAACTGGATAATCTACACAAGAGGATTAATGGATACAAATCTGACATTAGAAATGGCAATACCCAAAATCCAGGTGCAGAACATTTCAACTTTCCTGGATACTCAGGGATTTACAGGTTGTAGTCCTTGAACAAGGAAATTGAAAAGGAAGACTAGAAGGAGGAACAGCTGAATGAATTATATTCATAAGTTCCAATCCATTAGCAGGAATATGAATAAGGACAATAGCTTGATGGCACATACATTAATACAAGAGTTTGACTACTGCACATATGACCAAAAAAAATCTCGAAAGAGTTTTGAACCCAGGGAAACTGATTTTTGGTAAGCAGATTTATTGCTTTCACACATCAACATTAACTGACCATTGTAAAGATCAAAAAGACCTGTACCACCTCATACAGCCCTTTGAAAATTTAGCACAAGGGTCATGATCGGCATATTTCTGGATTCTATTACATTATATCCCAGTCCTGTAACTTTATAAATGTGCTTTATGCCTGAGGCCTTACTAACACTCAGTACTGCATCTGAAGAAGTGGGTTTATATCCAAGAAAGTTTGTGCAAAAAAAAAAAAAAAACACAACGGTTGGTCTTAAAGGTGCCACATTTTTCCTTCCTTCCTTCCTCCCTTCCTTTTTAATATTTCTTAATGTTTCAATTTGAGTTTTAATTTCCCAGCTTGTATCTCAATATTCCTTTTACAAATATATATACAAATTGTTTATTGTAGTACTATATTACTTCAAGTAAGGCCTTCTAATCTCTTATTTTCAAATAGCAAACTGAGTACCTTCTTGTTAGTAGATGCACTCATGAGTAGAGTTACCACAGGGGAACGGAATACTTTCCTTAAGTACAGCTTGTGAGTAAATCCTACAGTTTACTACTTGAAAGAGTTCAGTCTAAGGAAACAACATTCTTCATGAAAAATACTGCCAGGACTTTGGTCATCTCAATTAGCTGAGCTTCCTGTAATGCAACGTGGAAGTAAAATTTGTTGCAAGAACAAGATACACATTTATCACGTAAAGAGAACCCTCATCAGTGGGAACTACTAAGGGTAGTGCTGTTGTAACTGCTGCTCTCATCAGACCTTCCAAGTTGGGAATTATTGAGGAGGAATTGCTGTGAAGCACAGAAAAAAGGTATGCATGCACACACAATTCCTTGATTCTTATCATCCTATGACCTTCCCAGAGAACCATTTTGTCCTAAGCTCTCATTGAGTCAAACAGGGTTGTTTTTTTCCATTTTCCATCAGGAATAAACAAAACAGATTAAAATGTACATTCAATTTTCAAATGCTTCCCTCTGATTTTCAGCCCCTTTGTCAACAATTTTCAAAGATGGACTGGCCCAGTCTAAAATGCATTTTTAGCATCCTGACTGTATTTCTGTCTTGAGTGACAGAGCCCATAGAGCTAGCTCCTAACCATGAAGAGGTATGAGAGGCTACCAAGCAATAGCAGAGAAAGGGCCTGTTTTGGTCACCACGTCGGAGCTTGCCCATGCTTAAAATGCAATCTAGCTTGAGCCCCGGAGTGTGCCTACTAGAGCTTTAAACCATCTTTAATAGCAACTCTAGCACAGGTGACCCTTAGCCACATACTGAGGCAATATCAGTATATGATACCACACTCACTGCACATGGAATAGCAACTGAAACAACAAGGATCTTATCTTTTCTTTCCAGCAGGTGGCACTCTGTTTCTACTGCTGTAGATAACTTCACACAATTCTCTTTATGGCCCATAGCATTTCCTGGGGCTCAGAATCCTATTGTTATCCCCATCCTTTTCCCTAATCTGGGACCTGTCATTTTACAAACATTAAATCTGATGCAACTAAAATTTACATCATCCTAAGTTAAAATATCATTAAACCACCAATACAATTAAAAGCAGTTAAAAACAGGCAATTAAAAAGAACAACAAATATAAACAAAACAGCACATAAAAAATCCTTTGCCCTGAGCAGTCCTCCCTCCAAGACTTGCCAAAAAAGGTCTTCAGCCTCAGGATAGCAAGGAGGTGCCAGGAAAGGAGTACAGAAAATAAATGCAAGCAGCTTTAAAAGTGTGTCTGCATCCTGATCAAAATGGGGGATGGAAAGAAGGGGAGAAGTTCTAAAATAGGGCCAGATTTTTGATTTCCCCCAGCCTACACATACAAATGTTCTTCCTATTTTGTAGGAGAGTTCTAGAGAATTGACCAACACTGTTAAATATCCTCATTCTTTGATTAATAGGCATGTGGGATAAGGGTGATCCCATTGATTTTGAACTTTCAAAAAAGCTTTCGATGAAGCCACTTTCCAAAGTCCATTGAGTGAACACAGCAGTTAGTCATGGGATAAGATATGTCTTCTTGCAAACTAGAAATTGGTTGATGAACTGGAGTCAGACAGTGGAAACAAGCAGACAGTTGTTGCAATGGAAGGGTGCAAACCATGGGAGGAGACAGATGATCCAAGGTACCGAGGCCTCACACCCCAGAAGGACTCAGGCAGCAGCATCACCTCTCTCCTATGGTGCTTTCTGTGCTGGATTTTTGCAAGCTTTATCTTGGCTTTGGTGCCTTTATATTCATCTGTCTCTATCCAACAGCTACCTACCCACCTGTGCATTCAGGGAAACCAAAATAACTAGTGAGAAGTAGACAAGAGAGAGAATGAATGAGAACATCCAATGGGAGCCACAGATTGGAATACCAAATAGCGAATGAAAGTTAGGCATGTGAGGAGAGGAGAGAGAGAGTTGTTGTTGTTCATTGCCTTCAAGCTGATTCTACAAGTGGTGACCCTATGTCTAAGTCCCCCTGTCCTCAACCACCCAACTCAGCTCTTGCAGATTCATGACTAAGGCTTTTCTCATTCAATCTATCCCTCTAGTATATGATCTTCCTCTTTTCATATTGCCCTCAACTTTACCAAGCATTGTTACCCATGCTGCTCGATATAAATTTTGGAATCAATGATAACCCTTAATGACCCCTGGATGAACTCTAGCAGCCTGTCCTCCATTACTGGCAAAGCGAGAGGACATGTACACCTCCCCTGAGGGAGCACCCATATTAACATCTCAGAGGGTCCGGGGAAGTCGCATGAGCCCTGGTGGCGCAGTGGTTAAATGCCTGTACTGCAGCCATTCACTCAAAACCACAAGGTTGCGAGTTCAAGACCAGCAAAAGGGCCCAAGCTCGACTCAGGCTTGCATCCTTCCGAGGTCGCTAAAATGAGTACCCAAATTGTTGGGGGCAAATTAGCTTACTTGCTAATTAGCTTACTTGCTGTTCACCGCTATGATCTTTGGAATAGCGGTATATAAATAAAACAAAAACAAACAAGGGATTATCTCAAAGGCTGGGAAGAGTAAAAGGATTGCCTTCCCTGAAGCTATCAACCTCCTCCTCGAACCTATTGTCCGAGTGGCATAAGCCCTTTATACTATCTAAAGCAGACATCCAGGTGAAAAGAAAATCTTTAGAACACCTTTGTTTCGGCCAAGCCAGCCTCTTTGCCTCAGGCCAGATTTGGCCTATAAAAAGTCCCCACTTTGGCTGCTCAGCGCGCCATTTTCCAAGGTCTACTTGCTCCACGTCAGTCAGACCTCTGTTCTGGTAGCCGGCATTTCTGCTCACTCCCAGGTTGCGGAGCAGACTTGTCTCACTGTCCAGCACCCCATTCGCTCCCCGGAGGGAATCTACATTCTGGTAAGCATCTCCATTAGTAAAGCCTGAATTCTGTTCCCATTTTCCAACCCTCATTTTCCTGAGTCCTGAGTGTGTGTGTGTGAGTGTATGCGCAACGCATGTGTTTTTCCCCTGTTTTAATAAATTAGACATCTAGTTATTAATATCTGTCTCAGCTTTACTTATTGGGATCCCCTGGTCTACTCCATATACATATCGGGAAGGCGATTTCGGTGGGCTCTCGTAGCCAGCCCCTCTTGCAATATTTGAGCTAATAACAACATAATAAAATTCCCCTACGGACCCTTGGCTACAGCATTTTGTCTTTTCTAGTGAGTCTTTTTTTCTCATGATATGACCAAAATATGACAACCTCAGTTTAGTTATCTTTGCTTCTAGGGTGAATTCAGGCCTGATTTGCTCACAAACCCATTTATTGATCTTTTTAACAGTCCACTGAGAGAGAGAGAGAGAGAGAGAGAATATCAAACAGCCAATGGGAGCCACCATTCAGACAGGGATAGCAATGATAAGTGAGCATAGAAAATAGAGAGTGAGCCAATTGAAGCTACCCAGTCAGAAAGGATACCAAAACAGCCACTGAGAGGTCAGCATGGAAAAGAGAAAAGGCGACTGAGGAGCTTATCAAATGGTGGACAGGAGCGAAGCCGATCCTTATCCCATCCATGATAGCGATCATGTGAAAGACTTTCACTTTTGACATGCTGATTCTGTCATAAACCTGTCAGTGAAGTGGAATAGCATTAACAGGTTCTTCCATTATGGCAAAATGAAGGGCAAGGATGAGACAGTTCCACATCACTGACGGGACAATGACAGGATCAGTGCAACTTCATATGAAAGTCTTTTGCGCGATTGCTGTTACTTGTGCTTCCCAGACAGCACTTTCAGCACTACATCGTCTGAAAGTGCTTCCCACAATTACGTGGGAAGGGTGAGACAAGGACAGGACAAGGACATCCCAACCTGATAATCTTCACAGTCAGACAGCCAATGGAGATAGAGTTGCCAAGTCCCATTGGGACTCTTTCCCTGCAGATTTTCAGGAACACCAGCAAAGTTTTGGCTCATTTTGCACCTCATTCTGTCACTGAGTCCATGAAGCAGAAGCAGCCAAAAAAGCTTTTGCTTCTTTCCTCTGCTGGTTTCATCTGTTCCATTTGCAAAGGTGTCACCTGTATCTTGATACGTAAGTTGAGACCTGTGGCCAAGTAGTAGGAAAAAAGCTTTGCCGTCTCCCACCATCTCCCTCTTCTTCTGCCACTGAAAGAGAAGTAAAGGCTTGTTGGAATTTCTGTCTATTTCATTCCATCCAAAACTCAGAAGTAACTTTGTTCTCTGACAAAAGCCATTTTTCAGTGACATGACTACAAACTTTCTGGATATTTGCCTTCATTTGCTCCTAATGCGATTGGGAATGAATCCATGAACAATGTGGTGATGAGTATTCTTATATTAACAATGCTGGAGGACAATCCTAGGTGCCCTTTTGCTGAGAGAAAAAAGTTCAGTTGACTCAATAGGGTTTAAACCCCTGTGTAACCAAACATCAGATAGCAACCAGAAATCCTTTGCATAGTTACCGTACTTGAAAGTAAGCCCCGCTGTGTCCAAATGGAGTTTACTTGTCCATAAGCATGTTTCTGTGTAATCTTAGAAGAGAAAATAGAGACCATTAAAGATTGTGAAGAACTCTAAGAGGAGGTTCCCCGACCAAATCAATAGGCATGACACATGCATTCCTCTGTAGCATGATGTACAAAAATCATATACTAACTGAGAAAGGGATTCTGGAGATAGTTCAATGAAAATGTCAACCCAATGGGAAGTAACTGTGCAAAAAGGTACATTCTGTGCTATGGATCACTAGGAAAGTAACGCCAGTCTCTTTACACCAATATATGGTATGACTACTTTTGGAATGCTATGTCTAGTCCTTGTCCTTGCCAACTGCAGGGCTAGAATAGGTACAGAACAGGGCCAACAAAGATGAACAAGGCTGGAGCAAAAGACCAAAGGAAAGGAATCACTTTTAGCAGTAAGTAGAGTCCAATGTGATAAGGGGTTTGCTATGTTAGTCTTTTACAGAAAAAAAAAAACATCAAAAAATCCTGTGGCACCTAAAAGCACAGCAATTATTATTATTATTATTATTATTATTATTATTATTATTATTATTATTATTATCATCATCATCATCATCATCATCATCATCATCATCATCATCATTGTCTCTAATGAAAAGAAGGAGAGGAAGGAAAAGAAAAGAGAAGGAGCTCTGTGGTACCTTAAAGATTAAATTACTGATTTTAGCTAGATTTAGTTTGTGGATTTTAGTGCATCAGATGAAGTGGGCTATACTCCACAAAAGGTTATGCTATAATACTTTTGTTAGTTTTAAGGTCCCACAAAACATTTTCTCATCAGTGTAAAATGGCTGCATGGTGGGACACAATCATGCTCAGGACAAGTTCCCAAGGAATAAGAAATTGTAGAAAAGCCACATTATTGGCTTCACGTCCATCATAACCATCACAACCATAACTATCATCCTCTGTACTGCATCTGAAAAAGTGGGTTTATATCTAGGAAAGTTCATGCTAAAATAAAAACCAGTTAGTCTTAAAGGTGCTGCTACATTCTTTTCACTCCTCCTTCCCTCTTTCTTCTTATGATTGTTATATGCCAGGAGTTTCTTTTTTTAAAAAAAAAATGGAGGGGTGGAGACATGGAATCATCATACTGAGTGATTCTTTAGGTAGGTTTTATTTATTTACACTGTCTCTCACCTACCTGGCAAAAGGCTGACTTTTTTTTTTTCAGGAATAGAGCAATTACAAACTACATCACTGATGTTGCAACCATAACCATTAAAGCCAATAAGAGTCAATGACCTAGGAGTGAATGACTTGGAAGTCTAGAGTATGAAAGCAAGTTGCTGTAAATTACCACAAAATGCATCTCCTCTCACAAAGATTACCCGATGAATAGTTTGGAGAAGATAAACAGATTGTTTTGCAGCCACCTTGCTTTGTCCAAAAGACACTAGAACAACCCAGAGAAGTGAGTTTTACCAGCCTTACATGTTTACAAATCTCACTATGTCACTGCTCACCACAACAAAGTATAACCAAGCTACAGAGGTTATTAAGAAGGGTATTTCAGAGTTGTTGAATGTATGTATACTCCATTGCAAGTGGACACTGACAGGTAACACACAAAAAACAACATTTAGCAATGTTTTCTAATTGAGAAAAAAAACCTCCCCCATTTTAATAGAAAGCAAATCATAGGATTGTAGAGTTGGAAGAGACCGCAAGGGCCATTCAGTCCAACCCCATTCTGCCATGCAGGAAATCTAAATCAAAGCATCCCTGACAGATGGCCATCCAGCCTCTGTTTAAAGACCTCCAAAGATGGAGGCTCCATTAAACTCCAAGGGAGTGTATTCCACTGTCGAACAGCCCTTACTTTCAGGAAGTTCCTCCTAATGTTGAGGTGGAATTTCTTTTCCTGTAGCTTGCATCCATTATTCCGGGTCCTAGTCTCTGGAGCAGCAGAAAACAAGCTACCTCCCTCCTCAATATGACATCCCTTCAAGTATTTAAACAGGGCTATCATATCACCTCTTAACCTTCTCTTCTCCAGGCTAAAAATCCCCAGCTCCCTCAGTCATTCCTCATAGAACATGGTTTCCAGACCTTTCACCATTTTAGTCGCCCTCCTTTGGACATGCTCCAGTTTCTCAACGTCCTTTTTGAACTGTGGTGCCCAGAACTGGACACAATATTCCAGGTGGGGCCTGACCAGAACAGAGTGGCACTATTACTTCTCTTCATCTAGACACTATAATTGTATTGATGCAACCTAAAATTGCATTGGCCTTTTTAGCTGTTGACTCATGTTCAACTTGTGGTCTATGTGGACTCCTAGATCCCGTTCACATGTAGTTTCATTCAGTCAGGTGTCCCCCATCCTATATCTGTGCATTTCATTTTTCCACCCTAAGTGCACCTTACATTTCTCTGTGTTGAAATTAATTTTGTTAGTTTTAGCCCAGCTTTCTAATCTATTAAGGTCATTTTGAATTTTAATCCCATCCTCTGGGGTATTTGCTACTTCTCCTAATTTGGTGTCAAATGTTGCCACCATGGATGTAGGAAGAGGAGGGTGGTGAGTGTGTGGATTTGTGATTGATGGCAAATGGGAGAATCAGGAAAAATTGTTGGAGACACCAAAGCTTACCTCAACAACAGGAACAATAACAAAATTAAAATCAAAGGAATGATGGAGGGGTGAATGGTTGTAAGAAGTATATTGCAAAAACAAGAAAGTCATTTGAAGGGGGAAAGTATGATTAAACATTATGAGACACAATGAAGCAGTAGAAATGTATAGAGATCAATCAAGCCTTGCAAATTATACCAAGCTCCTGCGTTGAGAGCTGAGTTGGGGATTTTCACACAGCCCTTTCTAGACACTATATGCACAGGTCAGAAGTGGGCAAAATGTGGTCCTTTGCATGTTGCTACACTGCAAATTTCTTTAAGGCCTGTTACAGACAGGCCAAAATAAAGCTGCTTCGAGTCACTTTGGAAGTATGATATTTCAATGATGCATGCGTCCTAAGAGTCCAAAAGCTGCACCAAAGCCACACTCCATTCCTAAGTACTTGAGTGCAGCTTTGGTGCGGCCTTTGGACTCTTAGGATGCATGTATCATTGAAATACCATACCTCCAAAGTGACTCGAAGCAGCTTTATTTTGGCCTGTCTGTAACAGGCCTAAGTCTAGCCAGTGTAGCCAATGGTAAGGAATGCTGGAAGTTGTAATCCAACTTCTGGAAGGCTATCCTTTGCTCTACTTTGTATAGACAGTCAAAAATTTTGCCAGGCCATTCATGCATTTCCCTGTGAATGAAAAAAGATGGATAGAGGACAGGGCAGCCACTGGCCAAAGGAATCAATTGGCAATGAGTAGCAGCAAAGCTGCTTCTTTCCCTGTGAAATCACAATTTAAAAGCCACGTGCAGAAATGTCCTTAGTCTCAAAGGTGCTACAAGATCCCTTTGCATTCTGATATTCCAGCCTAATGAAGCTATGGCGGGTTACAGACGGGCAGGGGAGGACGTCTTGGAGGTGTATTCAGCTGAATGCGGAGCCTCCAGACGGCCCGCCCCGAGGGCGTGCTTCAGGTGTTGGAGCTTCCACACGGGGGGCAATGAAGACGCCTCACCTGGGTCCGTTTTGGACCCGGAGTTTCCAAACCACCGCCTCGGAGGACGCTGCAAAAAGAGAGGCAGCTTCCGCACGGGCGGCCCAAACCGCGGCTTTTTTTTTTCTTTTGCCGCATGAGAGGTGCGCAGCTTCGCAGCTGCAGTGCTAAGCAGCGGCGGCAGAAAGCCTGTCTGCGCATTTAAAGCACCCAAGCCCCTTTAAACTTTTTCCCTGTGACTTTAAAGCTAGGCAGGAGTGGTGTGAGGTAGCAATGTCCAAACTCTGTCCTTCCAGGCGTTTGGACTTCATGTCCCAGAATCCCAGACCACAGGGCAAGGTGGCTGGGGATTCTGGGAGATGAAGTCCAAACGCATGGGAGGACAGAGTTTGGAGATTGCTGGTTTGGGGACCAGTGAGCCAGGCATGGTGGGAGGAGAGAACAGGAAGGGTAGAATAGAGTAGATAGGGCTGGGAGGGAACACATGTCCTGGGAGGCGAAATGATGTCTTTATGGGACATCATGGGACCTAGTGCCTTGTCAGTGCTCCCTGCCCCTTGATCCCAGGCCCAGGCCCCCTGTAGTTGCCCTTTGCCTTTGGGGGCAAGTTTAGAGGGCATCAAAAGGTCTTGGGCACATTCAAGCTCCGGGGTCTCTTTTTTTTTTTTTTCCTTTGCCGGCTGGCGAATGCGCAGCTGCGCAGGGCTAAGCAGCGGCGGCAGAAAACCTATGGGCACATTTAAAGTGCCCAAGCCCCTTTAAAACAATGGTGGTCTCCTGCCAGCTGGTGATCAGCTGGTGTTGGCATCCTTGTCCGCTTGCACTTTGCCAGTGTCAGCAGCATCATAGATGCCTCCTCTCCTTTGGTCCCCGCACTCCTGCTGAATCTGCAATGCACAGCCACAGCTGTCTCCGCTGCCACCGCTGTCCCCCTGCCATCTCCCCTCACCTCCTTTGTACATATGTCAATATTTACAGTTTTAGCGTTTTTTATTGTTAGGTGAAAATGGCAGAGGAATGTGTGTAGGGGTGCACTTTAAAGTCCAAACTTTCCAAGCAGCGCATGCGTACATGTTGCTCTAGGGTTAGGGTTACGAGGCTTAAAATGCACCGCAGCTGTGCCTCAGCTTCCACAGCTGCATGGCAGCGGACGTTGCAATTAAAGCCTGACTGCAAACTGCGCATGTTCCAAGACCCCAACTCACTATGAGACGGAGCTTTTAAATGGGCAACTTAAATTAGCGGCGTAGCAATTCTGGTGTACCGGTGCAGCAGCTCTCATGGCTTCTTCCAGTTCTCGATATGTGTCAGCATTCAGGTAGGACTGCTCCAGTTTCTGCAAAATGTTTGGCTGGGACCATATAGCTATAATGTCAGCCGTCTCAGTGCCAGGAGCAGCCAAACTGTGCCCGTTCCCAGGTGAAAATGGGGCAGGAATGTGTGTAGGGGGTCACTTTAAATCCCAAACTTTCCCTTTTCACTTTCTACAACCAAAACATCCACCGGCAAAAGTTACAACTTCCCGCGGTTCTAGCAACGCATGCGCACAAGTGGCTCTAGGGTTAGGGTTACGAGGCTTAAAATGCGCCGCAGCTGTGCCTCAGCTTCCACAGCTCCATGGCAGCGGACATTGCAATTAAAGCTTGACTGCAAACCACGCATGTCCCGAGAACCCGACCCATTATGCGACGCAGCTGACACGGAGCTTTTAAACCGGCAACTTATATTTGCGGCGTAGCAATTCTGACGTATCGGTGCAGCAGCTTACAGACGGAGCTGCGCAGGTACGTATCAAATCAAAAAGAAGCGGAAAAAAGCAGCGCCTTTTTAATGTCGCTTCTTCCCGCTTGGGGCGTGCGGGTGGCGTGTTCATGACGGCATTCAGGTAAAGCCCGTCTGAAGGCTCTACCTTTATGACGTCATGAGTACACCCCTTTTTGCCCGTCTGTAACCCGCCTATGTCTCTGAATTCTAAGTCCTTTATAATATTGCCATACTCTTATAGGCAGGATACACACCGCCATATAGTACGTACTGTATACGTACTAGGGTTAGGAAGGGGCGGTGCTTCCGCACCCCCCTAACCCTAGTACGTATACAGTACGTACAAGATGGCGGCGCCCCTTCCACATGGGCGCCGCCATCTTTACGTACTGGACGCATAGCGTCCAGACGTGTCGCGACGCTTATGACGTCGCGAATGCGCCTGCGGCGCCTCGCGATGTCATAGATGCGCCGCAGAAAGAAGCTCCGAAATGGAGCTTCTTTTTTGCTCCGCGCGGGAGTCGCGCGGTTTGGCTGCTGCGGCTCCCGTACGGAGCAAATGGCGGCGGCAGGGGAGCGCCGCAAAGCGGCGGTCTGTATCCCGCCATAGACTTGGGCTGTAGCATGAATGCTATTCTTTCTACATTCAGAGGAATTAAGGACTTTGGTCCACAGCTTCTCAAAGAGAACAGAAATCAGCTGCTTTACTCCTTATTTCTCATTTTGGGGAAAATGTTTGGATATATGGAATTGGAATCAGGTCTGTAGTTGGAATGGAATAAGTAAAAAAAAATGTTTTGCTTCCGACCAGGCAGCCTGAAGTGTGTCTCTATGAAGGGCAAGGGGAGGGAAAGGGCATAAGCTAACAATTGTCTTAATGCAAAGAGTTGGTTGGGAGGAGATGTGTGGAAAAGGCTGTTGAGCTTTTGCTTTCCAATTCTGAAAAGAATAGCCCTATTACTCTTCCTAAAGCTCAACCCCCTCCTATTCTCTCATCCCCTCCCTGAAAAAGAATTGGTCACTGCACAGCTGTGAAAGGGAGAAAAAATATATTTATATATATGTGTGTGTAAGTGAATCTGCCCTTCTGAATTGGTTTGTGGGGCTGGACAAAACCTCATTGTGTGTTTTATCTGCTCAGAAGAGAATGGGCCCACAGTCTTTGCCTGGCATTAGCTCTGCCTTTGGTTAACTGTGGTCAGATAACTGTAACTTCATTTAGATACTGTACTCTGTGTGTGTATATGTGTATGTGTGATTATTATTTATTGTGAGCACATCTGGAGAAAAGCACAAACATTATTCCTCTTGCTGACTTATTCAGGGCAAAAAGTTAACAGATTTTTAAGAATGCATCTCCACTACTTAATTTTAGATTTGCTGTTTGTTTTCAATGTGTGCCTAAAACTTTATAACTGGCTGACAAAGATGAACTATTAGGTAGCATCCTCTCCAAAAAAAACTTGGGCAGGAAAGATTTTTATTCAGCTGCTGCTTCTGGAGCTATGCAACAGAAACCAAAGAAAATATATGCAGCTGTGAGTCACTCTGGATTCAATGGGGCTCTCTGAAGCTGAGAAAGCAGAACGATTCAGCAACTAACTCAAGAAGAAACTTGAATGTCTTTAATCTTCCCATGGTTTCCTCTTTTTTCTGTGTGACAGATCTATATGGAAGTGTACAAAGTAAATTATAGTTAGAATTATAGGTAGAATGTCCCTTAATAGCAATCTCAACATGTGTGAAATAACTTTTATTTATTTAGACTATCTTCTCCTAAAATAGAAACTTCTTTTTGGTTATTCCTCAACAGCCCATGGGGCATGCTAAATGTCTAAGTAAAATTTTTCAGCCACATATCCTCCAACATTTTACACATAAAATCCGGGACATGTATGGCCAGTCAACATCAGAGGAGCTTATCGTTCAGGATTTTAAACCGGCTCCAGCCTCCTTGGCTGGAGCTGGGACACAAGATGGAGGCGGGGATTATCGCTCACTAAATCGCCATCAAATCACCAGCTGCCATCAGCTAGGGTCCCAGCCAGGCTCTGCCAGCACTTTTGAGAAGATGGAAAGCTTTGTCTATGGACAAAGATTGTAATTATGAAATATGATTAGCTCAGCCAGCCCTACTATTAGGCAAACTGAGACAACTGCCTCAAGCAGGAGGTATGAGGTAGGTCAGGAGCAGTAGGGTGCTGACAGATAGAGCTATCGGTATTATGCATCTCATCCTGTACCCTACAAGCTAGGTTGTTCACAGCTGTAGCAAAAGACACATCGGCCGTGTTACTGCAAGATTCAACTACTGCTATACTCAGTGTCTGTAGTATGGTATAGGAGAGGTGTAGTTTCATTTGCCTCAGGCAGCACAATATATTGAACTGATGATGAAAAAGAATAATATTACCTACCATTATAATTGTTCACTGTTTGGTTTAAAAATATATTGGTTATGTTCTCTAATACGTGTTCTCTAATATTTCGATTTACGCATTATCTAGGATGGATTCTTGTAATGACCTTCTATGGTCATTATTTTTTGTTTTTGTTTTCTCCGTTCCACACTGGCGTAAAGTACGTCCCCAGGATGTACTAGGGTTAGGAAAGGGCGTGCTTTACGCACGCCCCTAACCCTAGTACGTCCTGGGGACGTACAAAATGGCGGCACCCATTCTACACGGGTGCTGCCATCTTGACGTAGCGGATGCTTAGTGTCCGCATGTCGCACAGCACTAATGCGGCACTGGGGAGCCTCGCAGTTTGGCCGCTGGGGCTCCTCAGCACCGCTAATGACCGTGGCAGCAGATCACCACATTCAGGCGGTCTGTAACGCGCCCAAATGTTCATCCTTATGCCTACCTTGGTGCATTCCTAGATTTTGCTGTAGTCAATAGAGCACATGCAGATTTTCTTCGCTATCCATTGTATGTTTGCAGTGTAATTTCTGTGTCTCTTCCTTTTCTGAATCCACCTTGCACCTCTGGGATTTCTTGCTCCATATATGGTAAAAGTCTTGGTTGCAGAATTTTGAGATGACTTTGCTTGCATGGGAAATTAGTGCAATGGTTCTGTAATTACTGCAATATTTTCTCTCTAGATAGATAGATAGATAGAGATATAGATATAATATAGCCAGGGTGCATAAATACGCTTGTTTGGTAACTCCCCACCATGTGCCAAGAAAGTAGAGGCAGTTGTAAAGTGTGGGGGGAAAGAAAAGATTAGCTGTGTGCTGCACAACTGAAGTATTACACTTGGCAGCCTTCGCCTAACCATTAAGTCCAGAGTCTAAAATGACCTGGCCATGCCACTGAACAACTGTGCATCTGCCCCATTTGTGAATCAATCTCACAGTAAATATTACTAAAAGAAGGAAGCCTTCATCCATGAAGTGGGGCATGGATATCTACTAACTACGGAGGCTACTCAGCATACTGAGAGTAGTAAGCATAATCTTAGGGTTGATGTTTTCCACCTCCTCGAGTAAAGAGGTGTTAACAAGTAGAAATTCAGCAGCTTATGCATTTCCTGTATCTGTGTACATGAAGTCTATACAGCTGAGGCTGAATCTCTTAAGTGACAGTAAACCTGCCAGAATATTTTTTTTAAAAGGTCAACAAGAACAACAATCACTGTGGCATCTTTAAGGGATATAATACCAAAACATAGCATGTCTTTTTTAATGAAGGAATAATTCATGCTAGTATGCTACCTGTAGCCAAGGGTCCGTAGGGGAATTTTATTATGTTGTTATTAGCTCAAATATTGCAAGAGGGGCTGGCTACGAGAGCCCACCGAAATCACCTTCCCGATATGTATACGGAGTAGACCAGGGGATCCCAATAAATAAAGCTGAGACGGATATTAATAACTAGATGTCTAATTTATTAAAACAGGGGGAAAACACATGCGTTGCGCATACACTCACACACACACACTCAGGACTCAGGAAAATTAGGGTTGGAAAATGGGAACAGAATTCAGGCGTTACTAATGGAGATGCTTACCAGAATGTAGATTTCCTCCGGGGAGCGAATGGGGTGCTGGACAGTGAGACAAGTCTGCTCCGCAACCTGGGAGTGAGCAGAAATGCCGGCTACCAGAACAGAGGTCTGACTGACGTGGAGCAAGTAGACCTTGGAAAATGGCGCGCTGAGCAGCCAAAGTGGGGACTTTTTATAGGCCAAATCTCGCTTGAGGCAAAGAGGCTGGCTTGGCCGAAACAAAGGTGTTCTAAAGATTTTCTTTTCACCTGGATGTCTGCTTTAGATAGTATAAAGGGCTTATGCCACTCGGACAATAGGTTCGAGGAGGAGGTTGATAGCTTTAGGGAAGGCAATCCTTTTACTCTTCCCAGCCTTTGAGATAATCCCTTCATGCGACTTCCCCGGACCCTCTGAGATGTTAATATGGATGCTCCCTCAGGGGAGGTGTACATGTCCTCTCGCTTTGCCAGTAATGGAGGACAGGCTGCTAGAGTTCATCCAGGGGTCATTAAGGGTTATCATTGATTCCAAAATTTATATCGAGCAGCATGGGTAACACTACCCACTGTCAAGAAGCAGATAATTAACAAGCACTGGCCCCATAATTACTTGCCACATTAGCATTTTCACAACTGATGTGTGACATTCACCTTTTGAATGAGAATCCCCCCCCCTCAAACACACAGATACACACACTACTCAGAAAAGGTTTGTAGCATGGTTTCAACATATAAATTATATACTTTGATGAAAATCCAGTGTGCATTGTAAAATATAAAAACAACGCAAGTGGGTATAACTGGGATGAGCTTAATAAAATTGGGACAAACATAATTTTCCATGGATAAAGCAATGGTGGACACCCAGTAGCTGCTAGTTGCTCATATTCTTGGTCAGGATGCCAGGGTCCTTCCACACTATAGAGTGATGATTACACATGAACCGCCATGGCTGCATCCTATGGAATCCTGGGGTTTATATTTTTAGCACCTAACAAAAAAGTTATCGGAATTCCATAAGATGTTAGCATGGCAGTTAAAGTGGAATCATGGTGCTATAATTGGGTAGTGTGACAGGACTCTGGGCTAGAGAGTTAGCGGTCTGATCCATATGGCAGACCATGTACATGCACAAGCATGCATACTCTGGATCACAAAATTGGACGAGATCCATCAAATTACCAACCTAGAGAGCTTCACAAAACCTGTCAAGACAGATCTCTTCTGGCAGACCTTCCTGGAATAGAACCTGGCCATGTAACGCTCCCCTAGGGTTGCCATAACTGTCAACCTCCAAACTGGGACAAATGTAAAAAATGTAGGACAAATGTAGGACAAAATTTATCCACAAATGTTGGACATATTTTTTAAATGGAGGACACACGAACAACTTTTAAAAAATTAATAATTTTAAAAAGCATTAATATAAACGCATGTTTCTTGGGCATGCTCAAAATGGAGGACATTTTGGCATTATTCCTAGACAGATGGCAGAAATGTACTTCCCTTTCTGGCCAACCCCCCCCCCAATTCCAAAACACACACGACAGCACATTTGGGCATTGAACATGGCTTTATTTAACATGGCCTCTTGCATATTTCAGAGGCTTATTGCATAACCAAATCCTTTGGGTTTAACACTTAACATGGATTAACATGACTATGCATATTTAACATGTCAAGGTGGTTTACCAAGAAGTGGATTTGCACTCGGTTTCAGGTTTCTTACACCAACTGTACTTCTCATGAGTACTCTTTCTCATGAGTTTGTAAAAATCAGAGGAACTTACATTGGCCATGCCTCAGTGGCTTGCTGGTATCAATATCATCAACATCATCATCACCATCATAATTGTCAAAACAAGACAGACCTGTTAGCATTAAAAGCACACACACACAAAAAAACACTTTGGAAAAAAATATTCTTAGGAAATGGCCACCCACCTCGTCCTCCTCGTCCTCGTCCTCCTCGTCGCCATGTCGCATCAGAAAAGAGCCTTTTCCCCTCCCCCTGGCCCAGACAGAGGCTTACCCTCGGTCCTCCTCCGCCGCCGCCGCCTTCGAAGCTTCCCTTCCTCCTCCTCCGCCTCCTCCTCCTCAGAAACTCCACCTCCTCCCTGAGGCTGGCCAGTAGCACACTGGCACTGGAAACAGCCCTGCCCCCACTGTTCTGCCATTGGCCAGCCAGCCAAAGGGGACAAGCTCCTCTTTTGTAGCCCTGCACACGAGTGCACAAGCGGGGCAAGCATGTGCTGCTGCGGGTGACGCAGCCACGAGGAGGAGGAGGAGGAGGAGGAGGAGGAGGAGGAGGAGGAGGAGGAGGGTGGCCAGCTGGCTGGCCGGCCACATTAGCAGCCGCGGCGATTGCCACATGAGCGGGCCCAGCCTGGGAGCTATGCCCAAACCCAGGATTTGGTGGCAACTGGGACGGGACCCTACTGGTACCGCCAAAAATGGGACTGTCCTGGGTGCAGGTGGGATATGGCATCCCTATGCTCCCCCCACAGACATATATAAGCGAAGACTCTGACCACCGTTATTTTATCATTGTATTATTGTTTTTAGATTTTATCGTTTGTAATTTTAATGAATAGAATTGTTTAATCCTTTTTTAAGGGGGGGAAATTGTATATATTGTATTTTTGAAAGGTTGTACGCCACTTTGATTGTGGTAACAAAAAGTGGGATATAAATTAAAGGTTTATTTATATTTATTTATTTAAAACATAGATCACTTATGATCATTTAACTGTTAAGTTGCCCTTGCTTTGTAAATTTAGAATGTGTCTTGTCTGGTCTCTCCTTAAACATGGAAAATTTCAGAATAACAATACAGAGAATTTAATGAAGTTTCTTCTCCCCCCCCCCCCCCCAAAGAAAACATTTAACCTGTTTTCCTTCTGTCACTTTAAGCAATATAGAAATGACCTACAAGTGCACTGCACCCCTTTATACTTGACAAAAGAGGGTAAGAATCAGTGGTGTAATTCAAAATAACAAACAACCAATTCTTCTTTTTTTGGCTCAAGTGTGTAAGGTTAACCAATTTTTTTCATTTGTTCCATGATTCATCATTGCAGAAATGTGTGTGGATGTTCACTTGCCTGCAACAGAAGCCAGGCACACTCTGGATGACCCTCCCTCCCTCTCTCTGTCACTCTTCCTTTCTTGCCTGCCTTTCTTTCCCCAGCAAGATCTGCTTGCAAGGTGGCAATCGACTCCCTTTCCTTTTCTTCCTTAATCTTCCCCAACAGTTTGTGCCAGTACGGCAGAGCTGGGGCTGGCTGGAAAAGCATTTTGGCATTTTGCTGCTGTTGCTATTGTCAGAGAGGGCGTCTGGGAAAGAAGCAAAGCCTGCACCAGTCAGAGGGCACAGAAAATTTTTTAGTTTTCTGTCCCCACCACCCTACTGTTCGGCAAACCTGACAGATTTTAATAACCAGTGCAAACTGGCTAAAACACATCACTGGGGAGAATCACCAGTGAACAAAAGTATTGAGCATCTCACAGAACTTTAAAGACTAGCCTGTTATATTAACCATAAGTTTTTTTGTGGACTGCAATTTAAATTTCATCAAGTTGCAATCCCAAAAGCATATCTTAAATTGTTTTTGCTGCAACAGGCTGACAAACATGACTATCCCTCTGGAAATGTTTACCATGGAAGGCGCTGCTTTTGAACAGCCAATTGCCATTTCAATGAAGGTGAATGTTTTCACTGCTGTTCACAGGATCAAGCCATCCTTGGGAAAGATGGTTGGAATGGCAGGCTGCTCCCACCCCCACCTCATCCCCCAACATAGTGATTGAAGGAGAGAACTAAACAGGTTGCCTCTTTAGGCTCAGTTTTGTATAAGAGAACTCATATGACAAAGGTGCTGCCTGTTTTATTCCCTGGACATAGTTAGCAGCAGTTCTTTGCATATTCAACACCTACATTGAAGCTCTAAACCACACATGCTAATCTAGAAATAAGACCCATGGAATAAAAGTAGGCACATTTAGCTGAAATGCAGGTGCTGGTCTTGTAACCTGCTGTCACCATGAGCTTGGAAAAGTTACCTTTCTCACCACAGTTACCAGAATCCCCAGCAAGGATAGACAAGTTCCATAATGAAAGTCCAAAAAATAGCCCTTTCCCAGCTGATCTCTGGGTAGCTTCTCAAAAAGACCAAACTTGCAGGGGCCCAGACCTCAGGTCTAGCCCTAGTAGCACTTTTTTCCTCACCTTTTTTTTATAATGCTTGGTAAGGTAGAAGACAGTAGAAAAGAGGATGACTGTATTGCTGCTACTATTTGCCATCAAGTGGACTCTCACTTATGGTGATCCTATGAATGACAGACCTCCAAGATCCCCAGTAACCAACTTCCCTGCTCAGGTCTTCCACATTCAGGGCTGTGGCTTCTTTGACTGAGTCAATCCATCTGTGACGTGGTCTTTTCCTACTGCCTTCCACTTAACCAACCATTATCCTTTTCAAACAAGTCACATGATCTCATGATATGTCCAAAGTACAACAGTCTCAGTTTAATCATTTTGGCTTCTAGGGAGAGTTCAGGCTTAATTTGCTCTAGGACCGACTACACTGCAGTCCACAGTATCTGTAGAACTCTTCTCTAGCACCACATTTCAGATGAGTTGATTTTTCCCTTGTCAGTTAGTTTTCGTCACTGTTCTGTTTTTACAACCCAGATCGAATTAAGGAAGCCACTGCCATGAGCTTGCAAGACCTGAGCAGGGCAATTGAGGACAGGGTGTGTTGGGGGTCACTCATTCATAGTGTCACCATTACCCAAAGCCCATTTGATGGCAATTAGCACCAAAACCTTTAACAGTTTCTGAACAACTTTTTATCCTTCCCTTTCAGGGTATATAAATCTTCTAAGGGCACATCCGGACTGATTGAAAAGTCCCTAATTTTTGTTCTTTCTGATTTTATTGTGGGTTAAAATAAGCAGAGCCAGGAATCTGATACAAAAAGTCTCTGAATGTACCAGGAAAATATTCTGGAAGAAACAAAATGTGTATGGGTCTCTAATAATACAGGGATGGGGATTGTAAGGCCCTCCAGATGTTGGAGTCCAGTGGTGGGGGATGGTGGGAGCTGTAGAATTACAACCACTGGAGAGGCAGAAGTTATCCACTTCTGCTCCATTAAAGTGCATGGGAGGAGGAACAGAAATAACAGTAGCAGCAATAATAATGCCACTATCTCCACCAATTGACAGACATAGCTATGACAGTCTGGAAGAGTAGTATGCAAAGGGATCTTATAGCACCTTTAAGAGTAACTGAAATAGAGAAGTTGGTAGCATGAGTTTTCCTAGACTTGATCTATAATAATAATAATAATAATAATGATTTATTTATAGCCCGCCCAATCACAAGGAATCCAGGCGGGTTACAACAGTAAAAATAAATAAAATAAAATACAATAAATAAATAAAATACAATAAAATTAAAGAGAGCGAAGTGAGTACATTCACAGTTAGGCCTAATGGAAGTTGGGCCTCTTTTTTCACTCCCTCCCAGGTCTGATGATGATGTCATGGAGGGAGGGCTCTTCTTCTTGAGGCAAGGATTTTATTTTAATTAATTTTAATTTAATTCTTCTCATTAAATTTAAGAGAAGAATTGGGGGACAGAGTGACATAAGTCACAGTAAATGGGGAGTAGAACTAGGTAGGGAAGGCCTGCCGGAAGAGATCCGTCTTAAGAGCCTTCTTAAAGGCTGTAAGAGTAGAAATGTCACGGATCTCCTTCGGCAGGTCATTCCATAGCTTCGGAGCTGCGATGGAAAAGGCCCTCTGAGTGACTGAACTTAGCCTAGATTTTATTGGCTGAAGTAGATTCTTCCCCAAGGACCTTAGAGTGCGGGACGGACAGTATGGAAGTAGGCGATCTCTTAAGTATTCTGGACCCAAGCCATGTAGGGCTTTGAAGGTAATCTACTTCCTCAGATGCATTTGGTGATATGATAGCCCTGTTTAAATACAGGTATTTGAAAGGATGTCATATTGAGGAGGGAGCAAGCTTGTTTTCTGCTGTTCCAGAGAACAGGACCCAGAACAATGGATGCAAGCTACAGGAAAAGAGATTCCACCTCAACATTAGGAAGAACTTCCTGACAGTAAGAGCTGTTCGGCAGTGGAACACACTCCCTCCTCGGAGTGCAGTGGAGTCTCCTTCCTTGGAGGTCTTTAAGCAGAGGCTAGATGGCCATCTATTGGGGATGCTTTGATTGGATTTCCTGCATGGCAGGGGGTTGGACTGGATGGCCTGTGCGGTCTCTTTCAACTCTATGATTCTCTGATTCTCTGATTCTATGGTAGAGTGGAAAGCCAGGGGCAAATGAGAAAGGGCACTTTCCCTCTTGCTCAGCAGCTGCACCAGACCCTAAATGGGCCCTCTGGAAGTGCAGCAATGCCTCCCACAGCTGTAGTGGCTTTTGCGGGGGCAGCTGTCTTTGGGGTCTGGGGTGGCTACAGCCACACTGTATCCTAAAAGCCTTTGAGGGGGCCTGCAATAGTCTGGCCAGACTGGGGTGGGGAGGGCAGGACAGATCGCTCCCCTCACACCAGGTGACACCAACCTGAGGGATGCCACTGAGCAGGAGGGTGGATGTTGCCTAAATCCAAGGTGAGTCAATAATCATATTTGAATACTGGGATGTAGTGGGGGAGCCAAAAAGAAGATGTAATAAACTGGCCAAGAGGCTGGGGGTGAGGTTAAAGGTAAAGTATAAGTAAAGGTATTCCCTGTTGACAAGGTTGTCAAATTGTGTCCAACTGCAGGGAGCAGTGCTCATCTCTGTTACTAAGCCAATGTTGTCAGAGACTACTCTGTGCTCATGTGGCCACCATGATTGCACAGAACAACAGCCCTTACCTTCCCACCAAAGTGGCACCTATTTATCTCCTTGCATTTGCATGCTTTCGAACTGCTAGGTTGGCAGAAGCTGAGACTATTGATGGGAGCTCACCCCATCATGCGGCACCTGGGCCTCAAATTGCCACCCTGCTGATTTTCCAATCAACAGAGTCAGTGTCTTAACCACTTGAGCCATCGGGTGAGGTTAGCTACTATTATAACCTGTGGCCAGGGAGACCAGAGGTCCTCCTTTTCCAGGACACATCCTCCATTTCCTCCTCCTGTCTAGGAGGAATTTGAAAATGAGGAAGAGGAAGAAGCATGCATTTCTCTTTCTAGAGAGCTCCTGCAGCACCCCTGAGGCCAAGCGGAAGAAAGAACTTGGCAGCAGTAGACTTCCTCAAGATGTATTTGGACCAAAGGCAGACTCAATGTGGACCAAAGACCCAATGTGTCTGAGGGAGTAGACTTCCGTCTAATACGGAAGGCTCCTGCTGCCAACCTCTTTCTTTTGCTTGCTCTCAGGGGTGCTGCAGGATTGCTCTGTGTCCTTGTTCTACAGACAGACACAGCTATGTCTTTGAATGATATTTCTAGGGACTTTATCACATGGGGAAAATGGGAAGGTTAACCAAAGGTTAATGCAGGGTCTTCCAAGGCATTTCACGTCATTTTGCAAAAGATTTTCAAACAATGGAAGGCAATCCAAATGCAATTGTGTGACATCTCAGGAATGGCTGAATTTGGAAAAATATTGAATTTATAAATCCTTTACCACTGTGAATTTGCAGTCAATTTGCATGTATGTTAGTATGAAATGCATCTTCAGTTTGGCTGTGGGATTACTGTCGGCCATGGCATCCTGCCCTTCCTGAGCATCTGCAAACGTGGGAAATCAAGAAGCCGATGGGTATCTATCACGGGGCGGGAATACTTGCATTCGCACTGCTTTCCCTTCTGGATGGATGCTGTTTTTGTCTGTGCGTGTGATAAGCTACAACTTATTTTCAGGCTGCTGCCACCCCTCTTTTCTCCTCCTTTTGGGGTGGTGATCCATTCCTCTGTGTGAAAGGGATTTTTTGTGTTTTCTTCAGTTTCCGTGGAAGGGTTGATTCTGTGGCTGGCCTCCTCAGAGGAGGCTGGCATGGAAGAGAGTGGGGTAGGTGTCTCTCTCTGGGTAATATATACCCAGATACTGTGTGACCCTGGGTTGGGGAGAGTGATGTCCTTCTTCATCTGTGGATGGTTGTGTTGTTGCTATGCCCCTGGCCCTGGCTGGTTTCCCCTTGCGTCCCCCTTTGGCCATGCCTTCTTCCCTTGCAATGCCTGTGCCCAGCGCAGCCCTCCTCCTCCTCTGGGGCTTGGCGCTGTGCTGGGCTCCGTCCAGCAGACGGCAGGAGGAGGAGGAGGAGGAGGAGGAGGAAGGCCTGGGAGGCGGAGAAGACGAGGAGGGAGCGGGAGGCTGCCGGCCGGGCGACGAGAGAAGGAAGGGCGCCGAAGGAGCCAGGAGAGGAGGAGGAGGAGGAGGAGGAGGGGGCTGGCGAGAGGGGCGCCTTGCCCGGGGGCACCGGGGCCGAAGGGATGCCCCTTGGAGGGCTGGCCCAGTGCTAGCCCCTCTTCTGCCCGGGGAAGGTGCTGCATGGCCCGGCCATGGAGGTGGTGGACGAGACGGAGGCGCTGCAGCGCTTCTTCGAAGGTGAGTGCTCCCTGGGAGAAGGTCCCTGGGAGGAGGACTGGAGGGGAAGGGCCCTCAGGGCGGCCCTGCTGCGTCCTCCTTTCCCCGGACACGGCTGCCCTCCCCCCCCCAAGCCTTGAGCAGGAAGGGGAAGCAGGGGCTTCCCCTTTGGGTGGCGTCCTCCATTTCCCCCTCCAGGTCCTCCATCTCGAGGCGCCCTGGCCTCCTTTGGGGTGACTTAGGAGACATTTCTGAGGGGGCCAGAGTTGGCGGGGCTTGTTGGCCGAGAGGGGAGAGCCTGGTGGGGCTGCCTTGGAAAGCCCTTGCCCCCCCCCTCTCTCTCTCCAGGAGGAATGCCTTGGGGCCTTGGAGGGGCCCCGGTCTCCCTGGAAGGGCGGGGAAGGGCTGTGGGGAGGGTCCGGGCCATTTCAGGCCATCATCAGCACAGGCTCCGAGCGGAGTTTCCACCAAGGAGCCCCTGGGGAGTTTAGAGGGATGTGGGGAGAGAGGGCCCTGGAGGGTGATCTGGCCAAGGCTGGCTTGGTCCCTGGGACAGGGGCTGTGGGCCTGAAAGCCCTCCAGGGAAGTGGCCCCCGGACAAGAGGTGGGTTGGACAAGTGGGGCAGCATCGGCAAGGCTTCTTTGCTCTCTCTCTCTCTCTCATGCACACACTTCAGTCCCTGGCAGATATGACCATTGGTCCTCCCCAGAACTTGGACATGCCTGAGGAGCCCCAATGCATCTGAGGAAGTAGGCTGAAGTCTATGGAAACTCGTGCTGCCAATCCCTTTCTCACAGTTAGCTGCAAAAGTACTGTACTAAAGGTTCTCTCTCTCCACGCCTGAGAAGGGCTTGTCTGCTTCGTTTTTCAGACAAGGAGGGCTATATTGATCTATTCAGAGCCACCTTAGTCTGTAGAATCGGTACATAGTCCAATTGCATCTGAGGAAGTCGACAAGTCTATGAAAGCTCATGCTGCCACCTCTTTCTTTCCGTTTAGTCTCAGCGGTGCTACAAGATCTGTACATACTGTTTCTAAAAAAGAATCTATATTGATCTATTTCATTTTTATGCCGCCTTTCTACCAGAAAGGGACCCAAGGTGGTTCACAAATAAAAACATTTTTTAAAACTTGACAGTAATAGTTTTTAAACAATTAAAAACATAAAACAAAATCAGTATAGAATTGTGTATGTTAAAAAAACCAACCCCAAACCATAACTACAACAACGCACTCCCCATATAACACACACACTCCGTATGATAATGTATTAAAAGCCTGCCTGAATAAAGCCATTTTTGCTTGCCAGTGAAAGGAAGGCAAGGGAGGAAGCATCTAACCCATTGGGGCATCCCGTTTTTTCTCGTTCAAGGCTTTGTTCCTTTCTGATATCCTTATCTTATCCTCTTTCCACGTTGCCCCTCACCTGTCTCCCAGTATTATGTTGTTGTTACAGAGCTTAGTTGTTAGCAGCTGTTTGTGGACCCAATCTTGGTGGGAGAACGGTACATAAAAATAAACTCTCCTGCCTTTCCTGTGGCGCATACTCCAGGAGTTATCTAGGTTTGAACTCATACCCCAAAGTCACCCCTTTGGCAAGAGGTTGCCTTGAATCCCAAGCTATGCGCTGTAGACTATACTGTACAATTCTTCTAAAGATGATTCTAGGAAAGACCACAAGGAACCTAGGAATGAATTTCCCATGAATTAATAGTCAAAAGTCTATTTTTTGTAAATTATTATGAAGTTCCTGTGCACAGTTCTTCTTACCTGCATCCCACTGTGTAACCATGAAGCTACCATATTTTGTGATTGTATAAATGACTTTTTCTGTTGTTGGTCTCTCAACTCTGCAGCCATTGCAGCCCACAGAAAACCTCAGGTCCATTCCTCTCCCTCTTTGAGCTGTTCTGCACATTGTATTGTGGGAAGCTTGTCTTTGCCACAGACCACACAGAACTGTGGTCAGTTCGGTTTCTCTTAATGTACTCATAGAAGTACATGCATCAAACAAGTGTGTGGTGTTCATATTTTGATGGGTACAGTATTTCAGATGCACACCTTAAAAAAAATTCTCGAGGGATAGTTTTCTTAGTCTGCAGCAGAAAAAACAACAAGGAGTCCTGTACCATCATAAAGACTTTATTATGGCATGAGCTTATATTGATTCAGGTCTTTTGCCAGAATGCATTTGTTAGTCTTTAAGGTGCCACGAGACACATGTTTTAAAATACACTGTGTAAAATTGATCATTCATTAAGGATTGCTAAATGGCATATTAACTGTGTTTGAATTTCCTGACTTTTTTATTTTATTGTAATATAGCTACAGGCAAAGTCTAATGTGTTGAAGTGTTGTAGTGCTCCAGATCTGCGTTACTACCATCACCTCTCTCCACTCAGCTGTTTTCACTGACCTTACAGGAGGAAAATGTATTATTTACTGTTTTTCACTCTGAAAAGCTAAGGAGCTTTGAGTGCAATAGCTATCCTTTGAACTCTATAAGATGTTAAGTCCTCGGCTGAGCTTGGGAAACATAGCTTGTCTTACCTTTGTGAATCTCTCCCTGCAAAAGATCTTTGTCTTTTATTAACTTCCTTTCTACGTTTGTTTTGTGTGCATGTTTCTTTTCTCAATCCTTCCATTTCTCTCTCCAGTCTTTGATTATTCTTGCTTTAACATTTCCATTCACCCTTCTGACAGTATCTATTTAGGGTTGTAGTATAGCTGCAATTTAGGGTTGCAACTCTATATTTACCAATGGCATTAACCTCTAAACAGGCATCTATAGGGCTGCACTGCTATTTTGCTGAGGATGTTTCCCCTCCTGTCACATTTTCAATTGTGATAAAATCCAGAATTTCAGATCTAGCTGCTTTTACCCTATTTATCCTACTGCAAAAAGAAAAAGAGTAGGGAGAAATCACACAGGGTTGTCCTACATAATTCTTCAGGTACACATTCTTTGTGCTTCGGTTGTTCACAGGCAGAATGGCAGTATAATGTTCCCATGGGTCAGCCTAATGCAGTGATCAAATCTGGCATCACTTTTTACTTTGCTTTTAAATTTCAATGTCTTGTGATCAGATCTTGGAAACTAATTTTTTGCACTGCAACCTGTAGAATCCACCAGCTCAACTCGCAATGTCAGTTTTCTCATACAGAGTTGATATGGTAGGTGAACTAGAATGTGGAAATGACAAGGAGCACAGTAAAAGAATCATTTGTGGATGTTTATAGAAGAGAAAGAGTTCATCATCGTCAACAACAACGGCCAGTGTGCCTAAACTACAGTCCACTGTTCAGCAAGCGATCTGTTGTATTTGTAGCACTCAAATGAAGCATAGCCGCAGAGAGTATAACCCAGGAAGCCTCCAATTCATATCTCATACACTTCCCAGTCTTCTTGGATTGCCAGCCGTAGTTTCATTTTCATGGTGAATATGTATGCAGCACCCATTTTGAGAGTTCTCCCCCAAGGCATATTTACATAGTTTGGAAGGACACAAGCCTAGAAAAGGAAAAGCTGGTCATTCAGTAATTTAAACTGATTTGATGTTAATCTCTTGTGAAGCTCCTTTATTTCTTGAAATTTATTAATAAATGTATTAATACATATTAAGATATAAACTGATCACCAGGTAGTTTTATTGGAGGATTTGTCATTGTTGTTGTTCACACAGCTCCTTGTTTGAGCCACGTTCCAATGGTACAGTAGTTCCATTCCCAAAGTCCCTGTCTATTAGGGATAGCCTATAGTATCAGATCTTCCAAAATTTCCTTTTTGGTTTTCCCCCCCTATATATCCATGGAGTTATTGTGCTTCACTTTGAAGGGGGTTTGTGTGCTGTTAAAAGCTATGTAACAGGGAGACATTTGGCAAATGTTGGTTACCTTAAAAAGCCAAAGGAATGAATTGATGCAAAACCTCATCAGGTAAAGTTTCTTGCCTGAAATGCAAAATGAAAAGTATCAGATGTTGGCAATTTGGCTTAATTCCATTACAATACAGCTTTATACATATTACTCAGAAGTGTAAGGCCCACAGAGTTCAATGGAGTTTACTCCCAAGTAAGTAAACCCCACTGGATTTCAGCCTTAGGGTTTGATTTTGTTCCCTTGACCTACTTGCTGTGAGTGTAGGTTATATCTTTCAAATTCTACCTTCTAAGGAAATAGTTTTGAGTTTTGCCAAATGCTACTAATCCGTATATTGCCAAATTGAAATACTGTGTTTCTCTTTCTTTTGTGCTGATGATGGAGATTATGACAAGTAGGACATTTTTAGCCTCTGCAAGTCACTGAGTTATATAATTTTCTCTTCTGAGTGTGTGAATTCCATGGAGGCTTGAAGAATGGCACGTTGTTTCTCATGCATTGTATTTTTTATTTGTTAGATTTGAACTGGGATTGTTGCTGTACATTGAGAATGAGAGGGAAATGTTTAGCAAAATAAAATAAATAAAGATGATGTGTAGAGAGCTGCTGAAGTGGAATATCTGCTCACTTTAATATACTCACATCTTTCTTGCACTAATCTCACTTTGTGAGACATTCAGATGACAGGTTTTCCAAAAAGATCTTTTAACTTTGTTGGGATAAATGTTTATGCCTATGTTTAAATTATGCTGGGTGTTCAGTAGGACCACTTGTTGAGACCCTTGACATGTGGTTTCAGTAATACGCTGTGCAACCCAATGTGTAGGCTTTGTAGAACGAACCTGTTCTGATAAGTAATGTTTAAGCTGGACTTTGTGTTTCTCAAGCCTATTTGAAATAAAGTTTATATTGTCTAGAATAAATGCTTGTTTTATAAATGACTTCTATAGTACAACATTCACAATTGACATATTTCAGATAAGGAAACCTTTCCTGTATGACTTAGGAAAACAATCTGTATGCTATTCAGGCTCATTCAGTTACTGTGCCTTGTCCTGGACAGTCCCAGAAAGTTTATGAGCATCCTTTTGTGCTCAGTCTCGCTCTCCTAAACCACCTTTCATTTTATTTATATCCTTCCTTTCTCCTGGGCTGCTGGCACACTGCAGAATTAAGTGCCACGGCTCCATCCTATGGAATCTTGACATCTGTAGTTTGTTGGGGACACCAGAGGTCTCTGCTAGAGAAGGCTAAATATCTCACAAAACTACAAATCCCAGAATTCCATAGCATTGAGTCATGGCAGTTAAAGCTGTGTCAGACTTTATTCATTCTGCAGTGTAGATGCAGCCCTAGCCTGAGACTGAAGACAGTTCACAACATAGATTACAACAAAATACTTCTAGAAACTACCAGATACAAAAAAGTAAATAAAATGTTCTAATAAAATTTTGAATGTCAGCCAGTGTGGTATAATGATTTGAGTGCTGGCCTATGACTCAGGTTCAAATCCCCATTGGGCCATAGAAACCCACTTGATCTTGGGCAAGTCACACTCTCTCAGCCTCAGAGGAAAGGAAGAGACAAAAGTCAACCCACCTCTGAAGAAATCTTTCCAATAAACCCCAATGATAGGTTTGCCTTAGGGTCACCAGAAGTCGAAAATTACTTGAAGGCACATAACAATAAAAATTTTAAACTTTAAAAAAGAAATTTAAATCATAAACTGATAATAAATGTAGGGTACTGCCATCTCATTAACAGCCCTTCTGGAGCAACCAGTTAATAGCACAAATCTGGTCTAAATAAAAAAGTATTTCCTGTTGGCAGAAGAACTGCAGAGAGGAGGCCAGCCCAGGCTGCCATGGGGGCAGTTTCACATTCTGGAGGCAGCCACAGAGAAGACCCTTGCTCTCCTCAATGTTAGGGGACAAACATTCAGATTGGAAGATTTGTATTTATGAAAAGACTCCATAGTAAAACAAGTTACTTGGTAGAATTCACTGTAGATGGGGTAATCTTGGGGAATATGGAGTGGATTCAAATCTTACAGCAAAATTTGCACCTTTTGAATGTGATTAAGATCAAATAGGAGCATTTGCGTTAATGATCACCTTTCTGAGGTCTCAAACAGCCAACCTGGTTTAAATTTGGTTGTTCAATCAAACAACATCAGTCACATTTATGTCAACAAACAAAGCAAACAAATATAAACGAATATATGGTTATTTTTTCACAAAAATATGTATCACATGGACACACACTTTCCACTGTCTTTCCAACAACTTGCCTAGAGAGATAGTGGGCTTTCCATTCCTTTTTAGGCACAGGTTGTATAGCCATTTGTAGGGATGCTGAAGTTGCATTTAACATCACTTTTCCTATATTGAGCAGATGACCTCCAAAACTTCCCAACTCTATGGTTTGGAGTGGACATTACCACCAAACAGTGAAGAAGTAGCTCTGTCTTTCTTGACATTACAAACTGGATTCAGGACAACAAGACTTTTTTGTCTACCTTTTTTGCTCACTGTGGGGATCAGAATTTTGAAATTAATCAGCACCGAATGCAGTCTACAACATCCCAGCAGGAAAGTCTCCAATCTGGTGTCTTCCAGGAATTGTTATTCAGTGGTATATACTGCCTCTGAATATGGAGGCTCTCATAGACACCTTGGTCAATAATTATTTAAACATTCTCCCTTCTTCAAAGCCTGATATAAGACACAATTGTTGTGTGCCTTCAGGTTGGTTCTGACTTATGGCAATCCAAAGGTGAATCTAAAATGGGGTTTTCTTGGCAGAATTGTCATTGCCTTTCTCTAAGGCCAAGAGAGTGTGACATGCCACGGTCATCCAGTGGGTATCTGAGTGAGTGGGGATTTGAACTATGGTCTCCAGAATCCTAGTCCAACACTCAAATGACTACTGCACACTGGATCTAAGATAAAACAATACATGAAAATACCAAAACAAAGCAACAGAGACATATTATGAACCCAGTTTTTAAAAAAGCACTTAAAGACACAGAAATTAAAAAGTCTGGACAAATAATAAAAAAGTCATTGCCTGGCACCAAAAAGACAGTGATATTGATCCCAGGTGAGCATATGAAGGGAGTAAGTATTTATATATAGTATTTGTATACCATTTGATGTAATGACATCTCTTAAGTGGTTTGCAGTATAAAAACAATATAATCCAATTTAAAACAATGTTAAGAAACAACTAATATTCATAAATGACTCCTCTGTTTCAGTTTTGTTCCACCAAGACTGCTTGGCCCTCTTTTAGACTATGACACGTGGTCCTTGTGACACGTGGTTCCAGTTCATTGGAGGCCAGCCACCATTTTCAGGCAAAGACAAACTATTCACCATGACCATCCCTGTTTTTAGAGACTGAGCTTCAATTTATTAGCCCTCTTCTAATGCTTTTCTGAATCTTTGCACCTGTTTAACACTGGTGGCAAATGTAGCCTCCATGAATACAACCCGTTTAAAGTAAAGCCATTTGAGGTAGTTTTACAACATTTGTGATACTTCATTCCATAGTATAGGGATGAAAAGAATATTCAAAAATATTCACAAAATGGTTGAAAAACATGTTTTTTGAGTGTTGAGAAACTCTGATGAAAAGAATACTGGACTGGTGAGGATCTTCCTTGTTCAGGGTTTATTCTGTGCAAAATCTGCATGTGGCTGTTTTGCATTAAAAAATATTTGCTACACAGAAAACAGCATTTTTGAACAGTAGATAATATTTCTGCACAGAAATATTACTTCTTGTACAGAAGAAATAAATCAGAAATAACTATTACGTGTTATATTTGGGAATTTATTCTGTTCAAAATTTGCATGTGTTTGATTTGCATTGGTTAGGAAACAGTATTTTTCATGCAGCAAGTATTTCTGTGTAGAAATATTATTTTCTGCACAGAAAATGCTGTTTCCTATGTTGAAAATGCTGTTTTATATGTAGAACAACCATTTGCAAATTTTGCATGAAGTAGCCCAGAATTGCAAATAGGCTTCAAAAACTGGTTTTCAAAGATTTTCTTGCAGTGGGGGAAAATGGTTAACATTACTTGTTGCTTTATTTAAGAAGAAACTTAGTGAAGAATTACATCTCTATCATAGTATGCATGGGATGATATAGGACCTCCTGTTTATGTTCAGCCCATGGTCAATCAAATTAAAGATGTATATCTCTGTGTGTCAAATTGTATTATAAGGTTGATTCTGAAAGAAATAATATTAACTCTCATTTGGAAGAATCATAATTTTTTCCGTCACATCAGTCTCCACCAGCATTGCGCAATGTAGACCATGCAGTGAGAAGATCTGATCAAGATGGTGCAGCAATTATGATGTTGAGGCCCATCTCCTGTACTCCCTCCATGGTGAAAGTTTCAGCTTGGAAAAGTTCTATGCTGTGTGAAGAGTTTTAGGAGTTTTTGTAGTCACCCAAAGTAAACTTTCCGAGTTCTGTTTGGGGTGAGGTGATAGCAAACAAAGAGATCCTGGGCTGTGGTAATCACAGGCTTTGGGAGATTCTTCCCATTACAACAATATCCTTGAATTTCCCCTCTAATACATGTTGATGGAACCAACCCATGCAAATTGCCAGTCCTTTTCTGAATAGAATTATACATTTGGTCATTGCTACTTTTAGTGACAGAGAGTTTGACAGGGCAACCATGTGCTGCGTTGGGGGGGGGGGGAGAACGTTGGTTGTCTAAAACTGAATGCCTGTTAAGAATCTGTTTATGGTTATTTATTATTTATTAAGAGTATTGTAATTATAGTAATTTCCTCATACGATGAAATAATTTCATGCATTTCATTAGGTCACCATAAATCGAATTTTTATCCCATTCATTCTATGCATATAATTCTGTTTTTCATGTGGAATACCCATATGTTCCTTATGGTCCACATTTCTGGCCCAGACTGTTGTATGGTAAAAGATTAAAGATGGGATTTTGGGCATCTAGCACTTCACTAAATGCTTTCAAGAGAGTTGTGGGTTGTGGTTGTTGAATGGATATTGACCATCTTTAGACAATAATACTGTAAATACTCCTGTATAAGTCTAGAAATTTTAGTCAAAACATTGATCCAAAAAAACTGAGTTGACTTATTCATGGGTCAATGTAAGTACTTTAACTCGCTCTCTCTATATATATATGGAACCATCCCTGGTGAAAGGCAAGAGTGTAATCTGTCCTGGAAGCACTGACCCGCTCTCTGTTCTCTCATCTATCCAGCCTTTAGGGTGAGCAAAAACAGTTATGCCTATTGGATTTTTCTAAGTTCTTCGGCATTGTTTTCCTTTGTTTCATCCTTTAGATCCTTTGTTGCATGCCCCTGAATTTTACCCTAGACTTATCCATGGGTCATATCTATCCAAAACCTACCCTCAAATTATTCATGAGGTTGAACTGTAGTTGAGTATATATCATAGACTATATGCTCTCTGGCATTTTTCCTTTTTACTCTTCAGCCTTTTTGAATTTAAAAAATGTTCCTACTCATCTTCCTTCCTAGGTAACCAGGCTCAAAACGGTATCTGCCTCCTATGTAACTTTTAACAGTTAGGCCCAAAGAAGGAGTTTTTAAAGATGTAACATGATGCCGGGACAAAAATAAAAATAAATCACCTGCTAAAATTTCCCCTTCAGTACTAATCACTAAAGCAAGAGTGAGCAAAGTGTGGCCTTAGGGATCCCTACGTGCAGCCCCTGAAACCTTCCAAATCCCCCAATACCCCATTTTCATTTTAGGGAGCTAAGTTTGGGGGGCTGCCACCAAATCAGACCCCCCAAACCCAAACTACCCACAGATGTGGCACTTTGCTTCCTTCAATCCTCCTCCCCAGATCCTGAAAAAAAACAACCCAAGAACAAACAGCCAAAATTCAACCAGATACCACTTTACTACCCCATTATATATAATGGGACTTGAGCATCCATGGATTTTGGTATCCATGAAGGGTCCTGGAACCAAATCCCAGTGGTTTCCAAGGATCCACTGTACTTCAGGATTTGAATTTGCTCCGTAAAAGCTTCATGTGCATTTCTCAACTGAGTTGTTATAAAAAGGTCTATTAGTATTCCTAAACATCAAAGGAGAATTATTGGTAAAAGGGCAGTGCAGGCTATCTTGGAATTGGACATGAATATTTCTGTTTTTCCTAACATGAACAGTTGACCAAGCCTTTGTGGTTGAACACACTGTCATTTGTCCTCCAGCCTAGTTCTGCTCAAAATATTGGTCTCTGGGCCGGCACGAGTCAATGAAGCATTGTCTGTCTGTGGGGTCTTTCCAGGAAACTATAAACGGTGATGATGATGATGATGATGATGATGATGATGATGATGATGATGAGTTTGGAATTTCCCATTCATTTCATCAGATAGATTGAGAAGTACTGCTCTAGATCATTCATTGCTATTGAGTAGGGCTTCTTGGTCCCCATATAAATAGCATGGGTTCTGTCATGAAAATGCAGGCGAGGAAGTTGCTGAAGGAATTGAATTACTGTAGATATATTGGCACCATCACTCCCCTACATGGAATGGTTGGCCTGTGTTTTTTCTGTTTTGAAAAGGACCTGAGAGAATGACTTTCAAAATATTTCTGAGATCTATGAGATATTTAGTTTTCTACAGGAAGAAGTTCCATTTATTGACAGGATAAGGAAAATATTGTATTGACCATGCATCATAACCCTGTTCGAGATTAGCTCAACTTTGGGGAGTACTTACTGGCCGGTTGCCTAAGTTTTGACGAGAAACAATCTGAAGAAGAGGAATGTTTAGAGTGGTAAAGAGTGGTGTGTTTAAGGCTTTCACAGGGAAAGTCATGCCGTTAATTTTGGTCTGTTCATGGCGTTAAGGGAGTGTTTACATAGAGAGTTTGTATTTTATATCAAAGAGAAGGTGGGGAGTATTGGAGGTGGGGAGAACGGGGGGGGGGGGGGGGGGGGGGGGGGGAAGGAGGAGCATGACCCTTGGCTGGCATTCCCTGGAAACCCTACCTTCCTTGCTGCCTAACACTCATGTAAGGAAAACAGTTACAACAGAGCTTAGCTATTCAGGATCCTGCTCACTCTCTTGGCTAATTTATGAGATAAGAGGTTGTTAAAGAATGTATATCGGGAAAGATGTGCAGAATAGCTTAAAAGGAAGAACAAATGTGTAGGGGGGTGGATGGAATTGGATGGGTGGCTTGGCAGCTTTTGGAGAACTTTAATAGGGCAGAGAGAGGGTGATGGTAGATACAATTTAAAAAAAACAGTGGAGGAAAGAAATGCAGAGAGATGAATAAGAAACTGCAATGTTTGTAAAACTGAAAGGGTTTCAGTTGCACCACTCCAGCCAAGAGTGAATTAAATTGATTAAATACAAAGGAACTATGTCTCTCCCTCATTTCAAAAGGTGGAAACGAAACTGCCTCCTTTCTTGAAAAATGTGTACCACATAGCAGTTGGGAATCTTGGCATGTAAATTGTTTTGTGGAGATGAAAGCAGATAAAGCACTTGGGTCTGTTCATACAAGCTGATTCTCTCCAGCAGTTACCTGTAATGAATTTTTTGCTTTTGCTACCTCCTGCTACTGCGGGTCAGGGAGTCTCTGAGATAGATGTATATATATCATAAACATGTTATCAGTGCTGAAGATGAATGCTTAAGTCACAGGGTGAATTTTTTTCTGGAGTTATGTGGGTATTTTAAGGACAGGGATTTTTGTTTAGCAGTCAAGATCACTTGTTGGCTTTTGTGAACAAATTTACTGAGCAGCTCAGGAACTAAGGATGCTTCCAGTTGATCTTTTTATTGTGAAATTTTCCTACCTTGCTTGCAGAATTGTACAGAGGTTCCAGATTATATGTATTTTTCCTGTGTTTTTACATTGCTTCTTCCAGATCTCTTCTTACCATAAAAGTTTCATTGAAGAAGGAAAGACAGAATAGCTATGCAATGTTTTTTGACGGGCAGCCCATTTGGAAACACCTGTCCTAAACCTGTTGGAATATTTGAAAGTCCCACAGAAGCCAATGGCCTTAGAAGTATATACTACTAAAATTTACATTTGGAATAACTGGTTTTGTTTTTTGTCATGGAAATTAAGACTGACTATTTTAAGAAGGATATAGGAGTAGGAGTGGGTTCAGAGAAGGGCAGCAAGGATGCTAAAAGGTATGGAGAACAAAACATTTTTAAGTACTTCACAGGGATGAGATTGCAGGTTTGTTTTCTGCTGTGCAGAGGGATGGATCAGATCAAATGATCTGAGGTTGCAGGAGAGTAGATTTTATGATTGAACATTAGAAGGAACTTCTTGACAGTGAGAGCAGTTCAGCAATGGAGCCAATTGCCTAGAGATGCAGTAGGGTCTCTTTCTCTGGACATCTTCAGAAAGAGGCTGGGCAGCTACCTGCTGCCAATGCTTTTGAGATCAGTCAGGTTACCACCTTGGAAATTTTTATGAAGGCTATTAAGATGGATCTCTTCTGGCAGGCCTTTCCAGACTAGAACATCCTTGCTGACCTGCTTCTCCCTCTTCCTTTTTCTCCCATTATCCCACATCTTTATCTTTATTCTACCCAGACCCCACTTGAAACTCTTATTTCATTTTAATTGTTATTGTATATTAATGTTTTTAACTTCTTTTCTTGGTTTAATCTCCTTGTAGCATTTAATTATGTTTTTATGACTGGGGGGAGGGATGGGGATCTTGGAAATTTTACTGCTACCTCGGGTTACGAAATTAATTCGTTCCGCCATACCCTTCGTAACCCGAAAATTTCGCAACCCAAAAAGGCTTTCCGTTAGCGCTGGAAAGCCTATAGCCGCGCTTCGCATTTGAATTTCGCGCCGAAATGAATTTCGTAACCCGAAAAATAGTTCGTAACCCGGAACAGTTTTTTCCAATCCAACTTTTTCGTATCCCGGAAATTTCGTAACGCGATCATTTCGTATCCCGAGGCACCAGTGTATTCTCTTTTAACTGTATTTTGCTTTACTGTTGTAATCCGCTTTGATTCCTAGAGATTAAGTGGAATATAAATTATTATTATTATTATTATTATTATTATTATTATTATTATTATTATAGATCTTGCACCGAGCAGAAGGTTGGACTCAGTGGCCCTTGAGGCTCACTCCAACTCCATAATTATATTATTCTATCTCCAGTTCCAGTGGGTCAGAGCAAAGTCTTTCTGCATCTCATTTTTCCACCTTGATCATTTTAATGCCAAAATAACAGTGCACACTTATTCCATGTTAGGCACATCTTTATCACCATGTTCAGAACCTCTGCTGAACATAAATGTAAGTTATCTGACAGTGGTTTCTTTTTTAAGTACATTGGCATTGGAATGTGCTAATACAAACTTTATATTTTCAAACTTGTCTAGGCTTTCCCCAAATACAGTATATTGATTGGAATTCTTATATTTATCATTCTTATTTGCTTCCAGGCGGCACATGCATCAACTAAGATACCAGTGTGTACCTATGAGGGTGAGGCTCTAGTGACAGGATGTGAGGAAGAGCTAGTCAGGTACAGTTCAGCTGGAAAATGAGGCAATCTCGCAGTAAACTAGGAAGCAGCAGCAACAGTCAATTGTTGCAACGTCATTGAGGAGGGTGTCTCTTTATTTTATTTTATTTTATTTCAAGGATTTATATCCTGCCTTTCTCCCACAATAGGAACTCTTTATATCCTCCTCAGTGAAAAAAGATTGGGATTGGGTACCTCGCTGGGAAGATGATGAGGGTAAACAAAGACTTGGGAGGATACATTCATATTTCCTTAAGTAGGGATCTCTGTCAATCACACATATTCCAAGTTTCCTGTACCAGCTATATATATCTTTAATCATTTTGCCTGAAAATTATTTGGGATGTACAGTGGTGCCTCGGGTTACGAAATTAATTCGTTCCGTGGCACCGTTCGTAACCCGAAAAGCCTTCGTAAGCCGAATTGCCATAGGCGCTAATGGGGAAAAGCCGCGATTCCGTGCGAAAAAGCCGAAAAAAGCACCAAAAGTTTTTTCGTAACCTGAAAAAACATTCGTAACCCGGAACAATGTTTTCCTATGGGATTTTTTCGTATCCCGAAAATTTCGTAACCTGGGTATTTCGTATCCCGAGGTACCACTGTACATGATCTCTCCCTTTTTTGTCAGGGAAACAACTTCTACCTGCTTAGGGAGTAGAACTAAGGTACATGCTCAATTTCAGTTGCTTCAGGAGGTGTTAACAGAGGTAGGAACTATGTAGCGCCCCCCCCCCCCCCCCCATGTTGGATTGCAAGATGAGGAATATTGTGAATTACTGTCTGAGAACATCTGGAATTCTGTATGTTTTTTCACCTCTGTAAAATAGAATTCTGTAACCAGCTGTGGTCAATGCTGGAAGAGTGGTTACTTTAGACTGCATTGTAGTGCAATACTTTTGGCCACAACAGACTAAAATTCAAGTTCCCCTGAGAACTGTTGTTTTGTTGTGCCTTCAAATCATTTCTGACTTATGGTAATAATAAAATAATAAATAATAACTTATTTGTATCCCTTCCAATCAACAAGGAATCTGGGCAACCCTAAGGCAAACTTATCTCGGGGTTTTCTGGGGCTGTGATCACCCAAGCTCATCCAGTGGGTTCCCATGGCCAAGCAGAGAATTCAACCCTAAACTCCAGAGTTGTAGTCCAAAACTTAAATTACTATACCATGCTGGCTTTCTCCCTTGAAAATACCATAGAACCAGCTTCATTAATCCTTTACAACATTACTACTGAAAACTGGTGTTATGAGGTTGGCAGGCATCCATAATCATTAGTAATAATGTAGACGACTACACTGCCACGAACCTACCCTTCCTTTACTGCTGGTATTATTATTATTATTATTAAACTTTATTTCTAAAGCGCTGCAGGTACCATTTTTATTCAAATGCACCAGTACCCTTCATATCCACAAGCATTGCGGGGCCTTGGCTTGATATGCTGCCCCAAAATGGCACAGAACAGCCTATTCCTGTTAAGATACTTTTTGCTAGTACCTTTGTGGTTCCTTTGTGATTCAGTGCCACCTCCAGTCTTATTCAGAAGGCCAATCATTCTTCATTTACTCAGGCAAAATGTTTCTTTTAGATACAGGTGCTTTACTGATTCCATTCAATGATGCACTAAGGATATCTCTACTTGACCTTGGAGCTTAGAAGTTGTCTGTTTTAGCTTATCTTTATGGTTTATATCCTGTATATAATTTTTTTGAGGGGTGAGTCTCTGTTGTCCTTAAGTTGCCAAACAGGGCAACATACTGACTGGCTCCCAGTCACCTTGCTCACTTAACCTCTTTACTACCAAAAGCAGTGAGCTCAGAATTTGTCAACTGGTAGCCAACCACATCCAAGGTGCCCTAAGAGCCTGGAAGTAAGGAGATAGCAGCCAGAAAGAGTTGCTCTGGGTGTGATATAATTTTGCTGAATTTTTGCAACATAGACCAAGAAAGTATGCTAATGCATGCTGTTGACTCTCCTTTTGGGGTTCAGGTCTTCTAAGTTAACCTATGTGATTCTGAAGGGGTCCTCCTTTGGCTGTTGCTGTGTCAGGAATGTAAGAGGCTTTTCTGCAAAGTACTTTGCTTAGTGGAGGAAGCCGGTGACAGAAGGGTCTCGGGGAAGCTGGTACAGTACAAACACATGACTGGCCCCTCTTGGTAATCCCCTTGCAAGCCCAAATCCCAGTGTATGCCTAATCAGAGTGAGATGCTGTAGAGAGAGGTGGCAGCCTCCCTGCCTGACAGTTACCTCCACACTCCCCCTCCCTGCTTCTCTGAAAAGGAATAGAAAAGCCTGGAGGTAGCAATGCTGGAATCCAGACCAGACACGCGAAGCAGCATAATGGGATGGTAGAGTGGGATATAGAGGACGTTGCTGGAGTGTGGCACTTTGGGTGTTACTGCCCTCAGAATGCGTTGGATCAGAACAGGTAAATGCACCGAGGAATGTGGCATGTCCCTAGTGGATCTCTAATGCCTGCAGCCTGACTACACCTCTTTTTCTGCGCCTTTCCACCTTTTTCTAGATCCTGGCTGGTTCCTAGGGAGGGGCAGCATGATGGCAATAGTGTAGACCACGGGGAGCTTCTCAAAAGACAGGACAGGGAAAGGGCAAAGAAATGGACATTGAACCATTCATGCAATGTCTGCATCAGAAAAAGCATTTTAATAATTCTGAAAGGAAGAGGCCTTCCAAGAAAAGGCTGCACTGACCAGATATTTAGTATGATTGCAGTTCAAAATGACAATATGCTTTCCTTGCATGTGTTGTCAGCATCACAGAGTTATTTGACTTCCCACATCCTTATAAAGTCCCACTCAGGATTTTACTTCATTGGGACTGAGGGAAAGGAAGGAGGGTTGTGGGTTGAAGAGTCATGCTGTAAATACTAGCAGAAGAAATAAGACCCTGAGGTTTGGTGAAAGCTGGGTGTGTGTGATAGAGAGTAGGACAGGGTTGATGTAGTGAAGAGGCATATATTCCTTCCATCAGGATTCATAGTGCAATTCATGCTGAGGATGGTTTGGCTGAGGATGGGGGTTAAACTTTTTTCTAAGCAGCTAGACTGATGGCTGGGACTGGTTTGGCTTTAATGACACATTATATGTTGTGCATGATTTTTTTAAGAATAAAAAAGTGTTCCCTTCATTCTCAGAGACATTTCAGTTTAGTGGGCAATGAATTACTAGGGATCCTGCAAAGAAATGAGCTTAGTAAATTCTCCTTTCTACTGAAGTCTTTCTTCCCTTGACAACCCCCAGCCTTGTTCATGATTGTGAATTTCCAGACATTTTCCTTTGGCTTATTCAGTATGATTCAAGGTGAATGAAGTACTAGAAGGAGTTTACTGCTTGCCTCTTTCTCTCAGGTAATGGTTTGAATTGGTTTCCTGCCTTAAGGGAACCCCTTTGGCATATATGTTGGTTACCAGGAAAAAACTCCTACATGTTGTAGAAGCTCTTAGGAAGTTGTTCCAATTGCACATCTGAGGCTGTTCAGTTTGCAGACTTGCCCAGAGGGTAGTTTGGAAGCATCTACTCATAGGGTATCTAGAATATTCCAGTCGCCAATAGAGAAGTTAGATCCCTGGGATTTGGTGAAATTTGGGAGTGTGTGATAGAGACTAGAGCAGGGTTGTTTTGTTATCAAATTTTACATTTTTAAAATAACTGTTTTAATTGTTATAATAAATATTACCTTTGTTGTTGTTGTTTTGTGCCTTCATGCCATTTCTGACTTATGGCAACTCTTAAAGTAAATCTATAATGAGATTTTCTTGACAAGATTTGTTCAGAGGAGGTTTGCCATTGTCTTCCCCTGAGGCATCTAACCATATACTGTATACCTCACATCTGTATATCATTTCTGCTCTTTTGAGGAAAATGAAGCCAAACTCCAGGTTCATCAAGGTCAGCACTTTCTTTAGTGAGGGGTGCTGGCTGTCTGGGATTTCAGACAAAAATCTTTCCCAGCCCTGCTGGAGATGCCCTGAATTGAACCTGACCCTTTTGCAGGCAAAGCATGTGTCTTCTACTGAATTATGACCCTTCTCCAAGCTTGCATAAGAAGCTACCTTATACCAAGCCACATGGTTGGTCCATCTAGCTCAGTATTGTTAGACATCCTTTTTCCCAGACTTACCTGGAGCTGGCAGGGATTTAATCTGGGACTGCCTATGTGCTCTGCTGCTAAACTATAGCTCCTGATTCAGTGCCAACATTGCAGAATTTTTGCGCTTCTTAATGTGCAAACAAAGCAATTTTGCATAGATGTTTCTGCTCACTATGTAAAAAGCCCTGCCCATATACATCTTGTGGGTACCCCTGAACATAGTTAATGAGAAAAGTTGAAATTCCCAGAATAACCTGTTTCCTAATCTAATATAGAGATATTAAGAGTATGAATTATTATTTATATGTGTGATCTTATTCTTGTTCCTTTCTCATATTTGTCTTTGACTTTCTTTACTAGAATTGAAGAGTGTTCAGGAGGAGTAGTTAATATGAACATGATCTTCTTGCTGATACATATTTTAGATGGAACCTCTTCACCCACAATGTGTTCTATACATGAGTTGGTGTACATTGTTATATGGAGCCAAAGCAACACAGACACCCCTGTACACTTTCATGGGATGAAGATGATGCAAGAATGTATTTTCTTGAATATATTTTGGGAAGCTGTGGTTTTCCCTTAGTGTATACTCAGTACTCCCTCGTTGGTGCATGTGGCAAGAGGAAACTGGTAATAATGGGCCCACTGCCTTTTGAGTTGCTTGTTTGTCATTGACAATCTCCTTATTACAGATCCCCCTGATAAGCTTCTGCAGAACACCAGCTAAAATTATAGATCTAAAATGGTAAAGAAAGGGTTATGTAACCGAGGCTATTCTCCTTTCATTGACATTCCACAGTGTATCTATAAATAGAGCATCACTTCTATTCCGAGCTGGACATATGCTACCAACAGTTATTGATCACCTATCCAAACAGCAAGCGTCACAGTTGGTATAATAATCCTCCCCGTTTTTTCATCCTGAATGGACACCTATGACCATATGTGGTTAGTAGAGTATTATGGGTAATTCTATGCTTCCTTACAAAGATGTTGATTGGTTGGGTCTTTGCCCTTGGACTTTGTGCTCTTTCTGATAAAAACCCCAATGAGCTAAACGAAGCTGAGGAATTATTAACTCAGTGAGTATGGTGCCAGAGAACAAGAGAGAAAAAGGAGTGGCTGTCCTGAGACACAAACAAGACCCCAGTGCCACATTAATGTGTTATTGCTTACAGTTTCACATAGCATCAGCCTCCTTCCCAACCAAGTTTGCCTTCTACTCCCAAGATGCTTCTGGATAATAAACCTTCCCTCTCCTCTGTTTTTCATCTGCTATAGGAGAAAATGTTAGGATTATATACAGTTATAAGATCAGTGAATAGATAAAGGGGGTGAAGGCCACACAAGAGCAACAGGTGCTGGGAAGAAAATGTATTTTCATTGTCTTTACCTTCCATTGGGTAGCTATTATACCCTAGTGCTTTCTACATGGACAAACACAGCTCTAGTCACCTTGATTAGGGAGACTGTTGGGTGTTTTTCCTATGACATTGCTGTGTGGCAAGGGTGGCTCAACATTTAAAGTTGTGTTCCTTCTTTTGGTTACTTCATTCTCCTTTCCCTGATAATAAGACAAGGATACCAAGACAAGGGGATGGAAGAACTGAAGAATAATTGTGTTTTGCAAAGTGCAAATGTGGGTAGTTCTTATTAGAATGCAAACTAAGCAGAATTCGCCACCATACCTATACACTGGGAACCCTCTCTATGTAGCAGTTTATCCACAGCTTGAATATCCGCTTTTGCAGTTAAAGGGAATTTGCTTGTTCACATCTTCTGTTAGTTGCAATGGACAAAGGCAGCACTGGGAAAGATAAGCAAAGGCAATAGGCATAGGGAAAGAGCAGGTCATCCCACACATAGCAACCATGATGACTGAATACAAGGTTGTTAACGGGGGGTTTCTGTTGTCACTTCTTTGTATTGTGTGCTGGCCAGGAACATTTGTCTTGTCTTTGTAGCAGAGAAGTCTGGATTGTACAAATAGAACTAACCATGGGGCATATACTGAGTCACAGTCTATGCTTTTGATGTAAACCCCAGTGAACTGCTACTAAACCAGCCACTTTCCACTGAGCACTGACCTGTAGTAAACCCTAAATTGTAGATAACTCAGTGGGTTATTTTGCTCTATCCAGCTAATTGATTCTGCTAAGTTACAAATGATGGTATTTCTTACTGGTGAGCCTTGGCTTACTTTGAACGGTTTCTTCTGCACACTCCAAAGAATGAGGAAGCATGTGTTCATGAGGCAGGGATACCCACTCTTTTGTGTGGAGTTGTAACATGATACCTCACATTTGCTACTTATCTTGTTGAACTTTGTCTGATAACATCCTCATGACTTAAAATGGAAGGAGGAAAAACCTGGAGTCTGTAGCTGTAAAATACAAGTGCAATTGACTGTGTATTTTGTTCCCTTGTTTTGCTGAGGGATGAAGGTATGTCTGTCTGTCTGTCTGTCTGTCTGTCTCTCTCTGTGTGTGTGTGTGTGTGTGTGTTTGTGTGAAATGGTTTGGTTGCCCCAGAACACCTGAATCTGCTATTCTGTAAATACTTAAATCAAAACAAATTGTTAAAAGAAAAGCCAAATAATTACAGGTTTTGTATTTACCACCTCAGTTTACAATGTGGAGAGGTGTTCTGAATTTCAGCGATTAATGATGGTAAATAGATGAGTGGGACAATGCTTAGGAAGGCTACAGGAAAGAATAAAGACTCATACTGATGTCTGCATCTCAACTGCTATAAGCAGCTGTCATACAAAATTTGGAAGAGGTGTGGAGTTCTGTGTGTGTGTGTTTTGTGCAGGCAGGTGGGGTTTGTGTGCAGCTCCCATTTTCTCCAGCAAGTCTGGCCAGTAGCTGTGCTATCACAGGACCCAGTTAAGAGAGTGCGGGATTTCTTCCCCAAATTCAAACAGAAAAAGAGTAGTAATTCAAACAGAATATTACCAGCTAAGGGAATTTACTATCACAAAATGTGATAAATGTTCCCTCACTGAAGGTGGTCTTGTAATAGGGTATAGGCAAAGTTCAGCCCTCCAGATGTTATATCACTGCTGCAAGAGTTCTTCATCATTGGTTATGCTGGTTAGGGCTGATGAGAGCTGCCATCTAACAATATCTGGAGGCCTAAAAACCCTACAGGTACCAGATCCCTTCTGATCCTCAAAGCCAAGTAGGGTCAGGTACTTGGATGGGAGACTGCCAATGAATTTCTAGGTGCTGTAGGCTATATTTCAGCAGAAGGTGGGACTAAACCACCTCTGAGTATTTTTTGCTTAACAAAACCCTATGAAATCCATAAGTCAACAGGCGGCGTTAAGGCACACACTCACTTTCCCTAATCCTGCTTTGAAAAATGTTAAAGTCCTGCTTCTGGGCCTAACATTTTCAGTTTTTCATAAGAAAGTTTGTTTTAAGGTGGATAAAGTGATTAGCACTCCTTAAGAAATGCCAGAAGAGCTTCTGTGTCCTAGGAGAAGAAGTGCCTGTAGGACAGGATTGGTCATAGTGTGGTCAACCAATTGTACATGTTCCCCCAAGCTGCTGCTCACATCTGGGGGTCCCCAAATGCTCCAAAAAAATGGGGTCAGAATTTTTTTCATAGTCTGAAGGCGATTTTGTTTCTCAGGGGGCCCTTTCATACTGCATAATGACAGTATTATGATTCCACTTTATGGGCAGAGCTGCATCCTGCAGAATCCTGAGGTTTGTACATTGGTCAGAAGCATAATAAGAGCTCCCTGACTGAGAATCCTGGATGACTCTCCCTAAACTGCAAAAGGATTCCATAGGATGGAACTGTAGCAGTTAAAGTGGAACCATAGTGCCATAACTCTGTCATGTGAAAAGGTCTAGGATCAGAGGACCCTTCCCCCAAACCCTGAACAATGGAAAAATGGACATCTGACTGCTTTAGGGTTTGGGTTCAGCCTCCTCCTCCCATGTAGTATTTTTAGGTCTAATGCAGCCTTCAGATGGTCTCAGAGGTTGAAAATTGGCCTCCAGGATCTCTTCAGTTGCCCAACCCTGCTTCCGTGCTTCACCTCTATATCAAGGTATAAAATTTTGTTGTAGTGAAAGGAGGATATTTTCTTCTTTCCAAACTGGAAATAACCTTCTGATTTCTTCTGGTTTAGAGGAAAAAACGCTCACTTCCCCCCTATCTCTTGAGGGGATGAGTGTTAAAACTGGTCCATGCACCTAAAGAAATTTTCCAGTACTGCGGTAGATCATATACAAAATACACATTCAGAGTAGGCTGTGGTGTGCAAGAAGCAGCAACCTGGCATTTTTCTCTTGCAGATATAGCCTTGAAGAACATGGCTGTACTCTTTCGGATACCAAGATGGAACATTGCCACTTCCACTAACCTTCCCTCTTTGATAGCCCATTCATCTAGCCTGTTGAAATGTTTATGAATGAACTGAAATGTTGAAATTAAAAGTTAACACAGCAACACTGTTAAAAGGTGAAGATTTAGCAAACTGCTAAATATATCAAGTAGGTATTTATTTTAAGAAGTATACATAAAATACACCTGTAAGATCCGTAACTACTAACTTCAGGAGCAACTGTGTAAATAAAATATGCTTCAAATGTGGTAATTAAACATGGATTGCTAGATAAATTAATGTCTTATTAAACTCTGAGAGGCAAACAGTACAGAAAGTGTGGTGAGAACAGCAAGTATTAGTTGTGTAAATTTGATATCCTATTCCTATTATTAAAAATGGGCTTCCTTGTAATAATCAGAGGTCATATTTCCACTCCTCATGGGTGACATTGCATTTGCTCTAAAAAACAAAAACAACAATCCGTACTGTGCTGTAATGAATTTGAAGACAGGTCTGAGTCCTTGATCCATATACGTGGATGAGGCTATGTACACAAAACCAGCAACTCCATCAATCAGTTGTTTTGGAGGGAGAGCAGTTGGGATCAAGTCCATATGTCTGTTGCTTCTTCCAAAACTGATGATTTGATGATACTGATGCTGGTTTTACTGGTTACGGTTGCCCATGTGCTGGATTAGGGCAAAGGGATCTCTTTCTCTCTCTCTCTCTAATATATTACCCATTTGCAGGCTGGCTTCTCCTTTTTTTCTGGAAGTGCTCATGAAGAAGAATGCTTACATGTATATACTTTTGTAACCCTCATGTACATTAAAATCCAAGTACAGATACCATGGACTACTAAAAAGACAAATGAACAAATGAATAATTACCAGTGAGCAAATCCCTCCATTTTTTTTCTTCAATGTTTGGTTATTATGAAGTTTGGTAAATTCTGATCAGAAATGAAGTGTAACAAAAAGTCTCACCAATTTCTATCCATACATAATCTTCCCTAGCGGATGAGAAAGGGAGATGTGGAAAAATCTTGCAGCTGTCTTACCACCTGATCCAAATCCACTTTATTTCATTCATTGCTCAGTTAGCCAAACTTTTTTTTTCTCCAGAGAGATTCTTTACATTTTATCTGTACCAGCATTACAGAGGTTTAAGATCAGCTCCACTCATCAGCTGTCACTTTCTCTGTTCTGTTCTGCCTTACCTTCTGCCTATTGCAGTGCTTTTTGCTGGTCAGAAATGGTATTGCAACGCTGCCATAACTCCTTGTCAAGTCAGTAGAGGAGATGGCTATTCAGCCATCTGAATACTCACCTGCCCCCTCCCATGGATTTAGAAGATGATTAGAAGGCTGCTTGAAGCAAAGAAAGGGACTTATTTTGGTATATGACTCTTGAAAACTAGTGACAGTTCCAGTACCATGGACAGCAGTGTTGTCATTCAATAGCTTCCCCCAAAGTCTCTTTCCCTCCCTCTCTCTCTCTCTCTCTCTCTCTTTCATTCTCTCTTTCTTTGACCAAAAAAAGAACAATAGATATTGTAAATGACATTCTGTTGCTGTTTTCTTGTTGTAATGTATGTCTAAATACCAACACATTTATCCTATACAGTTTAAACTTTTGGATCTTAAAGACTGAATAATCATGGTGTTGTGCGTTTTGACAAACCTTCTCATTTTGCATCATGTTTAATTATTTTATGTAACCCTTTGTACCTAAATCAGGAAATTAAAACTGGTTTATTTTCCCACTACTTCTGTTTACATCTATAATTGTGATTACAGTGGTACCTCGGGATACGAAATACCCAGGTTACGAAATTTTCGGGATACGAAAAAATCCCATTGGAAATCATTGTTCCGGGTTACGAATGTTTTTTCGGGTTACGAAGAAAATTTTTGGTGCTTTTCGGCGCTTTTTCGCACGAAACGCGGCTTTTCCCCATTAGCGCCTATGGCAATTCGGCTTACGAAGGCTTTTCGGGTTACGAAAGCGGCCGCGGAACGAATTACTTTCGTAACCCGAGGCACCACTGTATTCTTTTCATTTGAAAAACAAATGAAAGGATTACAGTTCAGGATGGTGCATTAATATGTGCCCCTCTGTCACATTACAGATAAATTTCCAAAACCTGGGATTGAGCAGAACATGTCTTTTGCCAGTAACTTCCACATCCAACCCTTCTTCCTCGGAAACAGGAGAACAGCATACTGTACACAGTCCAGAAGAATGTCACCAACACCTTTATAACGTGCAAACTGCCACAAGACATACCTTCCCCAACTGCTCCAGTTCATTAGCCTGAGACTTCCTTTAGTTTATATTTCCACAGTGTATGGTTATATTATCCACACATGTTATTTGTATTGTGAGGAGAGGAGGGTTTGGGCAGTAGTATGGGAGTTTTACCTAGACTTTCCATTTCTCCTGAAAATATATTATCTCCATACATGCAAGTATGCATTGGTGAACTGGATAGCAGGGAGGGCTTCTTTTGGGGAATACTATGGGAATCTTTCATGCACATGTGCTCTACCTATGAATAGGTGGTGCATTACTCTGGGTCTGTCTTTTGTAACAACTCCAGCGCCACTACTTGGTTTCCTTGTGTGATGGTTAGTACATTGGCAAATATATGCTGATTTTGCTCTATTGCTCATCTTGCTAGTTCTAAGTAGTATCATGGAATGTACTTCAGGCATCATGCTTCTCTCAGTGACCACCAACTACAGTACCTCTCATCCTAGACACAGTATATTGGCTGTCATAACTAGTATCCATTAGTAGCCAAGAATATGCTCTATCCTCTTTTATTTATTTTATTTTTTATTTATTTAGGTATTTATATCCCGCCCTTCAGCCCTAATGGCTCTCAGGGCGGCTTACAATTATTATTTTTAATCAGACAGTTCCCTTTTAAAGTTTAAGCTATCTAATATCTTGGTGCTGTTCCAACTTTTGTTTGACAGTTAACAACAACATTTAATTTTAGTGCCTTTTTCAGCAAAGGGAAAGACATCAGACATATACAATCAAGAACAAAACAATAAAACATAGTACAGTACTATAATATACTAAAATACTAATATAATATATTAATATATTAACGAGCTAACAAAAATCCTCATCAGGTACTGGCCTCACAAAATGAGTTTGCATACCTGGTTAAAAATGAATCTAGCTCTGTCAGTGCAAACATTTTGGTAATGTAATGTGATGTATGTACCTTCCAGACACCTGTTGATTTATGCTAATCCCATTAATTTCATAGGGTTTTCTTAAGTAAGAAGTACTCAGAGGTAGTTTGCCATTGTTTTCTTCTGAATATAGCCTGCAGCACTTGGTATTCCATGGCTGTCTCCCTACCAAGGACTAAGCAGAGAAGAGTTTTCATCAGAGAGGAAAGTGGAGTGGCATACACATTTCTGCAGATGGCTCCTGATTTGCAAATCACATTTTGCAGAGAACCATGGTAACAGTTACACACGTTTTCTATTTTTAATGAGGGAGTGATCTCCTTGCAACTTCTTTTATGCCATTGGTCAATCCCTGTAAACAAAGGGTAATACCCATATCATCCCTTAGAAAACAAAGGGGAAAAATCATGTTAGTGCTCAGACTGATCTTATAACACTTGCTTCCTTGGAATTACATTTATTAATTGATGACTGATACTAAATTGGGAGTAGCTATGTGCAACAGCAGTGAGGATAAGGAAATAATCCATAATTTATTTATTTTTTACATTTGATGAATGATATATAAAGTATCACCTAGTACAGACAAGTTTACTTGATTGTAGTGCCATCTTCAAGAAAAAAGTTTGGTAGTAGTGGTGGTGTTGGTGGGTAAACCTATACATGTTGATTAAAGAATGTAATTTCAGGCAGTAGGCTTCAGTGAGAGGGAGGCACCTTGAACAGATGGACAATGAGGTATTGAGAGTTCTTGATAAGGAGATAATTAAAAATGAGTTTGCACTGTGTGTCAGTAAATATTGTGCAACAGAACTGCCAGCTCTTCAACTGTTAAATCATACCCTGTCCTGTTCCACATTGCTCTTTTTGTGACATTAGTTGCAATAATGTAGTCTTAAACCATCTTCCCTGTCTAAGATGACTACAGAATAGCAGGGGTATCACTAGTGGTGTGTGGAGAGTACAGCATGTACCAGGTAACACCTAAAGGGGGCTGACACTGCTGCTCCCCAAACATCAGCCTTTGGCAGAAACAGGCTGTGGTGTTCACCTGTGTCCCTTTAAAATGCTCAAGAGAAGGCTCAGTGGGAACAGAAATGAGAGAACCCAGGGTGTGAGATATGTATGTATGTATGTATGTATATCATAGAATCAGAGTAGGAAGAGACCACAAGGGCCATCCAGTCCAACCCACTGCCATGTAGGAACTCTCAATCAAAGCATCACTGACAGATGGCCATTCAGCCTCTGTTTAAAGACCTCCAAGGAAGGAGACTCCATCACTCTCCAAGGGAATGTGTTCCACTGTCAAACAGCCATTACTGTCAGGAAGTTCCTCTGAATGTTGAGGTGGAATCTCTTTTCATGTAGCTTGCATCCATTGTTCCATGTCCTGTTCTCTGGAGCAGCAGCAAACAAGCTTGCTCCCCCCCCCTCAATATGACATCCCTTCAAGTATTTAAAAAGGGCTATCATATCACCTCTTAACCTTCTGTACTCCAGGCTAAACATCCCCAGCTCCCTAAGTTATTCCTCATAGAGCATGGTTTCCAAGCCCTTCACCATTTTAGTCGCCCTCCTTTGGACATACTCCTGTTTTTCAACATCCTTTTTAATTGTGGTACCCAGAACTGGATAGATGGGCAATGATATATATAATTTTTAAAAAATTGTTTAAAAACATCATGTCTTTCCAAATTTTCACTTTAACCCCATGAAACTATATATATGTAAACACATTTCAGCTGTGAGTAAGATATTATAATTTAAAGGTATAATTTTAATTTTGCTAGTTGTCTGTGTCATAACTATTGCTGTTACATTCAGTGATACACAGGAATTACGATTTACAAGTAGCATTAATACAAAAAATATTACTAAAGATTCTGTATGATGTGGTATGGAAGGAGGCCAATAGGTGTGTGTGACACCATGAGTTACCGCACCAAGTGACGCCAACTCTAGTGTCAGCACTGCAGAAGAGTACTGATTAGGAAGAGGTTAACCTGTGGGGAAACTATTATATCAAGATATTTACACAGTGTGTCTGTGCACTCTGTCTTTGTGGGGCTGGTTTGGTTAGTAGCTCATTAACTGTCTTGAAGTTCCTGTTGCAAATTACCTTCACCATATTCCTAATTGGAACTGACACCCTGATGGTGCAGGCATTTGTTTATATATGAAAAAGACTGATGTTGAGTTCTGTTAGATTTTCATTCACTGGTGAGCATGTGTGAATCGAAGTGTATTTTGGTGAACTTTTGGATGCTTCCTTGTCTCAGGTGCTCTCCATAAATTACTGTAAAATCTGAACATGTTAATACCTGGAAAAAGCCTCCAGGAAATTTGGTGTGGGGGGGGGGGGACCTTTTCTATGCCCCTCTTTTTTGACCACCAAATTTCTTGTCTCTTGGTCTTTCACATTTTCAACAACATCTTATGTCCTTTTCATTTGTTTCTAAATAACATGATATCCAACATTAATAATATTAATACAACAATTCATGTATAGGTTCCACTTAAAGAATAAAAGACAAACATACAAACATATATTTGAACATTAATATCATATATATATGTATAAAAATACATCAAGTGAAATTATTAACTAAATGGACTCCCAAATGCCAAAATAACATCTAGAAATTCTATTTTTGTGGTAAACCCTTCTTTAAAAAACTTCAAAGAGAAAATATAAGTCATTTTCACATTTTTTTTTTTACATTTCAATCTTTGTAGAAAATTTCTCTAGTAAATCCCATATTTACTAGATGCTTTCTGCATTTCCCCCTCTTGTTAATAATATATTTTCCCCTCCTGTGTAATCCCCTCCTGTATTTTCAAGTAATCCCCCTTCATATTTTCTCCTCCTATGAATAATGTATTTTCTTCTCCCTTTAATATTATAGATCCATTCTTCATTCAACAAATCCAAATAACATCAAATCTTTAAATCTTTGTTTCAAGTAATCTTGAAATTTATTTCAGTCTTCAATAAATTTTCTATTGTCTTTACCTTCAAGTATATATAGTAGGCCCTCCATATCGGCAGACTTGCCATCCGCATATCCCAGCATCCCTAGAAGGAGGAAGGAAGAGGTGGTGGGGGCAAGGAAGAGGAGGGAGGAGGAAGAGTGGAGGTGGAGGTGGTGGTGGGAATTGAAAACCATGCCTTATGAGGTGAAACTTAGGGAGCTGGGTATGTTTAGCCTGGAGAAGAGATGGTTAAGAGGTTTATGCAAGTATTTGAAGGGGTATCACATTGAGGAGGGAGCAAGCTTGTTTTCTGCTGCTCCAGAGAATAGGACACGGAATAATGGATGCAAGGTACAGGAAAAGAGATTCCACCTCAACATTAGGAGGAACCTCCTGCCAGTAATGGCTGTTTGACAGTGGAACACATTCCCTTGGAGAGTGATGGAGTCTCCTTCCTTGGAGGTTTTTAAACAGAGGCTGGATGGCCATCTGTCGGGGGTGCTTTCATTGTGTGTTCCTGCATGGCAGGGGTTTGGACTGGATGGCCATTGAGGTATTTTCCAACTCTTTGATTCTATGATTCTATGAAAGCAGACCAACAAAGCCTTTAAAAATGGCAGATTTTGGCCCAAAAATGAAAGCTGAATTTACATGATATTCAGGTCACCAGAAAAACGCTAGTGCTGTCCACCAGGCAAGACATGGGGCAAAAAAGGGGGCTCTCAGTGCAGTTTCCCATCCCTGTTTTAAGATGTGTAACCAAAGCTTCAGGTGTGAGTTGTGTATTACTAATCAAGGATGTGTGAGTGATGACAAGACAAGGAAGGAGAAGTGCATGCTTAACATTGTTCTACCTTTAAAGAGTTTACAAGAAACTTGAAGCTATTTGTAATATGGTCACCTTAACTCTATATTTGATATAGTTACAATATATATTTATAATATAGCAAGAGAGTATGGGAGATAAATCTGAAGAGTGCATATTCTGGAAGTAATGCATAGCTGTATTGAAAGGGTATAAATAAAGGGACATCAAGACTGGGTGGGTTTACTGGATTCTGTCTGATCTTGGAAGCCAGTCAGGGTCAGTCCTGGCTAGTATTTAGATGGGAGATGGCCAAAAAAATACCAGGTGCTGTAGGCTATACTTCAGAGCAATGAAATGGTAGACCACTTCTGAGCATTCCTTACCAAATAAATCTTGACGGCAGATGCATATGCACAGTATGATTTTGATTCTTTGCCATTTATGTGAAATATTTAGCTAACAGGATTGTTCAGTGGCTTGCTGTTTTCCTGCTCAAGCATAAGTGCTACATTTTTTTTTTACAGCAGGATGGCTGAAACTGTGGTACAATAACTTGCCCAAGAGACTGAATTCTGTCAGCTCGGCATTTCAACATCATGACTAAATCCTATATAGGCAAGCATGTTAGAGAATGTCTGCCTGTGGTAGAGGTGGAGTTTGAACCCTGGTCTCCTGTATCCAAGTCAAAACTGTCCAGTCGGATTACAATGTCTCTCAGCAGTGTCACTTTTCAAGCTAAATTGGATAAGATTCTAGACAATGTGCCACAGTGACGGGTCATGTACTGACAATGGAGAGTGCCACTGAATTAATTATTTAAAATGTGTTATCTAATGACTCATTCTTCTTGTGTAATTTCCCTTCTTCTCCTATTATAGTATTGCAACTCAGCTCTTTGTTACAGCTGCACTCATTGCTTTTCCAGTTTTTCCAGCTATTTCAGGACCATTTAGCACTGCATGTATCCTTTTGGATCCTTTTGGTGGTTTATTGAGCCTCAGATAAAGTTGGTTTCAGCAGCCCAGGAGTGTGTTCACAGGAAATGGTGGTGGTAATATGATGGCTTGCACACATTTTCTTTTTTTAGATTGTAGACCTGATTTTTGGACTGTAAGCCTGAGGGCAGGGAACTGTCAAATTAACAATCTGTAAACCACTCTGAGAGCCTTTGTGGGTGAAGAGCAGGGTATAAATACTCTAAATAAATAAATAAATAAATATTTCACACTTTAAACTTTAATTTTGTTACGGATATCAGATTCAAGTAGAGATTAAGAGCTAATCTGAAAAGAAGCCTCATTTGGATGTGGTATTTCTGAGTAGTGGTAGGGAATCAAATGTTTGAATATTCCCCTCATACAATATAAAATATTCTGTGCATGTACAAAACTGTCATGTTACAGAGAAAATTCTTGATTAGCTCTTTCCCCTACATACTTGTTTTATGAGAGCCAGTGTGGTATGGTGGTTTTTGTATTGCACTTGGGCCCGGGGAGACCAGGAATTGAATACTTGCTCAGCCATGAAAAGCCACTGGGTGACCTTGGACAAGTCATGCTCCTTCAGCCTCTGGGGAAGTCAATGGCAAATCCCCTCTGAACAAATCTTGCCAAGAAAACCCTAGAATAGGATCGCCATAGGTCAGAGTTGACTTGAAGGCACATAACAACTAGTTTTGTATTGGCAAGGAGATGTTTTTGGGGGGGAAATGTAAGGAACGTTCAACCTGACCCTCACCAATCCTAATTATATGAAGTGGTGCAGCTCAGGAACAGATACAGCACATAAGGAGGGGAGGGAGGACCTCTGTTTGTCTGTTTTAGCTCTGAGTCAGTCTGGCAAGCCACATACACAGCCATTCCAGTGCTAAATTGACAGTTGATTTAGTGAGCTGTGAACTGCAGCATAACTGAAAACATCTGGGAACGTATCTTTTGGCAGTAAGAACCTGTGTTGGCATGATACAAAGTGAACCTGTTTAAAAAGAGGAATGTGAAACCATTCATTCTCTTAACCATGATCTACCCTAAGAGAAGTGAGCAGAATTGATGGCATATTACGCAGTCTGAACACAGCAACTAGAACCACTGCACAGTGGATCCAAGACCACATCCAGGAGGTATGTCAGCAGGAACGGAAAGTAGCATAATTCAATATGCAATCTAGGATAGGAAGAGCACAGATCTTGAAAACTAAAGCCAAGCTGGTCTGTAGCTGGAGTGAAGATTTTACTTTGATCTGGAAGCTTTAATAGCCCTGAGGTCATCAGTTGCCAATTAAAAGCTGAGGACAGGTAATGGCGAGAAAGAACAAAATCCTCTGTTGGTGAAGATCTGGTAGTTTAGTCAGGTTAGAAGGCAGGTATGGGAGTTCAAGTTCCCAAAGAGTTCAGCTTGCCTCATCCATGTACCCACTCTTTCATTTCCTCTTCTGTTGTTTTCCACAGCACAAAAAGTGTCAAGTCTGGCTGGGGTGATGGTGCAACCAGCACTATATGTGCCAATTTGGGATTTGCATAGTAATGACCTGATGAAGGATTAATCTTGGGATTCTCTGGGATGGTCCCTGGTACCTGACATTTGAAATGTTGGAGAGAAAGTAGCCATTGTATTTCAGGAATGAGCATGCTTGCTTGCAGCTCTCCCCAACTTATCCTGAGACAGAATACAGGATGTTGTGGTGTTAAACAGTGAAGACTATGAAAATGAAATTGATTTTATAAATGGGCCAATGTATGCCCCCAGGCAGGCACCTTCACAATCACCAAATGCTGATGTTTATATGTGCTGTGATGATTTCCTCCATCTTAGTGCATGAATTGACAAGTAGGCCATTGACGGCCCTAGCAGAGGGAGGGAGCACTGGGGAGCATACAAATGCTCTACTGTGTTGCTTCTCACACCTTCCCCTCCTCTTCTGTCCCAGTGTCCAGAAAACAATGGCTCTAGCCAAGCCAGTGTTCACAGCTGGCATGGGCAGAGGAGAGGGCAGGGGAAGGGTGGAGGGGCTAGAAAGAGCAGAGCCCAGGGGAAAGTCCAGAAGGATGAAGATGCTGATGTGAAGGTATTCAGAAATTAGTGGGGAGATGGTCCTTAGGCAGTGAATGCTGGTAGAGGAAAAGGCTAAAGGTAGAATCATTAATCCTTACACACAAAACATGGAATTGATGGGATTTTGCATTGTTAGCAGGGATAGTATGAAATGTGCTCACATATTTCTGTTATGGCTTCCCTTTTTACCCCTGGTTGGGAAAGCAGAGAGATAAAACCATATGTGATGAAGCAGAATTCCCTTTGTTTCCAAACTCATGTTAGGAATAATTGTCTAAGGAGCAACATATGCATGAAACTGCTGTTTACTTGTAAATAGTCATCTGACAAATTCCTGTATAAACAAATTTTGGACACTTGTGCCTGCAATCATCAGACTTGTATCAAAATAACTCCACAGAGGAGGCTGCAATCTTTGATATATTTCAGGTCATTTTCCTTTCCCCACTATCCCTTGCACACTTTGAGATTTGCTCAGTATTTTTTAATACTTTGGGAGGGCATCTTGCTGTGTGATACTTAGATTGTATTAACAAAACATATGCAGACCTGGGAGATTATCGCACCACCCCCAGTGCTTGACTTATCGCTTCCAAATTTGGCTCAAATTCAGAACTAAGGATGATTTTATCATACTGACTTTTTCTGTTGCCTCCAGTGCTGAATTTGGCCCCCGTAAGTCGCTTTGGTGGCCATTTTTTTTTTCAAATCAGAAGCTCTTTTCCAAATCGGAAGCAAAATGCCCTCCCAAAGTATTGGCTAAATTCGGGAGAGGCAGGTTGGGCACCAGAGGTGGTGCAATAATCTCCATGGATATGATTCTTAAAGGGTCATCTGAAAAAATGTAATGTGAAAGTACTCCTAATTGTGCACTTACATCATGGTGTTCAAATGATAAATTTTTGCCAATGAAGTACTGTGAACTCTTTGGCCATTACAAGCATACAGTCATTGTGGAAGTAATCCATTGATAGCATAACTTTCTTGTGTTATATGTTGTCAAAGCTTTTACTTCCTTCTGCTTTTTTCCTTGTGTAAAAGATGACAAATGGTCTGTATGACAAATGGGAAATTGTTTGATGTTTTCTTGGATTGGGTTGGCTATTAGATGCACTGATGGTAAATACATCACAAATCATGGTAGAATTTTCTTGTTCCTTTGCCCCTTGATCTCCATTCTTTCAGCGACATATTTCACATCAGCCTCTCCCAACCTGATTCTCTCGATATATTAACCTCCATGTTTTGGCTGGAAATGATGGGAATTGTGGTCTATCACATTTGGAAGAAATAAAGCTAGGGAAGGTTTTGACTCATGATTAAAGACCAAAATTATTAGTGTAGCAGTATCACTTTGAATTTCATGGCAATGCATTGTTGTCAATGCAGTTTTTATTTACATTGTATGTGTCTTAATGGCAGTTTAGAGTTTGCAAATCTTTGCTTCAGCTTTTTAAAGAGTTGCAAACTGGTTTTTAGGTTCTTTTCCAGCTGTATCATTATAATGGTCTAACTTGCTTGGTATATATGGAAGGAAGTTGATTTACACATTTATGCATCTGTGTCCAGAGGCTTGGGCTCTGAAACACTGGCCTAGTAAAGTATAGTATCATCCAAAATCCACAAAGCAGTGATATCTTTATTGGGCCAACCAAAACGCATATTACATATGTTGCAAACTTTTGAACATGTGTTTGGTTGGCGTAATAAAGGTATCATTGTTTTGTGGATTTTGGACAATACTTTACTGTGCTGTATGCTCAGCGCGGATACCCCTGGATATGTTTACTGGCCTAGTAATTTTACCTAAATTGAGCTGGAAGAGGAATTCTGTCATGATAGTCATCACTATTAACCTGGCATTCAGAAAGCATTTGAGAGCAAGTGGTGAAGGGGAAGGTTGACAGAATGCTTTAAAGCCATGTATCTCAAGTTATCTGATTTGGGGGACTGCTATTTTTCTCCATTGTGCCATGAACTAGTATCATATTTGTGCCCATTTCTCCCTTGGAAATTCACCATGAACTAGTAGCCAATGTTCCGGGGACTTGCATTGGTCAAGGACCACCATCTTGAGTAGCACTCCTTTAAGTTATCAGGAAATCCAGTGATTTAAATCTGATGTTGCACTGAGCTATAGTGCTGGTACAATGAATGTGCTTCCTCTCCAGCTAGGAGCCACTGGGAAATTGGTTTGAGGGAGCAGAGTTCCCAGTTATCCAAGTAGACTTTTTTAGGTGTGTGTGTGTGTGTGTGCACACACACACAACTTTAGATGTATTTGTTAAGTGGATGTTACCATGGAAGGAACGCTTTCACCCTCCTAATTGTGTTGGCAAAAGTGCCTTGTTGGATCTTGGCCCATGGAATTAAATTGGGGGGGGGCACTAAAGACAATCTTGCCAATATTGAGGGGGGCATAGAATTTTTACAGGGACTGGAAAGTGGATGAATGGAGGAAGAGGTGGGGAAACATACCTCCTGGGTCAGTTAAAATGTGCAAAAGACACGCAGGTGAACTGTTAGTGATAAATTTCTAGTACAGTTAATTGAATGGCTGTAGGGAAACATAAATTATATTTGGAAAATAATAAACAAACAAACAAACAAACAAATAAATGCTTTATTTTTACCCTGCCCCTCTGTCAAAGACAACCGAAGTGGCTTACAAATAATGATTGGTAATGTGGCCTTTATAGACTGATGGTTTTAAATGGCTTATTGAGAGCACAGCAGGGAGTTAAATGTTGTTGGAGACTGGAGGGCATTTCATGAATCTTATTTCTGGTTTTTATGGGAAGTTAGGCATGACTGTGCATGCACATTGTTGATATTATTCCTTTGTGGAATTGTCCTAATTTCATCCTTGGAATCCTGAAGGGATGCCTGTGAAGAAGTAATGGGCTGCAGAACGATGCCCTGGGTGGTCTGTGAATATTTTGGACGGGGGATGGGAAGGGTGTATTGGTAGCCATGGGACCTTTCAAGTTATAGGGGTTGCACAGCCTCCTGAGTGTCACTGGTTAACTTTACAGTCAGGTAGTAAAGACTGTAATGAATTAGGAATGCCTATCTCCATGTTTAGGGAGGGGAGGCACAATCAACATTTAGTCTCAAGGGTGCTGCTACATCCCCCCCTTTCCTTTTTATGGTGAAATAGCTTAATATGGCTATCTCCTTGAAAACTACTGGGTCCTGTGGCATTTGGAGTGAGGTGAATCTGCCTGTCCAGTCCTTTCCCGTAGCTCTGATATAAAAAGAGTGTCTGGTCATGGCAAAGATGAGTTTGAGTCTCATTCCTTGGGGGCAGGAATGGGGAATACAGTTGGGGGGACCCAGGCCCCCTGGGTGCATGGACCTCTTCTTCTAAATGAATAAATGAAAGAATATTTCCTCAGTATGTGTGTATGCATCTGATCATATGCTATTACAACACTGATTCTAGGTGACAAAGGAAAGGAGATTGAACATAACACTGTTTTCTCCCTGACTTTTCTGTGCACACCCCCTCCCATCTGCCCAGTGTTTAGTTAGTAATCTTTTTTGTAGATTCTTCAAACTCATGGCTGGAGAGCAAGCCAATCACTACCCAGGGATGTATAAACATTGAGAAAGGCAGAGGGGGGGAGAGGAGCACTGCGAGTCCCAGGGAATGTGCCGATGCTGCAGCCCAATGCACTGATTTCACAACTCATTGCATATATTCATTTGAAACCCACTGGCAGTCACCTGGCAGGATAGACATATGAACAGGCATCACTCACTACTGGTTGTATATTTGTTGATACCAATGGGACAGAAATCATAGTGCCTATAGGCTTCTACAGTAGCTAAATTAAGAGATTCTAAGCCATATGCCCAATCGTAGCCTCCATGGTCTGAGCCTCTTGGAAATCCTAGCCTTATGCTGGGGTGGGCAAAGTCACATTCAGCCCCAAAGGCTGCTTTTGCTGACCCCTAAACCTCAGACCACTGGGGGAGCTTTGCCCCTCCTTGAATCTTCCAGGGGTGGCAATTTATCTTTACAATATGGGTAGCACAGGAACCCTTCATTTAATATTTTAAAAAATCCTTTAAAGAAATTAGAAGTGGACTTTTTAGTATTTCTTCCCCCCCCCCCCATTTTTCACTTTTTTTGGCAATTTGTGCATCCCTGGATGGCCCCAGAGCAGAATATTCCTCAATATTCCTCACTGGACACACTAAAGGTGCTCAGTGTGGCTTAATATATGCTGAACAGTCTTCAGTGAGAGAGAATGAGGAATAATGTATGTTCTATTAAACACTTGTTTCTTTTATAATGCAAAAGGTGTACAGTTTCCAAGGAAAATCCTTTATCTCTTCAGGGTTCATGTGTTAATCGGATCCTATGCTCAGCATTGGTTCCTTTTGTGATTGACAGTTATTGCCCTGTTGGCAATATTTTAGATTTTTCAGTTGGCAATACTTGTCCATAGGTGTGCTCTATGAATTGATTGCATCACTGATAAGGAATTTCTGCATACCTGATATCCACTAATTGGTTTCCATTGTAGGGTCTGTTTGTCTGCTTGTACTATAGTGTCTATAATATAGAGATTGATTTCAGAGTTAATGTTAGAAATTTGCCTTGGACCTGATATTTCATTACAGTCACATCACGGTTTGCAAAACAGCTAAAGATTGGAGATGGGATTGGAAGACAAGAATACAAAGTGAGGCTGGAGAACCTCTGGATGTTGTTGAATTCCGATTCCTATCAGCCTCAGACAGTCTGGCCTGTGCTAATGACAATAGGGCTAGTGGTTTATCACATACAGATTCTGGTAATTATTTTTGGTTGTTTCAAACCTCTGGAGAGACACAAGTCCCCCAAGCCAGATATAAAGGCTACTGTGGTACTCTTGAGTCATGGAAAGAATACTCTAAATTAATGTACTGAATGGATGAATTTTGAAAACCTTTTCAGTATGTATGTTTATTTAGGCACTGCAACGAATTGGATCACTTTATGTGCACCCATATAATTTCCTAAATCTTTGTACTCTCTTACTTTCAGTTCAATGTAGTTCCATGTATCTCTAGATTACATATTCTTAAACACAGTGACGTGGTGCTTATTTGTTTGATCCAAGACATAAAAGAGTCCTCCCCCCTCCCCAAGTTGCCCTTACCCTGAAGCCCTAGTTGTAACTCTCTAGTTGCTTTTGTCTGTTGTTGCTCTGTTTTTATCGTCTTTTCTTCCTCAACCATCTCACTTTTTCTGAAAACGTCTGACCTTGTCATCTTCCTCAGATTCTTGCATCTGGTGTTAATTAAATAGGTATCCAAGGATGTAGCTCTCTCTGGCAGTTCCTCTGCTCTCCCCCACCTTGTGACCCAGGAAGGATTATGGGTGATTAGAAAATGGGCAACAGAGCAAGTATACATGAGGGGAGGTATTTTTATAAATAGAAATGCCATAAACCTATCAGCCTATCACTTAGTGTAGATTCTCTAAGCCCTGTAAATACAATGAGATGCAGCACTGGGATTCCTTTAACTTTTACAGAGAGCTGCTAAAACCAAAACAGAACATACTTCTCTTTATATATAAAAAAGGCACAAGAATGTCTGAGACCAGAACTCTTAGGGTCAGATTTTTGAAGAAAGACACATGAAATTAATATTTCTTTCATTGGTTGTTTTAACCACCTGACCACCTGATACCAATTTTGGTGTTTACTGTATACACATCTTGCATTGATACAGGACCACTTTTTGATGTTTTAAAAATATAGTCACTTTTATCTTCACAAAACTTACCCTATACACAGTACAAACATTTCTGTGTATTATTCATAGCAACCTTCAGTCGTATTATGAATGTGGAGTGAAGTGAGTGGAAACAAGTGATTCATCTAAAGCCAGCCAAAATGTCCCAGATCCAAATCTAGGCATTATCCATTGCATAACCTTAACTCCGTCCTTACTCATTTTAACATGGATGAAGAAGCATACTCAGAAATGGTCAAAGACCTCTAAAAACCCTCGTTACATGAAACCAAAGGCAGATCTATAAGCAAAGTACATATTGTGTCCTGTGATAATCATGCTACTGGGTAAGGGGAATTGATCCTTTTTACTGATAGAGTGCTCATAGGTGTGTTTGTCAGTAGGCAGACACATTTCAAAACAGTGAATACAAAGACAGTTGGAGGTAGTACTAGAAACTTCCTCTGGACATTGGCCAAGTTTAGACATTTAGGTCTGGCAGAGAAAACCAGTCCAAACAGTAAAATTCCTGACATTCTCACATATACAAAAGGACTCAACTATTCTAGCGCCCTCTTCCTTTTTGTGAAGTTGGTTGTTGAGTTAATTTCTTTGTCTGTACCCCTTTTTTCAAATAAATGACTCCACTATTTTCTTACCCTTTTCTATAATTTCATAGTGAGAGAACCAAGAATGCTGTGGCCTGTTGGGTGGAATGCTGGATTTAGTAGGCAAGAACCCTAGTTCTGCACTTCACCCAGAAGTAAAGCTGTTTGGGTAGCAAGATCAATAAAATCAACATCGCTGTTTCTAAATGCAAACTTCAGATTTTAACATTTTAATTCTGATTTTAATTGTATATATTTAAAATTGTAAATGATAGGCAGGAACAAAACTATCAATTTTGGTTCCACTCATTTTCCTTAGTCTGTTTCATCCTGTTTGAAATTCTGATATGCACTTTCCTACCCATTTATCCCCATGTGCACACTGGCTGAGATATTACATTGCCTAGTACCTTGCCTAGGCAAGGATCCACTATGGCTCCCTGCTTACAAACCCAGGACTCATGGTTTAGCAGCAGAAGTCCCATGAATAGCCATTCTGTGGCTGGTGGAGAGTGGGGAGGCCTGCCTATCCCCTTTAGCCAGACCCCGGTTAATAACATCATTTCCAGAGAACTGCTGGGATCCTGCAGTCATTTCAGTGGATGATGCAATCATTTTGCATCTGGCTATGGGCCATTCTGTCTCTGGCTGTGGTTCCCCCTCCCCAGGCTCTCATGGGGGCAAAACCGTGAGCCCTAGCTTTGACTATTGAAGGGGGTAGAAGAGAATATCTATCTCCATAAGAACCAAAAAAAAAAAAGACATGCATACACTTAAAGTGTATGTCACAAACAGGACACCAGCCATTGTTGTGTAGTTTTACATAATTCAATGCATGCTTGTACATTATTGCCATTATTCTATGCATTTTATTGAGATAACTGTATTAAAATATTAGAAAAGTGTGTATGTATAGAATTGTAACTGTTTTGATTCTTCTGTTACGATGAGAAATATGAATTGGGCAACTTTTTGCATGTGATATGAATGATTTTTCCTTTATCCTTTAGTAAATACTAAGTTCTCTTAAGACTAATGTTATATAATCTGAATATATGCAGTTTGGATTTACAGGGGATCTCTAAACTCATCAGTGCCTTCTGTCAGACACAGTGAGTTAAAGGAGGCTTTTCTAAGTAAATGAAGAATCAATCTTGTGGCCTTCACACTACACAGTTATAGCACTATGATTCTATATTAACTGCCATGGTATCGTAAGGAATCATGGGATTTGCAGTTTAAGGAAGAGTATTTAAAATTCTCATACAGAGGGCTCTAATTCTTCACCAAACTATGTATCCCAGGTTTCTTTAGAAATCTGCTGTGGCAGTTAAAATGGAATCATAGTGCCATCCAATGCAACAGGGCCTTAATTATTACTTTTTTTAAAAAAAAATGAACATAGAATAATATGATTCTATGATTCTGTGTTCATTTTTTAAAAAAGTAATAATTAAGGCCCTGTTGCATTGGATAGCACATAGGGCTGGGCAAAACAGAATGAAACAGAAAGGAGCAACACTTGAAAAAAGAAGAGGCAAAATTGTCCAGTGTGGATGTTTTTGCATTCTCATGCTTAATTTCAGGAATTGCAATTGCTGCCTTTGATCATAAGAAAAACATTGTATTGACGGCCTTCTACAGTTTTTTGCTTTCCATCTCTGTTGTACTACAGTTCTCATAGTCTTTGACAGAGCCTGGCCATTCTTGTTGTGAGAGCAGGCAGAAGACAACAGATGACTGCTTAAAGATGTTCACTTCATAGCTAAAACAAAAAAGAAAAAACCCTGTGCAAAATGTTCTCAATTAAAATAAAGATGCAAGGTTTAGTTGTAAGAGAAACAATGCCAACCCTATTCTGTTTAGTTGTAAATTAACATGATTTATTAATTGAATTTATTCTGTTGCTTAGGAAATATATGAAGTCGTATCAGTAGGAAGCTTGACTTATACCATCTTTTTCTTTCTCGCTGACTAAAATGAATCTACCTGGTGGGTGCCCTAAGCTTGTGCCCTCATTCAACCTGTCTTGACTCCCAGGGTTTTTATGAGGCTAAAATCTCAGATCTAGCTCCTTGAAGTACAGAGTAGGAGTATAGATACAAAAGATAAAAAGAGATTTGGAGTTGAGAAATGTTGTCCAAGATCTGGGGAAGATGCTATGGAGGCTATTGGAAATACCCCAGAAGGTGAGGAAATGAAAGTAGTTCTCCAAAGCTTTGCATGTACACAAGACATGCTGGTCCCTGTTTAATTTGTGTGTGTGTGTGTGCCTTCAAGTCACCTATCAGCCTATGGCAACCCCATGAGTTTCACGGGGTTTTCTTAGGCAATGAATGCTCAGAGGTGCTTTTGCCAATTCCTTCCTCTGATATATTACCTACAACATCTAGTATTTTTTTTGATGGTCTCCCATCCCATTAACCACAGCTGACCCTGCTTAGCTTCTAAGATCAAAGGGATTTGGTGCCTTTTAGGGTATTTTTGACATGCTATTTATCCACTATTTATTTGCCATAGCACTGGATACACCTTGAAACCGCTTCCATATATTGGTGAACTGAAGTCTGCTGAAGATCAGTGGTTTTCCATTTGTGTTATTTGACCTCTGGAGCTCCTTTGGAAGCTTAGCAGGTGATCCTGGAAGGATTTTTCTACTTGGAAGGAGTAGAAATGGCCAAAAACTTCCATGAAATAGAAAGTTGTTCTGCCATCCCAAAAGATGCCACCCCAAAAAAGAAGCAAAAACAGTGCTGTTCCAACTGAAATTGGTCTGTTTTAAAATGTATTTTAGGATTGTTTTTAGGCTGTTTTAAAAAGACTTTTAAAAAGTATTTTAATGTTTTTAAAATGTCTAGCGCCCTTGTGGTCTGGGAGGTGATACAGAAATATATTAGCTAGACAGATAGATAATAAAAGGAAGCATATAACTTACTGTACACAAGGCAGTTTTTTAAAAGCCTTCTTCCAAAGGCTCATAAACCCTAATAGTTCCACCAGTTGTGTGTTCTATGTACTAGAGCACATTTTTGGGACCCCCGGGATTCAACTTGACTGAAGGATGGGGCAGGATTATATGCATTTACTTCTTATATGCATCTATGGCTATCCTGTTACTGTACTTTGTTTGTCACTGTCCTATCACATTTGGTGAAAAGTGACAAAAAGCAAATGTATATTAAAACTTGGACACTCTGAAAAGTTATTGATGCTTGTTACAAATTATGTGCAACTTTGAAATAATCAAGATGCTTTGTTGTTGTTGTTGTTATCCACCCTTGTGTAGATTTCGACCCATGACAACACTGTAGATGAGATATCTCCAAGACTTCCTGTCTTCCACTGCTGTGCTCAGTGCCTGCAAATTCATACCCATAACCTCTTTTATAAAATCCATCCATCTAGCATGTGGCCTTCCTCTCTTTCTGCTTCCCTACACCTTTCCTAGCATTATTGTTTTTTTTTCCAATGAGTGATATAATTCATTTTATCTATACCCTATCTTTAAAGATTCAGTGTACACAACTTAAATGGAGGACATATTCTGTATTATGTCACATGTTCGGTGGCAACATGTCAGGTGAATTTTTGTGGTGGTGTAAAATCTTCAGTTGGTTTGTAATCCATATTATTTGAGAAGACAAGAGTTTACCATTTTATCCAGGACTTAAAATTCACACACAGAGAGACTGAGTGCTGTGAAGAACTCTTTGGGCCTCAAGAAGCTAAAGGAACAGAAATGGGAGCTAGAGAACAGGAGATTCAAAGATGGCAATAATGTGCCTTCATGCTCCTTTCTATCACATAGATCCATTAGATAAATTCATTAGATTTATCTACATATTAACTCACCATTCAACAATTGACTGAATGTGTTTACTGTAGCTGAGACGAATTAACAAAATGCCAGCTCTGATCTAGTTTTCTACGTGAATATTATACAAGGAGACCATTCTCAAATGCAGACTAGAGATTATGAAAAGATATAGAGAAAGAATTTATGCTTGAACTAAAGTAACTGTTTATGGTAGGACCTAAACTATTTGGAGAGTAGTCTTCAGATAACTAGATAAAAAGTATAATAAAGGTTTGAGGTTATAAAAGCTTGAAGAGCTCTCTAGGTAGAGAAAGAAAATGTTACAATTGCCTCAATAGACAGAGCTGATAATCTGGATAAAATATCACCTCTTCACTATAAAAACTACATTCAGCCATGTAGTCAATAATATGATACATCACTGATATAACAAGTATGATACAACAAGGAAAGTGGTGGTTCCTTAGGGAAAGATGAGCACTGGCTGAATGTGTTCTCGGTTCTGTGCCTGTTCCTTCTGAACTGGGAAGAAAATAGCTCTCATTTGTGGAGTTTTGAAGGCGTTTATGTTTCTTTGAATCTTCCTGCTAACTCTTAATCTGTAGGTGGAAAAGGGAGGGGGCAGAGGGACATGATTTAATGTTGTTAGGGGCTCGTGACTCCAAACAGCAGCATTAGCTTTAAATTAATCACCTAAGCTGGCTTTTGGTAACAAGTCTTTACTGAATAGAAGTTTCAGGCAACAAGATGCTCTTAAGAGCTCTCATTCAGCAGCAGACATTCCAGAGGTGGTGGGTTTTTGGGGTTGTTTTTTTTAGAGAGAGAGAGAGAGAGAGAGAGAGAGAGAGAAGGGGGGCCATGAAGAGTCAAATGAAGAACAAATGTGGAAAACAATTTGGGGTAGTTCAGATGGGAGAGCACAAAGTGGGACTCACTGGGTTCATTAAGCCCCAGAGAGAAGAGCATGAAACAAGCTAATACAGAGCATGTTGTTCCACCACCACTAGTGTGTCATTAAAACTAGGCTGGCTGGCTCAAGAACTTCTATCCTAGAAACCCGAGAAAATCTCTTCAGAGGATTTGTTTATTTTTAGAAAGAAAATAACGCTCTTGTCCAAACCACCCCAAACCACTTACAGGAACTGGCACCTCTTTTCTTCTTCTTTTTTTATTATTATTAAAAAAAATAGAGTTGCTTATCAGTTCTGTAACTCTCAACTACTCAGCTGAAATACCTCCAACTTCTGGTTGCTTATCTCACTTTTGCTTGGGTCTTTTTTTGCGAATACATGAAGGAGACTTTCAAGGCAAGGTGGTGAGAAGGTCAAAGCTGTCCTGCCAGTGAAGCCAGAATGGTAATGCTGTGGAACAACCACAGTCTGCCTGATGTGAAAGCGTTGAGGACCCCAAACTATGACATGCAGATGCCCACAATGAAGGCTTCCATTGCTGTTCCATTACAGTGAGAGGATCAAGGGCACTGTATATTAAATTTTGTTAAACTGGATAGTTTCACATCCTTTGAGACAAATGTGCAAATATTTAACCAGGTCTTCACCGAATGACATTGAATTGACACCTGTGCCGATCCAGGGCTTCTCCGGCTGAAATCTTTTCTGAAAGAAAATAGTTGTTGAATAGCAAATGAGGGTTTTCCTTTCCATCTCCCCAGAATAACACAATTCAAATGTGACTACTTCCTTTTTATAGAATTATAACCACCCTCCTTTTCAGTTTTATTCTGTTCTTAGTTTCTGCTCCTTAGGATGCCTCTGGGCTGTGAAGGTATCAGTACAGTGAGCTTTGGACATGGGACTGTTTGAATGCTTCAAAACTGTATGATTCAGACCCTATTAAATATTTAGGCATTTAATAGCAATGTATCTAGTAATATACACAAAATAAAATATATTTAAAATATAAGTACTGTACTGTATATAATGCTTTGGAGTCTCTACAATTTCCACAGATTTTTTAATGAAAATGTTTCAGAAGTTACAACACCAGATTTTCATAGATTTATAATCAACAATTTCACCTCCTATTCATCTTTTCTCAACACAGCAATAAATGTCTCTAGTGAGCCGTTATATTGGTAATGATGTCCATACATATCAACGAGAAATCTAAAATGGGATAAAACTCTCTACTGTGTGCCAAATTACTGAGGAATTTAAAGGAATTATAGAAATATTACAAAAGGGTTTCTTTGGCATAGTCATTTAAGTGTCAATAGCAAGAAAAAATAATAATAAAAAGGCATATCCTATCCATATAGATACAGACGGGCATCATCAATCAATTTGTAAAAACAGATAAACTTTCATACAACAAGTCACCATGAGCATATTGTGTCTATATGGATATTTGGTCATTATTGTATTCTATCTTTGTTCTGACTGTATGTCATAATAAATAAATAATAATATTGGTAATACATAATCTATCAACCATATTCTTTTTTTTAGTTTACCCCAAGCTCATCTTTAATCATTCTGAGATTAAGCCATTTTGTCTATATTTTGTCAAATAAAATGAGAGTTTAAGGTCCCAAGTTTTTGTGCACAAGATGAGCTTTCCTTTTCACAAAGTAAGATATTTGTATCCAAATATAGTTCTAAACTAGAGATGATTTCCCTCCCTTTTCCATGATTGCATAACAGTTGCCCACTGTTATATAGGGGAAAAGAGGGAAATGAAGTGAAGGAGACCTTATAAACAATGTAACAGTTGTTCAGTGTTTGATGCTGCAGTTTCTTCCCCTTCAGGACACCCCGACAACAGCAAGCAAAGAGAGAAAGGGGCTGCTTGGCCCCTTTCTCCTTTGTATCGCTGGCGCAGCCGTGAAAGGGCACCAGGATGTAACGGCTGAGGCCGCCATTTGGACGTGACACGGCCATTACATCAAAATGGCGGCGCCCATGTAGACAGGTCACCGCCATTTTTATGTCCTGGTGACGTACTAGGGTTGCGGGGCGTATATAAGCAACACCCTGAGGCAACCCTAATATGTTGCCAGGACGTGCTATAAGGCCCATCTGTACAGGGCCGCAGACTCCTGAAACCTCAAAGCCCCCAGCTTCCACATTTTAAAATTATGTTTGGATAATTTTTCACTCCAGTGTTCACTTAAAAGGGTCAAGATCACTACAAAAGATAATAGCTTTACACTGCAGCCCACTAACCTTCCTACATCTTTTCAAAATGGGAGCGGGTTGGAATCAGCTACAAATGAAATTGGGCATGATGTGATATAAGTTCTGTTTGGGTTGCGTGCACAGGTGTGGCCCCAGGCCAGGGTAGCTGTGGAAGTGAAAAAAAAGTCCCCTGATTGCATAACAGTTGCCCACTGTTATAAAGGGGAAAAGAGGGAAATGAAGTGAAGTAGACCTTATAAACAATGTAACAGTTGTTCAGTGTTCGATGCTGCAGTTTCTTCAGGCTTTAAGACTGCTGTCCTATACAGCTTTGTTGTTGTATGCCTTCACATCATTTCTGACTTATGCTAACCCTAAGACAAACATATCACGAGGTTTTCTTGGCAAGATTTGTTCATTGGCAATTTGCCATTGCCTTCCTCTGCAGCTGAGAGAGTGTCACTTGCCCACTGTCACCCAGTGGGTTTTACTGGCTGATTGGGGATTTGAACTCTGATCTAGGGTCCACGCTTAAATCATTGCACTATGCTGGCTCTCTCTCTACAGTTTATCTGGCAACAAACACCTTCAAACTCTGGAATTTATTTTTAAGGACCAGGTAGTAATTATTCAAGAATACAGTAAGCCAACAAAGGCTGAAAGCCTGTTAGCTCCATACAATTCAAAATGATACAAATTTTTAAAATGAACAAACTCCAGTTATTGAAAATTGGTGAGCTGGAAGTGATATCGTAGGTGTCCAAAGGCTGGCTTAATGAAATTATTGGCCACCTGCTATGTTATTCTCCATTTTAAGACAACACAGGTTCTGGTTGCTCTTCAAACCAGGAATGGAAATTTTGTAGTCCCCCCTCTATGTTGTTGGACTTTAATTCCCTGCAGCCCCTAGTACTGTTGCCAATGGCGAGGAAAGCTGGGAGGTACAGTTCAAGATGCAGTTCCCATCACTGCTTTGGTTAGCTAAAACGTGGACAATCAGTGTTTGTTGGAAACCAAGTAAAGCCACAGAAACTAGATTCAGTAACAGATTAGTTTCTAAAAAAAAATCTGTGGATATTATCTGTGCTGTGGAATAAGAATGTGGAATAAGTGTAGTTCTTATAAATGCCTCTCTTTAAAATCTAAAGAATAGCTGAACGTTTGAAAGAGCACGTGATGAAATAAACCCTCTATGGAGAGAATTCTCTAAAAGCTATTTGTTACATAGTTTTAATGAGTAACTTTTAAAATTAAGCAAATTCAGCATATGTCCTGTAGTCAGACAACTTGCATGATTTGGTCTTAGGTGTGAGCTAGGGTGGTATAGTGATTTGAGTGTTGGACTAGGATTCTGGAAGATTGGGACCCAAATCCATATTCTGTCATGGAAACCCACAAGTCACACTCTCAGTCTCAGAGGAAGGAAAGGGCAATTCCCCTGAACAAATATTTCAAAGAAAGGCCTGTGATTAATTTGTTTCAGGGTCACCATACATCATAAGTGATTTGAAGACACACAACAACAACAATACACTGTCCATTTTCCATTGAAGGGAAGCAAATTTCACTGTTGCTCCAAAAATATGTGGTGGAATATATAATATTTTGTTGTAAGAAGGGGGGCATGCAACAAAATGTTATGGCAGATGAGGTTTTGGCCACTCAAATCCTCCCTCATTTCCACTCCTTTCCCATTCTAGTTTCTCCCTGCATTCTCTTCAGTACCACTAATAATTCTGAGTCCTCACTTGGATGTTGGGGAGGGGATGGCGGGTCTTTTTAGAGTCCCCCCCAATTCTTTTAAAGAGACAAACAAAACGTCTGCAAACTTCAAGCTTCCTCAAGCATACTGATATATCCTTCTTGCTTCTCAATAGCCTCACTTGGCCTACAGTCCTGTGGGAGGACACATCACCTTATTTCATTGAAAGGTTCCCAAAAATGTTGCTGCAAAATTCTAAATGCACAATTTTTCAGCATACATGAAATTTAACTAAAATTAATTTGTGTAACACGAAGGAGGTAGAAAATAAAGTGAAGGTTAACATTCATGGGTACAGCAGTTTTACATATCTGTGGGGAAAACAGCATCCCTATTTTATTTTGTTATTTTTTAAAAATGCTTGTTTGGCAAAGAATGAAGAATAAAAATTAAAAGCAAAGAACTTAGGCAATACGTTCATACTTAGGCAATAAAATCAGTTTAAACAAAGGCAGCATAAGCATGTTAGTCATAATTAACAGGTGGATATTGATGCAGGAAATGGAATAAACCTGGGAAGTCAGGGAAAACCAAATTTGAAACATGGTGTAAAGTTCTGGGCTTTGTGCTGGAAGGAGATGTATTCATGAGCAAAAATGAACATTTTATTTCAGAATAATCACTGGGCAGGGTGCTGTAAACCTAATAAAGCCATATTTTCCTATACTAATATAACTTTGATGTGGCAAACAAAAATGCCAAGCTTCAGACCTAGTCTTTCTCCAGTTTGTGTGACCAAGGGAAAAAAAATCCCTGCCTTGACTTTCTCTCCCCTCCCCTCCCCCCCCCCCTCCTCCCCCCCCCCCCACCCACCATTCCTTCTGGCAAAATTCCTCCCTGGATTTATTTCTGCTGATTTGCTTCTCTTGGTATGAAAGGGATTTTCACAAAGTAACATTCTGATAGGTTAAAACCCTGTCCCCCCCCCCCATTTTTTTCTTTCTGGTTGGTTGAATAACCTTTACCCAGAATGCTTCTAAGTAGCGGGTGGGAGACTCCTTTGATTGTGTGTGTGCTAGTCTAGTGAGCAAGTGACATATCATTTTAATCTGATGTGATTGAGCCATTCAAGAAAAAGATTGGCCCTTAAAAAAAACCCACTGAGCTCTGGCATAAAGGATTCCCTCCCTTTTCCTGATAATGCCCTTGGTACTTACAAATGGCACACAAATCCTGTAGTATTCAGACTAACCAAGAAATAGACAGTTTTTTTATAGCAACAACTCCAAATCATTTTTCTGTACAAGAGAGAAGGAATACAAGAGAGAAGGAGGAAAAGAAAGTCCTTCTGTTTACCTGAATGGGATATGAAAAGTGAAGAAAAATCTTCAACTATTTTAAGTTGTTCATAATCTGCATTATAGTTATGTCATCATTATTTTTGTTTTCTTAATGTTAAACTATAAACCTGCTTTTGTACTTTCTTCCTTACCTTTCTTGAATAGTCATATAATCATAGAGTTAGAAGAGACCTCAGATCTATGGGGAAAGGATATGGAGATAGGGGGAGATGATACTTGTTTTGAAGAGGTAAGATGCAAAGAACTGATTTAAAAAACAACATGTATTCCAAAAGAAAAAAAAAGGCAAGTGAATAAAAACTGGATAAAAAAAGGTTGTGGGTAAAAGCTTTGATGTCATTTATCTGGATTTCAGCAAATTATTTGATAAGGTCCCCCATTAGAATATGATTAGCAAACTATCTAAATATGGAATAAATAAAAACCCCATCAGATGGATCTATAATTGGTTGGAAAACCATGTTCAAAGAGTTGTCATCAGTGGCTGCACTTCAGATTGGAAGGAGGTCTCAAATGAAGCGCTGGAAGATTTTGTCCTGAGGCCGATACTTCAATATTTTTATCAGTGATTTTAATGATGGGGTGGAGGGAATCCTTGTCAAATTTGCAGATGATACAAAACTGGAAGGGGTATTGTTTTAGCCCAGCTGTAATTTAGTGATGGAAAGAGTATTTGAAAATGTTTACAAAATGATTTTAAAAAACAAACAAACTTATTTTCTGTTGAGAAACCTTGAGGAGAAGAATCCTGAATTGAAGAGAGTCTTTGCAATTCAAGTCTTATTCTGGGCAAAATTTGAATGTGGTTCTTTTGCCCAGATTTCAATGGTGAAATATTGTTTCCTCTTGAGAAAATGTTGTTTTTGCATAGAAAATGGTGGAATTAGGGATTTTATTAAAATTTGCACAAGCTTTTCTAAATAGGCAATAGCATTTTCTGAACAGAAATTGGTGTTTCTGAACAGAAACTGCTGTTCCATGTGCAAAAGAACCAGTTACAACATTTCTGCAAAATATGCCCTGAATTGCAAATACCCTTCAGAAATTGCATGAGTTTGGAAGAATCTCTTGCAGCATGAAGAAAATCGTTAAAATTATTTTTTGCTTCCTTTGAGAAGAAACTTAGGGGCTCAACAGGCCACCCCTTTGGAGAGGCCTGCAGCCACCCCTTTCCTTGCTGGATTGAAGCCACGGCAACTATATGCCACAGCCCTGATCTGGATTTTCCACGGTGCAAAAAGAAGCCACAAAAAAGACTCATTTTTTCACCATGGAAAGGGTGCCCTTGAAACTGTGGCCGCGGCTTTTCGGTGCTTCTTTGATACAGCACATTTAAACGCTGCACCAACAAGGTGCCGTGACACCCCCCACCATGTGGTGGGGCACACAGCATGATGCCAGAGTGGGGGCAGTTGGTGTGCATACATCAAGCCCCTACACTGCCCCCATGCCAGCATATAATGTCGGTCTGTTTAGCCTCTTAGTGAAGAATTACTTCCCTACTGTAATTCAGATACAGTACTGCCTATGGGCAAAACAGGCAGGAAAACTATAGAACCTTTATGTTTATTTTTTCTAAAGAGAAATAGCAGGACCTGGGTTGAGGTAGCTGGTTAAGAAAGGCACACAAGGAAAAGGTTAAGCAACTGGCACACTTATGGGCACAGGCTCTAGAATAATGGTGTTTAATCTTATGTTCCCAGATGTTGATGAGCCTCAATTCCTAGAAGCCCACCTAGCATTGTCAGTGGGAAAGGATTCTAACAGTTGTAGTCTAGCATTATCTGGGGACCCCAAGAATTGCTACCTAAAAGTGACTGGGATAGGAATCTTATCCTATTCCTCTCACGCTCTAGGCTGTTAGTAACTTAGATTTTTGGTCAGGATTATTGTCCTCAATAATGGCAAGAAAATTATCCTAATAGTATGCAGCTTTTATGAAAAGCAAGCCAGACCTGATTCAGAAAGGGAAAAATCTCAGGTTTTTAATCATCCAATTTTACTATTTTCTCATATTATGATTATTCTCAGGGTCAAACAGTTTATCCAATGGTTTATTTATTAAGTACTGGCCTGTTAAGCACTGTATAAGTTATACAGTGGTAACAATAAAACCCAATAAAAATGATTTATTGTTAAATGTATGAGTCTTGTTCTCATTCAGTCCACTTTCTTCCATTCAAGCCATCAGGAGAACATCGAAAACTTTTGTTTCTATTTTCAGTTAATAGTTTAGTGTGGCATTTCAACCTAGACTTGCAGTTACATAACTAATTATATAATAATTACATAATAATAATAATAATAATAATATTTTTATTTGTATACCGTTTTTCCGTCTGATCAAAGCGGTTCACAGTAGCATACAATACAATACAAAACAGTACTATACTCAAGCAATACAATATAACATCAATTACATCAGCAATATTACACGGTACAATAAAAGTCTCATAACAAATACAAGTCAATTTAAAAACAATCGGTTGTGGTTGGGTATCCGGATCTTAATTAGGGTATTCTATCTCTAAAGAGAATCAGGAGGGTATGCTATTTGAAAAAGATGTGTTTTCAAAGCTTTCTTAAAGGCTTCCAACGTGGAACACTGCTGGATCTTTTCAGGGAGAGCATTCCAATGAGCAGGAGCTGTCACCGTGTAGGCTCTCTGATAAGTTTTTACTAATCTTACCCTAGGGTATTCAAGTAAATATGTCCCAGATGTTCTGAGGGTGCGGGGCAGATTATGTAGGGAGAGGCGCTCCCTCAAGTAACTCAGGCCCAAGCCATGTAGGGCTTTAAAGATAACGACCAACACTTTGTATTGCGCCCGGAAGCTGATAGGCAGCCAGTGGAGAGATTTTAATATAGGTGTTATATGGTCCGATCTACGGGTACCCGTGACCAATCTGGCTGCAGCATTCTGAACTAACTGAAGCTTCCGAACCTGGTACAAAGGTAGCCCCATGTAGAGCGCATTACAGAAATCCAAACGAGAGGTTACCAGTGCGTGTACTACAGTTTCAAGGTCCTTTCGATCCAGACAGGGGCGCAGTTGGCGTATCAGCCGAAGCCGGTACCAAGCACTCCTGGCCATCGCATCTACTTGAGATGCTAATTGTAGAGATGACTCCAGGAGTACTCCCAAACTGCGAACTTTATCCTTTAGGGGGAGCTTAACCCCGTCAAGGATAAGGTGACAAATTTCCCTATCTGGATTCGGGGTGCCTATCATGAATACCTCTGTTTTCTCTGGATTCAGCTTGAGTCTGTTTTTCCTCATCCAGCCCATTACTGACTCCAGACAGGGGTCCAGAGAGGAGGTGCCATCCTTAGTCACTGTATCAGTCGGGGACATGGAGAGATAGATCTGGGTGTCATCAGCGTACTGATAACACCGAGCTCCATGCCTCCGGATGATCTATGACAGCGGCTTCATGTAAATATTAAATAGCATGGGGGATAGAATGGCGCCCTGCAGAACGCCAGATGTCAGCTCCCTTTTACGGGAGCAGCTATCCCCCAGCCTCACCAACTGGAACCTTCCCAAGAAGTAGGAAGGAACCACTGGAGCGCAGTGCCCCCGATACCTAACTCTCCCAGGCGTTCCAGAAGGATACCATGGTCGATGGTATCGAAGGCCGCTGAGATGTCTAAGAGCACCAACAGGAGATCATCGACTAAGGCGACCATGGCAGTCTCGACTCCGTGTCCCGCCCTGAAGCCAGTTTGAAATGGGTCTAGATAATCGGCTTCATCCAAGACTGCTTGGAGCTGAAAGGCGACTGCCCTCTCGATCACCTTGCCCAAGAATGGCAATAGTAATTTTATTAAAACAAAATGGCTTGATAAATCAAGCTTTGAAGCTGGCTTGGTTCAGTAAACCATAGGTAAGACTGACTATCGTTTGTTTTAATGCAGATATAACACTAAAATGCAGTCAACTGAAAAGGAAGCAAATGGTTTACCAAAAATGGAAGTGGTCTCCTCTTTGCAGTATTGCTAGAGGAGAAAAGGGAGAGAAAAGGCTTATTTCTGTAACACTAAACTGTAGCTTAGCACTATGGCCAAATGAGGCCACTCAGTATAAATAATCATTACAGTTGTTTGTTCATTAAAGTATTGCTGACTGATGTTTTCTTTGATATGGATGATTGTAGAATAATATAACAAGTGTATTATATATTATAGTCCACTAATCTGATTCAAACATTGCTAGAGCTGAGTACTTATGGATAAATAAAAATGACTGCTCCATCCCATTTTTGTGGTCTCTATTGGATTCCATTCTTCTGTTGTCCATCTCCTGGATTCTAGCTGAAAGTACTGGAACAACATACCATTCTTCAGATTTTACCTTTTCAAATACCCATTTTTAGGCAAATCCAATCTTTTGATTTTAATCCAGCATTTTTCTACTGGGGAAATTTCCATAATCAGACCTCTTTCTGGCTCTGAGAGAAGAGTGGCATTTTGTCTAATGAGTTTTGCTAATAGCTTTTCCTCTGCAACCTGTCTTTGCTTCAGGTCATGATATTAATGGAGCTCTTGAACCATCAAATATTGACACCAGCATACTGGAAGAATACATTGGCAAGGAGGACTCACCAGATATGTAAGTTCACTTGTATTCCTAATGCTCAATGATAGTTGCATGCTGTTGTGACACAATGTTGGCTGTACTGAACATGGGTGGTGTGGTTTTGGTTTGTCTTGTGGTGATGTACTCAGTTATATTCCTTTGCCTTGAGTCTTTGTATTTTCTGTACTTTCACATGATTCTTCTCACATGTCAATCCCTACCACATCTACAATTCTTCCTAAATCTTTATTTAAATCCTTCTTTCCTTGCAAAAATCTCTAGTGTTTTGTTTTTACAGTCTGCATGGCTTTGTTTTCTTTCTTTCTTTCTTTCTTTCTTTTAAAAACAGCTCCAAATATCTGAGCTTAGTCTCCTAGTTGTGCATTACCGAAGGTCTGAGGATGCTGTCAGCATATGGTGCTGTTTAGTAAACATATACATGGATTAGACCATAACAAATTAGACCTGTTTTTAGCACTGTTAGTAAATAGTAAGTCTGATTATTATCAAGAAAAAAAATCCCTTAGAAGCTTCTCTGTCAAACTAAGAGGTGTTGCACTGATTCTAAATCTCTTATGCTCTGCAATGAACATCTCTTGAGGGCATAAAGTTACTAGCAGCTTCTCAATCACATTTTATAAACCAGGAATCTTTGGAAGGAGAACTCAAATCAATATTCAGAGTTTGCAAGTGATTTTTCCTAGACCTGCTATGTGCTATGAATAGCACAGCAGAGTGTTGATGCATGGTGAGTTAGAGTTGCCACCAGCCCCCCACCTCATGCAGAGTATCAAATAAAAGAAGATTTTTAGAAAAGATATGCGAGAACAAGGTATAGAAAGAGATATAATTGAATTTGATAAAATAATAAGGGGAGACAGGGGACAATTGATTTAAAAAAATTACAAATATCTTTTGGAATGGGAATTATATGAGGAAAAGGTCAAGACAAACATGGTTAAGTGGGCACAGAATATTGGAAAAGAAATTCCCCTTGTGAGCTGGGAAAATGCTTGGAAAAAGAATTTAAAGTTTACAAGATGTAATAATTTAAAATAAAATTATTTTAAAAATTTTTTCAGATGGTATACGACACCTTCAAAGATAGCAAAAATAGGGGGAAAGGGAAACAAAAACTGTTGGAGATGTAGGAAGAAAGAAGGGACTTTATACCACATGTGGTGGCAATGTAGCAAAGCAAAAAAATTCTGGAAAATGATTTATAAAAATATCACACAAATTTAAAGAAAAATATCCCACTAAGTCCTGAACTCTTTTTACTAAATATAACTGACATACTAGAAGATAACCTGGTATTATTATTATTATTAACCTTTATTTATAAAGCGCTGTAAATTTACACAGCGCTGTACATACAGTCTTTTAGAAGAGTTAAACGTATTGTTATATATGATAACTGTTGCCCGCCTGATCTATGCAAAATCTGATTCAGTCCCAGTAATAGAGGAATGGCTAACAAAGCTACATGAGTTAGCTATATTAGATATTTTATCAGCATATATAAATAATAATTCATTTCAACAATATGACAAAAAATGGAAAAAGGTTACAAAATTGTGGGAAGACAAACACACTCTTTTATAAGAAAATATAATTTATTTTGAGGGAGTAATATTTGATTTGTATACAGAAGCAGAGCATATACAACATGGGAAACAGGAAATTCAGTATGGTATTTATATCAATGAAGTTAAAGAGGTACCAAAATTAAATTCTGCTTAACAAATAAAATGTAACAAGAATAATATTGACTTGTAAACTATTTTTATGTTGAATAATAAAAAGAAAAAAGAAAAAAAGATATGGCTGTGATTCTGCCATGCTCACTCAGCTTTCCACTTTTCTTTATGGTTCTTTGTAGCATTAATGATTTTTATTCTATTATTATGGGTCAAATGCATTTTATATTTCCATACTTTCTCTCCCACCCCCTCTCTCAATCTAGATCTTTCATATTCTTCTGGTCTCTGTTATTGTATCATGAACCAAAAGCATGAGGTATATTTCCGTAGATATTGGTACAGTCTGAATGGCTTGTTAAGGATGCTGATAAAAGGTGCTGTATACACATAGTATTCCAGTTGTTTAACTTCTCTCCTACAGCTCTGATTTGGACTCCATCTCTGACATCTCAGCCTCAGCTGGCTATCCTCATGCTCAGCCTTCCAGCTCTGTCAGTATCAATGCATCTGTTTCCAGTGCTGCTCATGTGACTAATGCTATAACCAGTGGCAACCTCCATCATGCTCCCCCAAATACCCAAGTCCCGATCCGGCACAGTCTACATCATGGCCCCCCAAGCACCCAAGTTCCAATCCGACACTGTCCTCCTTTGCCTAACCCATGCGGACCCAGCTACAGTGCTCACCTCAACTGCAATAACAACAATGGCATGGTAGCGCCCAAGGGGTACCTCAGTGGACACTGCCTGTCCAACATTGCCCCACCAATCAAATCAGAGCTCAAGGCCTCCTACGCACCTGGGTAAGTGAGCAAAGGAGGAAGGGGGATATGGTGGTGGGACGATCTAGTTCCCAGGTCTGAAAGTGTTGGTGTGTCTGAACATTTCATATTCTTTCATACAGCTGTGGCATGTTAGTTGAAATAGAATCGAAGGCTTGTATGTTTTGACAAACAAACCTAAGTCCATAGAATGTGCAGGGGTAGCTGTGTTGGCCAATTAGTAAATTCAAACAAAAACCCACCAAACAGTGGCCCGATCTAGATGGGCCTATAGTGTGCCCTCGTCACGTGCTAGGGGTTGGTTGAGGGTGCACCACCCATACGTGCCTCACCCCTAGCACGTGAAGAGGACATCAAAATGGCGGTGCCCTGTACACACGGGCGCCACCATTTTGACACAATGAACGCTTAGCGTCTGCATGTCACGCCCCCATTGTGGCGTCGTGAGTGCGCCAGTGGCGCCGCAGAAAGAACCCGCTTTTTGCGGTTTCGTTTTGCTATGCGAGAGAGCCGTGCAGTTTGTCTGCTGCAGCTCCCTCACGCAGCAAAACAAGGCGCCGGCAGACGGCCCTTTTTGGGCGGTCTGTACCCTGCCAGTGATACCTTTATTGGCCAAAAGAAAAGCACAATATACTTGTTGCAAGCTTTCAAAGCTCCACTGCCTTCTTCATCAGGCAAGATGTTACATATAAAACAGGAGAAAAATTGGAGATGTTAGTAAGATGCCTGCATTTTGTTGCTTCTGTCCTTAGTTAAGATGGTATGGGGAGGGTATCTTTAGCAGGCTGGATCATCTTTCAGTGGGAAGTGGAGGGATATCTGCTTAAAGAGGCCATGAGATGTTTAGACTTGAATGCTAAAATTAGAAACCAATATCTGTACTTGAAGTACCAATGGTTCCCATAGAGTTAAGTTTTTATTCATACTGAATTGTGTTGATTTTCGGTTCCAGTGCTAGAATTTAATTGTACTTCTTGGGCATATTTATAGGTGTTACAGGTGAGAGTAGAAGGCTGTGGAGACTGCTGATCAAAACAGGAAAATGAAGGGCTTGCATATTAGAAGTATCTAGGAAAAATTGAATAGGATGCAAAATTGAAAGCATCCTAATACAGTATCTCTCCCTGGGAGAAAGAAACAGTTTGGAAACTATTCCAGAGAGGATGGTATTCTTAATCCAATATCTGCTTGTGACATCTGCTTAATCCAGTTGCTTCCAGTAGGGAAGCAAAGAAAGTGACCAGTAGGTATACCCTAAGATACGCCTTGCGAGGTATAAGAAACATGGAATACCAGCTAAACTTCCTTATGGTAATCCGTAGTTCAAAAAAAAAAAATACAGAGAGATGAAGATTTTTTTAAAAAAATTAAGTGGATTTAAGGAGATGATATATTCCCAGCAATCCACAAATGCAATTAATGATTGGATATGCAAAAATAAACAAATAAATAAATAAAAATTCAAATATTTTGTGATAAAACAGAAGGGAATGGTCATTGCTATGGCAGCTTCATAGGAGTTTATGGGAATGATGCAGTCATAGAAACAAAGAATGTTTCTGTAATAAGCAGGAACTATACAGTGAGGTGAGAGAAATTTGTCATGAAGAACACAATCTAAAGTAAAAATGAACAGCAATTTACATTTCATTCTAGAGTAACTTTACATATATAAGCTAGACTTGTTGGTGACATATGCACATATTTATTTATTATTTAGTCTATTTACTTTATTTGTATGCTGCCTTTCTCCCACAGTGGGAACCAGGGCGACTTCCAGAACAATAATCTGGGATTGTGCACATACAATTTTTAAAAATCTTGTTGTGCAAAGAGGTATCCAGTACTTTATGGGACAATGCCCCCCCCACAAGTTTGTTTCAAAGGGCAAGCACAACTCCCTCAGCCATTTTGTGGCCATGGGAGGGTGGGAACAACTGTTTAGGATGCCAGGAGAGATAAGACCACCTGCCACCCTGCTGGATCTCAATTTCTTGGAGATCCAGGAGGGCAATAGCTACTGTTTATTCCTGGCTGGAAACTGGAACACTGCTTGAGCACCTAGTACCTTCCCTCCCCATTAAAGAGCTGTTGGCGCACACTAGAAAGCTGCCTTTCAAATACGTTGGAAGGAGAAACCTATCAGATCTCCATGGGTAGAGCATTTCTGTCACAGAGCGTTAATGAATATTCAGATCTCCAGAGGAAGAAATGTTGGTCACAGAATGATGTCAATCAGTGCAGCTTCTGTGAAGGAAACAGAAAACCAGTTTGACTTGAAGAAAATCTTCATTTGAGGACTAAAAGCTGGAAGGTGGACTAGTGGAAGATAGATGAGCCTGACCTTCACACACGGATATAAAATAAATGTCAAATTATTGGCATATGTGCTATAGGCACCTTGTGCATAGTATTCTTTGATCCATTAGCCTTTTGCTAGTAACTGAATTATATAGTTTAATACTGTAAACTGTTTGTACTAGGTAGGAAATATCCTGCCTGATTTAAAAGTGGTTTAAAAGATGAAAAACAAATTTGTCAGTCCTATGGATTAAGTTTGATAATTATGTACTTGCTTGAAAACATTGTAAAACCCTTTCGCGGAACTTTTTTCTCAACCAGATTGAGGTTTCTACACTGTTACACTCTTATTCCACAAACTGGTAGAATTTGGAAGATCACAGAGGGAATTGTAATCTCATGTTAACATCTAAGCACTAAATCACTGGTTCTCATATTCCCTTCCATTTGCTGGAAATATGACAACAGCTGTGGATGCACCAGACTATATGAAGGGAGGAATTATTTGAAGTGGTATATTCCCTGCAGGGAGACACAGGAACAGAATTTAAATTTTAGTTTTATCTCTAGAGAAGCAGGTGATTGCAGAATTAGGGAATCCATATGAACTTTGTGAACATTCATCAGTACATTAGCTAAAACATTCTGTGTGGGGACATTGGGGAGCATTTAAGATGTTTGGAGCCTTGGATTGAAAGGAACATACCAAGGGATGTTTTTTTAACTCACATAATTGAAAAGATAATTTTTTGTGGGTTTTTTGGGCTATGTGGCCATGTTCTATAAGAGGTTAACCTCTCTTCCAGGTTAGCATTCTCTGAACATGCCAGCCACAGATGCTGGCCAAACGTCAGGAATAAACTCTTATAGAACATGGCCACATAGCCCAAAAAACCCACAAAAAAACTATGGATGCCGGCCATGAAAGCCTTCGACTTCACAATTGAAAAGATATTTTCAAAGACCATTCTGCACAAGTTCCCAAATGCTGCTGCTGTTTTCAGTCTGATAACATGAGTAGCATTGGGAAGGACAGAGGTGAACCACTCTTTGGTGAATTACCCTGATTAACAGCACAAGTGGGAAGTTCAATGTTGTCCTGAAGTGACTCTTCATTAACTCATTTGTACATGATTTTGTTACACTTCAAAACCGATTTCTTCCTATGCACTTCAGTCTCATCTTGTTCACTTCTGTTTACTTGACCTTGCCATTCGTCATTGATAGCAGTTGCTATCAGCTACCGGCAGCAGATATGTTTAAAATCAGACTTTTAGATTGGGAATGACCTCATTGACCTGCAGGGAGCTTTGCAAGGCCTTGTAGTTGTGATAGGGTTGGATTTGATTTGAGATAGGCACAGTTGCTCTTTGTTTTGAGAGCTAAAGAGTGGAAATTAGTCTGTCCTAATGTAGACACACTAGTTCTGAATCATCTGTTGAAGAGATACTGTGGGAAACTCAGTTTAGACAGACTCCAGAAGAGTTGGGCAGAAAATCACTCCCCTGCATATTTGTTACTCTGTAAATCAATTTCTAGATTGATGGTGTTATATATAAATGAACAATTCAATATTATTATTTTTTTCCTTGATGACCAGTAGAATTCCCACTTTTATGTCTGGTTTCCTTTGTGGCCAAGGTCTTGTCTTTACTAACTTCATATATAGTTATAGCCTCAGGTTTATATGGTGATAGTACAACCCTTAAATTCACAGTTTTTGCTTTTGATGGGCCAAACTTGGGAACAGAGCCAGTCTCCCCAAAAGCTTCCTCTATATCTGTGATGATCTTTTTCTGGGGAACAGATACATATCTGTTTGCACTTCTTTTAGCCAAGGAGAAGCTGCTGGGTGAAGAGAGGAGTCTTATTAGCAGATTAACCAAATGGCTATGGAATGAGATGTGACTGCGAATAAAATCAAAGGGCTCACTGTGGGAGTAGCATAGGTTGGGCAGCAGGTGTGAGCGGATACCGGCTGAAATAAGTACTAAGTTCTCTCTCTGGGAGGTGCTGCTATGAAAAGTTTAGGACATTAATTGTGGTAAGATTCTGTTGCTTTGGGTTTGGGGGCTGGTTGGCCTTTTGAGGAATGGGTGCTGTAGAACCTGTATATGGGGCAGAACTTTTAAAATTTATTTTGGAGACTACAGCTCCCAGAATCATGGGCACTGAACATGTGGCACATGAATCTGGGTAGTTATGGTCCAAAAAAAGAGAACTTTCCTAAGCTCCGTTAGAGGAAGGACATGTTGACATCAGTCTTGGGAGAATTTATATTGGAGGAAAATATAAGGAAAAATGCACTTATCTGGAGGTGTTGCAAGCAGTGAAGATTGTCTGTGTTCCTCTTATTATCCCCCCCCACCTCACTGTTTTCAATATGTTTTATATTCTTTTGCTGTCTCAATTTTGCTAGATACATATTTGACCTTTTCTTCTGTTTTTCTCCATTGCTCTTCAGCACTTTACCCGACTCTCCCCCGGATTCTGGATCAGAAGCATACTCCCCCCAGCAGGTGAATGGTAAGTGCTAAGATTAAAGCCCAAACACACCAGCCTTCCTTCCCCCCCTCTTTGGTTGACGTTAGTGGTTGGCTCTGAAATCTTTATCGGACAGGGGAAAAACAGACTGCTGCAATACGTGAAGAGATTATCACTTAGTAAATATTCCTAGACTTTCGCCTATTGTTTTTCTGCCACCCTTTGAAAAGAGGGTGGGTGGGTGGGAAGGAACAGGAACACAGGAGGTGTATGAGGAGAGAGAGAGGTGCAATCCTGCCTTCTGGAGAAGAAAATGGAAAAGGGTGACGCCTGCCTAGTGTGGCCATGGAATGGAGCATTTGAGCTTCATTTTATGGATGATTTTATTGTCTGATTCCTGGGAAATTATATAACAACAAATCTGTGCTGGAAATGAAGACCAAAGCAAGGATATTGCCATGAGTTTGCTATTAGGTGGTAAGTACCCCCTAAGCCTCCTGCCATCTTCTAGCAGGCTCTGTTTGATGCCTTGGGGCTCTTCTCTTTTTCCTGTGACAGGCATGTATGTATCACAGAAGCTTTTCCCCCAGGACTGCCCCATGTTGGGTGAAGTCAGTTTTATTCTGTCCCTCTCTGAGCTTTTTATACATACAGGGCAGTGAGAGGGAAGTGTGTGATTATAATCAGGTTCCACTAGCTGTGTTTGCCATCCAGTAATGAGGTTTTTGTTAGGAGATTTAGTAGTTTAACACACAAATGAATTAGTAACAGAGGTGGAAGAACTGGGTGGTGTATGTGTCAGGGATTGACTGGATTCTTCAAAAATTTCCCCACTGGTTCCTTCCTGAAAACCCTCAGCTCTGTTCTTAGTGGAAGGAGCTATTTCTCCTTTCTCCATGAAAAAGGTCAAGAGTTCTGTTTATCTCACTACAAAAATCCCTGGAATTCCTCCTAGCCCTTCTTTAAATATAGCAGAGAGGCCAGATCATTTGCCATGGAGTGAGCTGCTTTTTCTCACCACCAAGGTAGCAGCAGCACCATCCCAGCAGAAAAGGAAACTGCATGGCTTCATCCTGTTCTCATTACCCTGGGGAGGGGAAGAAACAGAATCTCAGGCCTTGTGTAGTGCACAGAATCTGAGTGAGTCTGGCCTGTGTGGATATGCAGAGAGTATTTACCCTCACTTCAGTGGTCTCCTACTTTCCTAAGATTCTCCACTTGCTGTGGAGGAACTCACTCAAAAGCTACATTTGCTTGGACACATCTTCTGGAACACAGTGATGGTCCTGTTCACTTTTCAAACTGTGAAATGTCCAGTTTTTCATTGTGATTTCTGTAGTTACACCCAATAGGGCAAAGTTTGCTGCTTTTCTAAGAGTAAAATTACATTAGTTATTAAGTTGTAGCTTGCAGTACAATCTTATGTGCATTAGTAGCTATTGCCACATTTTGTGGCAATGAGTTCAATGATTTTAATGATGTTTATGTTGATTGGAGTGTTCTACGTCTTCTGAATATCCTGTCAGTCATTTTTATTGGATAAACCCACCTTCTAAGTTGGCATTGACAGAGGGGAACTTCTCCCTCCTAGGTAATTAGATGTCACCTGTAAATGTCACTGTTCACCCTGACTCCATATAAGTAGTGAGCATGTTTTAAGTGGCTCCAGTTCTAGTGCAGGACATTGCCCAGCCCAAGACCGGGAGGAGGGCACTGTATATTTCCCCTTTCATATTATGTTAGTGCCTGTTTTTCTTTGCTGCCCAGTCTCTTCAACATTTGAGTTTTGCATCTTCTAATGATGCGTTGTTGCATGAAAGCATCTGTTAGATTGACTGCCTTGGGCACTGTTGATTTTGCTCTGATTTGTGTGGATTCATTTTGTAATGTTAAGGCAATAATTCCTTCTGGATTGGTTTACAGGAACAAGGTGTTCTTTTTTTCTATGCTTTTTGTTTTGTTTTGGTGCATTAATGTTAGGGAGCTTTGAAAGTTGGAGGGCTGAAAGCCAAGGAGTAAAGAAGGCAGAAAACAAGAGTAGAGATTAACCATGCAGGAAAGTAGTTGAGTGTTATGTTTTCACACAAATCTATCTGTGCAGTTTGCCATTTTCCTGTTCACTTGAGTAAGTAATAGTTGACCCAAATGGGATCAACCTATAACCATTCCGTTTAGAGGTGGGATTGCCACAGATAATGACCCCCTTTTCTCTGATTCATTCCAAAACAGTACAGTGCAGTGCTCTAGGCAGACAACATTACTGTACTGTGAAAAACCATTTCCAAAGTAGCACTAGGCAGCCAGATTTTTGGCTAAAGGTATATACTGGAAAGGCAGACTCAATGTAATAAAATAGTATCTGTACCTTGTCCATACAAAGTTGAGAAATAAAGTATTACTTTATTTTCTATCAATTAAGATATGATTTGGGAGAGTTTTATGCATGCTTTGCATATAAGATTTCTATAGTTCTTTGAAATTGTGGCCTGGTACATACGGGCGTTTTGTGGCATGGCGGTGGCAATTTTAGGGTTCAGGAGAGCGCAGCAACTGCACTCTCCCAAACCCTAATATGTACAGTATGGGTGGTGCCATCTTGATGCAGCGCCGTCCATACGGCGCATGTGTCCATGACATGTCTTGTGTGACGCGCCCAAATGGCGTGGTGCACAAAACACGTCACCACGATGTCCCAGGGCTCAAATGGCACCTTGGCATCATTGCGAGAAAGAGCTCATGGTAACAGTCCGAAGAAGAATCTGTACCGGGCCTGTGTCACATATAAAAGTCCGTATGCATCTGTTCATGAGGGGAAATGAGACTAAAGGCTAAAGATATGAAGCCAAGGGTCAGAAAGCTGGAAAAACTGTGTGTGTGTTTCCTCCATTTTTTTCTGAAGCTATTTTTTCAGGAAAAATAATTAAAATGGATGATGGGATATTTTCTTTTACATGATGAACAAAATATTTAAGACAAGGTGTTCATATATTTATTCCCCCACCCATTATTTCTAAAATAAACTGTGTAGCAGGTAGACTATTAGGTAAGACCTTATACAGTGTATGCCACTTTAATTTATGGTCATGGTTTTCTCAGTTCTTTTTATGAGAATTAGTCTTTTCTGTCTGCTTGGCACTATAATGGTCTAGAGAAGTTGATGGTTTCTTCAGTTTTTATTTCCCTGATCCTCATAAACATGCAAAACCAAAGAGGTTCCATACAGTTCAGATGCTCCTTACGGTTGAAGACCTTATAGATGCATGTGTAACAGCAACAAAAGTAAATTCAATTTGTAATTATGTTCTAAATAAGCTGTAGTATTTAATATGTCAAATCTATTTCAATCTATCAAATATAAATGTACCAAATGTGGTGATTTTATTCCAAAGTAAGCTAAACATAATAATATATTTATATTCCTAAAGCAACAGTCCCAAAGGGTACTATAATGTCACTTTTTCCCCTGAAATTTTTTATTGTTTTTCCTGGAATAAATGGGGAAAACATTTCCTCTGGCTTCAAAATTTCCAAAGCTACAGGCAAGCTTTCAGGTGATAGATAAAGAGATTTGGAAGGAATTGGGGCAAATTATGCTATAGCAGTTTATATGTAGTCATTGGCAAATTGTTGAATAGTTCTGTGTTTCTACGTACCCCAAGTCCCATTGGCATTTTCTGGATCTGCTGTTAAAAGCAAAAAAGGCAACCACTAAATGAGAAAATACCTGATAAACATACCCCTCAGGGAATGAAGGACAAAATAGAGAAAAGGGATGAGGTTGTATAGTGTTTTTTTTTAAGACACAGTGCTAGTCTCCTCTGTTCGTCTGTGTAGAATGATTGGGATTAGAATTACCAGCTCCTCTCTTCTTAGCCTACATGTGGTTTATGAAGGACTCATTCTTTCTGAGTCAGTGTGTTGGCTACCTCACCAAATGTAGGAAATGTCAGTGTTTGTAGGTAGTTCAGTCTATACATGTATTTAGAGGGTGTCTTTTACTGTTATTCATACAGGGGTCAAGACCAGTTTGACCCTAACTTTGGCTATGACCCCTAGGTGCTACAAAGTGGAATTAATGAAAGAGTTACCCTACAGTCTGACAGAGCAGGGCCTGCTGTATACATTCTGAACTTTTAAATGACTTCAAAGTTAAGTAAACTTTAGTTTTGTTGTACTAAGGAGGGTTGTGAACTTGAGTCAAGGGCTTTTGTGAGTGCCGTACAGCCTATTCCCAGATATGTGAAATCTGCATGCACATAGTCTTTCTTCTCCCATGCCATCTCTTCTGCATGAAGATAATAAAAGCCTAAGAAAGAGGATATGTAGTGCAGTTTTGCCTTTAGGCTCCAAATGTGATGTTATTAGTATTTAATTTTGAAAATAATAATACCCTCAAGTTGCTGAAGCATCTCCTCCACAACAAATCTTGGAAATAAAATACTGAATAGCTTCCCTATTATGCTTTTAGCAAACAGGTTTATACTTCAAACAATGGAAGCAGGGTTGTACAGTAGTTGTTTAGTTATGAAGATCCATGTATAAAGACTTAACTCAACAAAACTGAAACCTGAGAATGTACAAACATACATGCAGGGAACAGTATGGTCATTCTCTTGTAGGGCAAGGTCTCTTCTCCCATCATCACTTACCCAGGGTAATACTAGGCAAGACTTTGCTTACCTAGTTCTAAGTTCAACACCAATCCAGGAAGGTTTTTGGTTTTTGTATATCTTCATTGTTTTTTTTAATTCATCTTCCGATCTTGTTTATCCTAACATCATATTATTATTATTATTATTAGGTATTTTTTGTATTTTTTTAAGTCAGAGTTTTATGCAGTAGGCATAACTTTGGGACTGAGATAAAGCCAGCCAAATACTATACAGTTAGCCCCCCATATCCACAGATTCTTTTTCTATGGATTCAAGCATCCACATCTTGTGTGTGTGTGTGTGTGTGTGTGTGTGTAATAACAATCAAACCTCTCAAAAGAGCCCAGTTATATCCCCAAAAGGGGGAAATGTTGGGAAAATTTTCAGGTCAGTCAGATTTTGTAGGTCACCCACCCATCCTACTCTTGCATTTTTATATTTTTTCAAGTTGCATGCCAGATGTTTATGAAAATTTATAAGCAGCCTTAATTTTATTTTTATGGCATTGTCATTAGCATTATTAGAGTTATTAATAAATGACAACAACAATAATAATTTATATTACTATGATGGTTGTCGTTGTTACTATTATTTATGTCACACCCTTTCCCTTCAAAGAACAGCTGCTGAAAATCCTACATAAAAATAAACAACTAAGATCACAGTACCTAGCATTATAAATCTGAAATTACTGATTATGGTCCAAAATACGCTACAGAAATAATCCAGTTTGAGTTGTGCAGGTCAGAAATGCAATTATTCCTTAATCTGTTCCAAAATGAATTCACTTGCTTCTGCATCAAAATATTTTTTAAAATTAATTTGAATTAATCAATTTCCTGCACCAGCTGGCTTTATTTTTTACTTGTGTTTTTCTGGTACTGCCCTTTTGGTGTGTTCTCTGGAATAATAATTAAATTTTGTTAAATATATTGAGAAGAAATTGATTTTTTAAAAAATTTAATAACCTAAAACATATATCTGCCAGGTATGTGCCAGTAAATCCACGTCACTGCTCAAAATACTAGAAGCTAGAAATTGTTTTTTTTATTTCTCACAGGACAATGGGGTAGTATGCAGCCTACATGTTCTACCACATATCTCTGTAAGTAAAATATATAGAGATGTACTTTTGTATGACAAAAGCTGAAAATATAAAGAAGGTAGCTGGAATATCCCAGATGTGGCCATTCCCCTGAAGAGCACAGCCATGTCTATGGCCCTATGGAAACTTGACTGAGAACACCAATGGGATGGCTGCCCAAGACAGACTGGAATATTAAAGCAGATGGCTTTTATGTAGGAATGTCTAGCTAAGCAGGTGATCCTAATTAATTTATTATCATTTTGTCTCTGTAGATCCTCATCTCCTTCGAACGATGACACCTGAGAACATGTGTCATGTGACTCCACCTTCCCGGCTGGAGCATCCGCCACCTCCACCCCCACCCCCTCCACCATCCCATCTCCAAGGACCACCACCTCCACCACCACCACCACCACCACCTCACCCACACCAGCAACAACACAACCATCATTATCCCAGCATGCAGCGGGACATGTACATGAAGGCTGAACCTCTTATGCCACAGTTCACTATAGGACAGGGTATCTCACCTGGAGATCTTCACCATGCCCAGCAGTCACAGATGCTTCACCAGCTACTTCAGCAGCATGGAGCAGAGTAAGTCCTTAGAGAAATGACAGACAAGATTTAGAGGAATGTTCCCATTGCTTTGAAATTCCTTGGATGTCTTTATTTTGATCCTCTTCTGTAAAGAACATAGCATTGTGGAACAAGAAAGCACTGTCTAACTACTGTGGAGGCTCTATGCTGTAGCTGCAGGATGATCATTCAGCCTCCTAACTAATTAGTGGGATTGGGAAATATGCAGTGGAAATTAGTGGGATTGGGTTTATAATATGCAGTTGGTAATCAGCAAGAGCCAGCACAGTGAGAACTGGCCAGGCTGAATTAAAGTTCCCTATACTGTCATGGCTTCCTTCAACAAATCATGCAAACTAGAAATCTGTTAGAGGAACTGATAATTCTGTTAAGAGATCCCTCCTGAGTTCCTTGGGGAATGGAAGTGAGTGTGAAGCTAGTCTGCCATGTTGATATGTGCAAAGATCTCTCTCTGTTCATTGCTGTTTTTTTCTTCTTTTTCTGTGTTTACTAGACCTAGAGGAAATCGTCCCAACATTATTGCCTAAAATTCTTACTGACATTTACTCAGATGTTTGCCCCAGCACTTCTTAGGGCACTACCACATCGGATTTATTTGTCATCCTTGACTATTGCACCAAATTGCTCCCTGAATCTGCCAGATATATGTAGGGGTTCATTGTTTTGATGGATTCACAGCACTGAAACCTGAGGTCTCATCACTGTTTCTCCCCTCCTTACCCTTTCCCATTTCTGTGTTCCTCACCCTGGTTTGAAAGGCTGCTCTAAGATTAATTCAAGATTAATTTGTAGACAACAAAAAAGTGAACAATTTTTGCTTGCTTGGTTTTTTTATAGCTACCATTTATAGTAGCAGTAGCAACAGAGAGATGCATACTATTAAAAACAAACCAAGGGTATAGCCACATTTAATTGTGCATAACATTAAGTAATATTGCCTGATGTAAAGAGTACACACTAATGAATACAATAAACCTCTAATTACTTCCTTTTCTTCTAGACCAAAAAGGAGTGTTGTGCTTGGGAGGGAAGACTGAGAGGGTGTTTAGTTTATTCTACACTCCAAATATGTATCTAGAACCTTAGGAATTAGTGGGGACTTCTCTGCTTCACACTGCCCTCTACAGAAGCCCCCCCCAAAAGGGGGGCATACTTCAAACTATAGGTGGAGGCTAATATGACTGAAAAAACTTCCATATAGAGGGGAAATCTTTCTGAAGACAAAAAACTAGCGTATCAGAGGGCTGTCTTTTACATTAGTAGTCTTCATGCTGTTTTCCTTGGGACCTCCTTGTACTCATGTTGATTCTGAAACTCACATTTAAGCCAAACATGTATTATAGTATTTATATCCTAATTGTTTATTAAATTTATTTGTTGTTCTTATTTGCTATCAAGTCAACTTTCACTTATGGCAACCTTATGAACGAGATATCTCCAAGATCCCTGGTCATCCACTGTCCTGCTCAGGTCTTGCAAACATAGGGCCATGGTTTTCTTAATTGACTCAACCCATATGTATGTTAAATTTATATTTTCTGCAAATGACACTTAGATTAGCTAATAGTGTTAATATCAAATTTGTTGTTGTTAACTGCCATCAAGTTAATTTTGATTTATGGCGGTCCTGTGAATGAGAGACCTCCAAGTCACCCTTTTGTCAACAGGTCTTGCAGATTCAGGGCTGTGGCTCCTTTGATTGATTCTCTTGGTTTCATTGGTGATAATCAGAATTTTGTCCGGGAAAAGACCTGGTATCCATTGGTGCCTATATTCATTCCTGGTTGTCAGTCTTGCAGAAGTATTTTGGACTAACTGAAGTTTCCAAATATTTTCAGAAGCAACCTCCTATCAAGCATGTTGAGATTGAAGGATGTGAGCACAGGAGTGATGAGGCAGAGGGATGTTTGTGCTAGGTTGAAATGCCCCCTTCCTTCTTTCCCCCACTTTTCTATTTCTTTCTCTCCTTTTCTTTTTTGCACCAGTTTGAAGAAATAAGAAATTGGGAATCCCTCTGTTAATATGCAGAAATGGGAGAGCTTGGCTGATGTCTTCTTTGAGTGCCTAACTGAATTTTTTCACCCTCTTTTTTTAACCTCCATGGGTAATGTGACACTGGAAGAGTCTCTTGCCAGACTGTTTCTGTCTTACTATTTCTTCTTCTGTGCTTGTCCCCATAGCCTTCCAGTGCACCCTGCCAAAAAAAGGAAGCACTCAGAGTCACCCCCAAATACTCTCAATACCCAGATGCTCAACGGGATGATAAAGCAAGAGCCAGGTACAGGGTCTGTGCCACTCAACCCTGACAGAGCACAAACCCCTCCGTGGCATCAACAAGGGCCCCTCTCACCAGGTATGTTGTCTTTGCCCCCTGATTCCTTCTCAGTATTGTGAGTATCCAGATTCTGCTTATGTTCCAAAAGGGATCCCTCACAATGGCAGGGGGAGAGGAGTTGATAGAATGGCAGAATGGCCATGTGTAGAGGGATGCCCTGGAAAAGCATCCTGTTACATGAAGAAGTTCCAACAGTGAGCAGGGAATGGAAAATGTTTCTGATTTCTTGGATACAACACCCCTCACCAAAACAAAACTAGATATGTAAGCAAAACATGGGAGGATTAATTAAGAATAATAGGAGAGTTTACATTGGCTTGCATATGTAAAGACACAATTTTCCTATTACTACAGGCTTGATTCAGGACAATGACAGTTTAAATGGCTCCTACCTGGATCCCAACTACCAATCTATAAAATGGCAGCCACATCAACAGAACAAGTGGGCGACTCTGTATGATGCTAACTACAAGGAGCTGTGAGTAGAGATGATATTATCATAGTTCAGAATATCATAATGCACATTTTACCCCAAAGGAATTGGAAGCTGGTTTATATGCCCTCCCATTTTTGTCCTTTTGCCAACTTTTCATCTCTTTTAGAATTGCATTGCTGCATGGACGTAATTTAACTACTACTGCTGCTACTGTTAGTGGTAACAACAGCAATAATAAATTGTTTATTGTCCCTGGAATTGGAACAGCAGTGAATTCTGCTAGTGTTCTAAGTAAAATCATTTAGCTGAATTAAGTTAAAAGTGATATTAACAAAGGGTCAATGTCAGTGTCACTTTGCTTTTGCATTTAAACTATAGAAGAATTTCCTGATGCAAGAGAGAACATATGTCAATACTTGTCAATTTTATTTCTTAAATTAAAACCAAATCCTGCATGTGCAGCCTTGTTCCTGTGTTGGTGGGCCCATGTCCCATTTGTGGGAAAACAAACAAACAAATTATTATTCCTTGCCAATAAGGAACAGAGATGCTGTTATGCAGAATGGGGTGGCAAGTAAAGTTCTACCAGCAGCACCTGGCGAGGAACTATCATTTATACATTTGTTTGCAATCTTTGGTCTTCCAGATATTTTGAATTTCAACTCCCAGAATCCCTGCCCATTAACAGTGCTGGCTGAGGTTTCTGAGAAGTGAAATCCAAATTACCTGGAAGACCAGATTTTGAGAACAACTGTATTAAGGGTTTTGTGACATCCCTTTCTCTGGAGAGGCAAAGCAATCGCAGTGCAGTAGGATTCTTTATAAGCCATGGGAAAGTCGCTTCCATAGCTAAAGGCACCCAAAACAACATGAATAAAGTTTCCACACATAGCTATCCCTTTTTAAGAAGGCAATCCATTGCAGTGTTTGCAACAGTAACAGAAATAAACAATTTTTTCCCATTGGCCTCTGGAAAGACCCAGATTGAGAAAATAGAAAATAGATTGGATGCGGGGGAACCTGCTGTCCCCCAAATATGGCTGAACTATAGCTCCCATTATAATTCATCCAGACTAGTGAGAATTAAAAGCCAGTAATGTTTGGAAAGCTACAAATTCCCCAGCCCTTGTTTAGCTAGAGGCGAATAGTTCCAGTGGCAGATGCTAGGAGGGAAAATGGATTCTGAGGTAGAGGCATGTAATGGGTGATGGGGTAGAGAAAATGAAAGACCTGGATTGCTAGACTTTGGAAGACTGGAGGAAGCTAAAAGAAGAAGAAAAAAGTGAGGAATCAGGCATATTATTTGTTCTGATACTTGTAAGCCATCTGGTAGGGGCCTATCTTGCACAAAAAGTGGTGGGAGAATATTTTGAGAGGTAAATGTAGATGAAAGCTTATAAAGGAGGGAACCGGAAAGCTGGATTGGTGGGAGAGTATTGAGTTTAGTGGGAAAGCTGATGAGCTGAGATGTAGTTACTGGTTTGAGGGTGGCTACATTGAGACAAAAGAGTACTACAGGAGCCACATAAGGTGAGAAGCAGAAGCTAAGTGACGCAAGTGAAAAATTTTCAGGCTGAGAGAGACAAATCTGCAAGGGGGAAAAGTGCTGCAGATCCTCCCCACATTCCAAAAAGGTGATAGAGAACTGGCAAGTAGCCGGACAGATTCCAGGAATGGCCTACTCTTGAAAACACTCCCCGCCCCTTGGTTTCTATACAGCTTGTATCTTCTCTTTGGCCCCATTTGGGGAGATGCCGAAAGGCCCTTGTTGTCTGTCATACAAAATAAAATGAGATTATTATCTGGTTTCATGAGAGCGATGTTCAGAGAAAGGACTAGTGATCTTCACTGAAGCCAGCTGTGATATCTGAGGGAGTCTGCTCTTGGATGGCCTAGGATGCCCACGCAGAGCACACTATCCAGGGCTATTCTGAAGGTCTTGCAGCATGTGATTTATCTGAGTTCCTTCAAGGCATATAACTGGAGTAGAACAGATTATCTTATTTATTGCACCAATCAAAGGCTGTATCAATAGGAAAAGTTTTAGTAACTGCTTCCTCTGTATTATTAAACAAGCAAACAAAAAAGTTCCATAGAAACAGCTGGTATTTATACACCAGATAATGGAACTGACAATAAAATAAACTGATTTTTAATAGAAATTTTAAATGATATGAATCACACAGTGATTTTTTTTCCTCATCAGGCCTTCCTGACTTTTAATTCTCTCTGTCTAGCTTTTAGCCTGACTTCCAGTAATTCTAAGACTTTGTGTCCTCACATCAAACGAAAAGGGGAAAGGCGGAGAGCTCTTTTATCTCCTGCTTTTTTCCTATAGACGAAAAGCTTTGCTGCTACTGAAAGCAGTGGTTCAGCAGCCCAGTGCATTTAATTTATATCCCCTTTTCTTTCAATAGGAGACTCAAAGTGGCTAATTTGGAAGAGACCACCACATGGAAACTACACTACATCATGTTGTAATGTAGTTCCTCAGGGTATTCTCTGCCAGGCTAGGGGGGAAAGGCTTTTCCCACTAGCCAATAATGTTATGGTGTGATGCCATTGCTGTGATAGTGCTGTTCTGAAGCAGAGTTAGTTTATTTGTATGCTTCCTTTTCCACCCTGCATGTTATTCTAAACAATTCACAAAACAAATACAGTGGCCCCTTGTTATATGCTGGGGTTTGGTTCCAGGATCCCCTGTGGATAACAAAATCTGTGGATGCTCAAGTCCCATTAAATATATTGGGGGAAAAGTGGTGTCTCTAATATAAAATGGAAAATCAATGTTTGCTATTTGGAATGTATACTTTCTTTTAATATCTTCAAGCTGTGGATGCTTGAATCTGTGGATAAAAAAATCTGTGGATAAGGAGGGCCAACTGTAAATGCAATTATTATAAATCATAATATTAATTGACTATTAATGTTAACTGAATTTCATTTTATTAAAGTCAAAATTTTAAATGTTCAAATAATAAAGACACATACCAGCAGGCCAGTTAACATCATTGAATACCAAAAATATCAGCATCATACTTGCATTATGCAATATGTGTAACAGTTCTTATTAAGAGAACAAACAATTCCTCATTCTTCTTTTATCTTACCTTGTCATCTCAGCACGCTGCAAACATGAAGCAATGGCACCTGATTGCCACCAGGCAGAAGACCACATTGCTGGGTCACTCCATAGACATTAAACAAAATTTGAATTATTACCCTGACCTGCTATATGGATTATGTAGAGCACAAGGATTGCAACACAACTTGTGGCAAGGACAGGCTGTGGCCCTAATGAACTCCATCATTCTTCCTATAAGAAAACCAAAGGATTTTGTGTGTTTGTTAGTGTGTGCGTGCGCATGTGCGTGTGTGTTTGCCTTGTGACGTGATCTACATCTGTAGAAGAGTGGTTTGTTTTTGTTTTGTTTTGTTTTGGCACACACTGTTCTGCCAGTGACAGGGTCTGGAGATATAACCTAGCATGGTCTATCAAGGCATCCTCCATTGCAGTGATTGCTGCAGTCTATTTCAGCAAGACAATCACAAATCATCTAACTTATGCGAGAAATCAAGTGGAAGGACAGGGAGGAGAGAGATTTTTTCAAAGGAGTTGACACCTAGGAGGTGGGAGTGGGGGAAACAACATACATTTGCAATATGGTGAAACACATGTGAACAAGAAATCAATTATAGTCAAGTTACACATAAGTTTGCCTTTAGGATAAAGTGCTGGTGATGCCAGGAATGAATGGGGACCTGTACTACTTCATTTTGATGGGCACATGTATCTTGTGAATCAATCATGAGGCAGGAACAGCTATATGCAGTCAAACACTATTAGCATACCATTCACACCATCTAAATCCACCCTATGGATAACGGAAAGTGAAATCTTGCTCAGGAATCTAAAATGTGCCATTTCAGTAAAACACTGAATAAACTCATAGAATTCAGCAAGCTACTTTTGGAAAGAATTTAGGTAACTTTTGCGAGATACATCAAGGTGGCTGTTCAAGTTAAAAGAGTAACTCTAGGTCTGTGATGGAGCATGACCATCCCATCTACTAGTTCCAAGGTGCAGTCCCCTTTGTTTCCAATTGCACCAATTTGAGGCAGAAGGTTAGGAAAGGCCTTTAAGAAATTGAAGTGCTGCTCTCTGTTGTTTACATATATCTTCCTCACACTTCTTCTCCCCACAGTCCACTTTTCCTCTTCTACTTTCCTGTCATTAAGTTTTGTAACACTTCCTCCCCTTAACTTTGTGATTACTGCTTTGTTTTCAGGCCAGGCAAAGCTTTCCTGGTAACATTTTCTTTTTAAATCAAGAGTGAATAAAATGTGGTCCTCCAGAGGTTATTGGAATGCACTGCCTAGAGCAGCACTAGTCCATGATTTTTGACTTTTCAAAAAAAAAAAAGTGTGAAATGCTCAAGTTCAACATAAGATGTATAGCTGAAGCTAACATGTCTTTGTGTATTATTGCCATGGCCAACTCTGAATCCCATCTTGCATTCCATGGGTCAAAAATAAAGTGTACTTTCTGAAAAAAACATATTGCCACTGGAAATGTATCCCTGCTGGTCAAAGGTGATGGCTATGTTAGCAACGCATTAGGACAGTCTTCCCCATCCTGGCACCCTAGTCTTGATATTTTGGGCTCTAATTTTCTGCATTCCTGACTGTTGAACATGGTGGTTAGGGATGATGGGATTTGAAATCCAAAATATCTGAAATCTATGAGATTGTGGGAGGCTACATTATGGTAAGGCTTGCAGCCTGCTTCCAACTTTGTGAAACAGAACATACTCAAGAAAAATATGAATTGCTTTGGAAAGTGATTTTTGAAATTTTGGTTTAAGCAATGTTTTCCATTTACCTAGCTTTTCATTCAAAGGATGGATGGACAAAGGAAACATATAGGTTATCCCCCCCCCCCCCCAGCTAGTAGAGAATGAAGGTAGAAGGATAGTTATATTCAGCAATAGTAAGGTTTATTCTCTAGCACAAAGAGAAAGATACTTTGTGGGTATATTTAGAAAACTGGCTTTTCAAAGGCAACTCCTCAGCAGTTATTTATGGACGTAAGGCTTAGAAGACACTCCAAGAAGCTCATTCTTAACTATATTATCACTTGCCAGAAAGAATAGGACACACACAAAAACACACCGATTTTACCAGATTCAATACTATTCAGTACCACCAGTGACTAAACTATATGATGCCATTATCCACACAGAGAATAATCAGTTTGAACACCTCTTTCCATTCTCGAATGTAGAACTTTTCTGATAATGATACCACTTTTACCATCAAGTTACTTTTGAATCACTCTTCATTATGCAGTCTATATGGATTTGGGATCTGGGATATGCAAGCCAGATTCTATACAATTCAAGCTGTGCTTTTGGACTTTTGCCAGAACACTTTGTTTCAGTTATCCAGTTGAAAAAAGAATGGGTGGAAGAGTATATTTTCCATTCACACTTAATCTAGAGATTTAGGAGACCTGATGGCGCAGTGGTTAAATGCCGGTACTGCAGCCACTCACTCAGTCAAGGTTGTGAGTTTGATACCCTCCGGGCAGGATTTTGGGAAAGGGGGGTCCAGACTAAGTGCCATCATTATAACGGGGCTTGGGCGCAGCGGTGCGGCAACATGCACCATTCATTGTATTTAACGGAAGGGGGGGTTCGGATCCCATGCCCCCCCCCCCCTTGGCCACATCCCTGATCCGGGGGCTCAGGGTCGACTCAGTCTGGCATCCTTCTGAGGTTGCTAAAATAAGTACCCAGCTTGTTGGGGGCAGTTAGCTTACGCGTTGTAAACTGCTTAGGAAGTGCTTAAGTGCACTGATAAGTAGTATAGAAATGTACTTGCTATTTCTAGAGCTCTAGCAAACAACTGAGATGATTATTGTACACTGGTGCATTTATTTTTGGTGAAATGCTCACAACCAGGATTTGGTGTGGCCTTAGCTGATGTGCTTGCAGAAGAGAATGGTAACACTGGCTGATTTGAACCAATCACATCTGCATAAAACCTGGGTTTGATTAGTTCTTTTTTGTTTTATCAGACATTATACATTCAGATTTTACTGAACTTGTTGTCTGGCACAATATGTAATAACATTTGATTCAAGGCATGATAACGCTTCTCTTTGTTCTCTGCTACTCCACTGAATATATCAGTTCTCTGGAAGCAAAACAGTTGCAGATTGTAAACTAATGTCTTGATGTTGACCTGCCATGGAGATGCTAGCTCACTACCATGCCCCCATGCCTTCTAGGAAGCAACGAAAGGAAGAGATGGAAAATATAAAAATAATACGTTCTGAGGAAGAGGTGATTCTCCAACTGTGTGGCTGAATATTAACAGCATGTTTATGTTTTGTTTGGCCACTCAGGCTTTACTAAGTGTGGAGTTACCATCTGAAGTCAGACCTAAGGCTGTCAATGGACAGAAATGAGAAGAAAAAATAGAACAAGAGCAGATACCCACAGGCCTACCTATATACATTATGCCTGGGTGTTTACATTTTCCAGTCACATGCATTTTCCTAGAGAGATATGGAGCTACCACCTATTCTTCCTTATAACACAGTGTGGATAGCATTGCCACTGCCTTGTGTAAATCCCTGCTGCTGATGAGCAACAAATAATGTGTGGAGAATGTGAGCTAATATAGTCAGCATGAGGACATCATTTCCTTTATTGTGTCTCACTAGACATTGAGGAAAGGGGTAGACACAACAGTGTCACATTCATAAGGGCTAAGTAAACAATTTCCTTATCCAAATACAAGCAACCTGACCATTTTTATTCAGTGATCTTTGTACAAGTGGAGATCTGAACAGGAATACCTTTGGTGAGAGAATGTATTGTGAAAATATTTTTAAAAGTTCATATGGTTTTGCAGTGTGTGAGTGAGTGAAAAATAACCTTTTTAGTTTTCAACACAACTGTTTCACACGAAGGTTTCCTAGGCATATTTCAGATGTAAATGAAATGTGTTTGGACATTGGTCACAGTGAAATGAAATTGCACTGAGACATCACCTTTATAGTGTTAACTTAGTTAATCTATTTCTCTCTCTCTCTCGCACACACACACACACACACACACACACACTTACAGGCAGCAACTTACTGTTCTACAGATGACAGCTGAAATGAATGCAGGATAAATTTTTAAGAATTGCAATATCAGTTCCTGAATACAACATGCTTGTCCCCTCAATAAAGTTTCTCAGAATTCATATTAAAAACAGTGTTAATGTAAATTACCAAGGGGTTTTTTGGGCAAACAATTCCTGGGGCAAATGCTTTTACTATGTCACAGCAATTGTATTCCAGGTTGACTCTCCCTTATTCGAAATGGATTGGGGGGGGGGGGGATTTTGGTATATTTGCATATACATAATGAGATATCTTTGAGATGGAACCCAAGTCTAAAAATGACATTCATTTATGTTTCATATACTTATACACTTAGCCTGAAGGTAATTTTACACATTATATTTTTAATAATTTTGTACTCAAAACAGTCTGAGCACACCAAACCATCAGAAAACAAAGGTGATGCTGTCTCAGCAGCCCATATGGACAATTGGGGATTTTGGAATATTTCTTTTTTTTTCTTTTTTTTTTTGAATTCTGGATAAGGGATACACAACCCATATGTAGATTATTATCCTCCCAAACTCTTAAATGGAAGGGTTGGCTAAAAACTGTTGTTGTTGTTCCAAGGAAGCAGAATTTGCCTTGTCACAGAACCTCTTCCAGAATCAGAGCTTTTTAAAAAAAAAATTGAATATATTTTGTGAAATGTCTCACTATCTGTGGAAATTGTGATGCTGTTTGTTGTCATAAGCTTAGACATTTCCTTATCTTTTAAAGCGACTTGAGTGTGTAATGTTATCTCTGAAAGACAAGAGCATGGATCACTGAGTTGCTGAGGATCACTAACTTGTTGCCTTTGTCTCCTGTTCCAATCTGCTACTGTTGTACTCCCTTGTACTCCCTTTTTTTCACACCACTACTGAACTCATTTCTTTCCAACCTACTCTTGAATTGTGCTGTGTTCTGTCCTAATATATATTTAGAGTATTAGTACTTCTTTTGTAAAAATGCATGGGTTTTCATTTGAAAAAAAACCTGTGTTCCTTGTGTGGGAGGGTGGAAATTTTAATAGACCTAATGATTTGAAAGTTGGTGTGACTAAATGATACATGTTACTAGTACAGTGTTTGTGGAGGTGGTGTGATCAGCTGCATGTCCTGTTATGAAAGGACTGCATTAAGATGGAGGACATGCTGGTCTCACATGTTGTTTTGATGGATTAGTGTCCCTAACTTAATTTATTAATAATATACAGTGGACCCTTGGTATCCAGTGGGATTTGCTTCCAAGACCCCACCCCCTGTGGATACCAAGCTCTATGGGTGCTCAAGTCCCACTATTACAGTGGCACAGTAAAATGGAATCCCTTATACAGTATAAAATGGAAAAGTCAAGGTTTGCTTTTTGGAATACACACACAGACGAATATTTTAAAACTCTGAATGGTTGAATTTGTGGATAAAGAATCTGTGGACAGCTAACTGTAGTTCTTCCATAATCATGTAGTCAGAGTATACTGAACTTTCTGAAGTGGAGAAATTTCATCCCCCCCCCATATGTTTTTTGGATTACAACTCCCATAATCATCATTGGCTAGGGTAACTAGCACTGGTGGGAGTTGAAATCAAAACCATCTGGAAGGCTACAGCTCCCCATCTGAGAATTAGAGTATTATTCCCAACACTAAAACTGTAGACTGGAACAAGGCAGCTGCCTAATTACTTTAGTGGAACAGGGCTCATGCTTCTGTTTGACTATACTCCTATAAATCCTTCTGGGTTCTCCCACCCTGTTTGTTTATAGCTTGAAGAAAAGCAGCTGGTTTGGGTAGCTTACAGCTAAACAGAAATATGTTCGTTTTCAGGCACTTGTACCTGTGCCTTGCTTCTGTAGATAGTATTTGTTCATATTGTTGTCCTGATAGAAAAGAACATGGATTTTACAGTGAGCCTGACTTGCAAAGTCCAATATCCCCCTCCCCCCCAGGATACCCCAGCACTGGTAGCTGAGCCTCAAACAATTTGGAAGCAAGATCGTACAACCATTAGCACCCCCTATTCTTCACCCAGCTTTGCAGCTAGGACACACAGGAGAATAGCCACATTAGAGATGTGTGGCCATCCCATCTTAAGAGTGCATTCTCTGCTCCTGTCTAGGGTTTAGGTTCTCTCTTGATGGTGTCGAAGTGTCATTTGTCTTCCTTTAGAGAGGTTTTCATTTGAGGTATTACTGGCTGAATTCATCTATTGGCTGATGATAATTTTAAGGTGAAAGGAAGAAATGAGCAGTGAAGTATTTATGATTTGGTTAGATTTGTTGCATTTTTATTAGTTAACATAACTGATGCCATGTTAGTTGAAAAATGGAAGTGAGCTAGTCTCATCAGTATTCCAGCAATTCATTCCTTTTGTCTTTTATACCATAGTTTAATCAGAGGGTCTTTTATTATCTCTAATTCATGTGGCCCCAAAGTGTGGTCCCAATGCATGTGGCTCCAAAGTGTTGTCCTTGAAGTCCCCAGAGTCCTTTAAAATTAGAGTGATTTTTTTTTAGCTTCAAACTATCTGAAGTGGCTAAAAAATCCCCTGTAAGACACAGTGGCATGGGGCTTAACCCTTTCCCTACTAGCTGATTTCCATGTGTAAACAGATATATACACAGAAATTGCAGGATTTGACTAGAGTTGTATTTGAAAGGATAATTATCCATCTTGAATTCTTCAAGTGGTAGTGGGTAAGGAGTCCCTATACCAGGAGAAAGGCAGGATATAAATAAGATTTTAGATAAATGACTGGCAAGAAAGGAGGTATACCTCTTCCCTCCCTCCCTCCCTTCACTGCTCAGAATTATGGTTTCCCACGTTTGTCTTTCATTTTTAAGGGGAAAAATGCCTCCTCTTCCATGTGCTGAACTTGTAATGTAGAATTTGCTGTCCAGTGAATTCAGAACAAATGATTCAGCTTTGGCTACAGCTAGAAGCTTGATGGACTGAAAGGAGGGCTAACAGCAAATTGATTCATTGGTTGTTGCAAGGACAGCACCTACCTTCCTCATAATTGGGCCTAAGGACTGGTGTGTACTAGGTTCAGTCCAATACTGTTTCAGATTGGAACTTTCCTGAGGAAGCATTTTGGTCCCCTAGTTTGGACTGCTTGCTATTTTTCTAAAGTGGAATTTTGGTTTGCATTCCAAACAGATGGATGTCAGAAAAGTTCTGTTGAGAGCTATGGTGAGTTGAGGGCATGAATAGTTAGTTTTCCTCTGGGTGAAGGCATTCCCATGCCTCCTAGAAGACAGAGAGTGGGGTGCCCCCTTCTGTTTCTAGGCACATGTTTAGCAGCTATTATCCTGAATGAACATTAAACAGAAGTTATTTGAGTTGTTACTGTTTGCTTTGACTTCTTTTGCCCCTTGCAGGTTTTTTGTCTATTAAATTTTACTGATGAGTGACTATTCTGTGGTCCATAGCCCCTCGTGCTGGGCCTGAAGAAAGAGGAAGAGGCATGATGCTGAAAAAGAAAGGGTGTATTCTGCTTTCTGGGTAATAGAATAGGAAGAATTGGGTTTTCAGATAATGTAGATTGTCAGAGTTCTGTAAGAAGGAAGGAACAGCAAAATGAATCACCAAAAATGTGAAGAAAAGGGGTGAGAGGGGGAGAGAAATTCCTCTCATACTTTCTGGCTAAGGTAGCTTGTTCTGTGTCTACCATCTGGTTTTTGTTCAGGGCACATCTCTGGCAGTTCAGGGTCCCCCTGTTGCTATGAGGAAGATCTAAATGGCTCTTTACAGAGCTTGCTAGGATCACTCAACCTGAGTGTTGACAGCACACAGAATTTATCCAGTTTCTGCTCGCATGCCTTAAGGATGATCATCAACATACACAAGGGTGGCCGATGCACTTTTTGAGACCATTATTTCCCCATTATTCTGTCAATACCAATCTGATAAAGTCTTTACATCAGTCCTTCCCTTTTGATTTTTGTATGGCTTAAGCCAGTAAAGATACTGACACACACTATGTGTTTATTCACTCCTAATTTTAATGTGGAGGTACAACAGATCCAGAGAAACCTACTGCAAACAAAAGTCTGTGTGAACTGGAAAACATTAGTGGCAGTTACAAGCATGCAGTTATGGGTGAGATTTTATACTAAAGGATGCAGGCCTTCAGAGTTTTCTCTGACTGACTTTCAGTCATTTCAGGTGCCATCTTCCTATACTAGGGTCAGTTAAGAAGTGACCTAGAATGGAAACAATGAACATTTTATTTTCAGATATGAAAAAACAGTTCTTAAGTGTAGATTTCTCAGACAGATGCACAGAATATAATTCCACCAGGACCATGGTATTTGTCAGCATTTAACTTTGCTATCATGACTTGATACTACTTGCACTACAACCCTTCAGGCTGCTGTTTATATGCATATGTCAGTCTATGAGGAAACCTCTTTCAGAGAGGCCTTCCCCACAGAGCAGGCCAGGCATCTCAGGAGCCAGGGGTTGGGGAAGGGGGAACATTAGGGAAAGCCACATATTTTCATTGTTTCCATGACAACTAGCCCATTAAGGAGACAGAGATTAAACCTCCCCAGCTGCTACATAGGTTCCCTCTCCCCTTGGTATTTGGAGCTGCTGCTGCTTTGCATCCTAAGTACATACACTTGGGATGTGCTAATATCAGAAAGGTGATGGGAGGGGGAAATAGTTGTAAGTCGTAAGAAGTAAACTTGTTTTAAAACCAGAAGTATGGCAGTCTCGTATGAATGTAGCTTTGTATGTGCCACTATGACATGCTGAATTTTAGGAGAAAGTAGCTTAAGTGATGCATTTCAAAACTATGTCCATCTGAGGTGGGAGGCCAGACAGTCCCAGGACTGACCTAGAAGAAAAACCTGATCACTTAATTCAATGGCAGTATAATTAGTGGGAGGGTAGTATATGACTCATTGTGACATTCTGTGTCACTATGACATCTTCAGGAAAAAACATTTCTTTCAAATCACTGCTAATGGTTTCATAGCATTCTTGATGATATACATTTGTTTTCTTGCTTTCTCTAAACGATAAAATGGCAAATTGGGCTTGGCTCTCACCTTTGTTCATGCTTTCATTTTTACTTCATCCCAGGGTTGCCAACTGAAAAGCATGATACAGTTCCTGTAGCTTTAGTGGTTGTGCAAAAGAGAAAATATCAGCAAGAGAAGCTACTGTAACATGTGTCAACGGCTGAAATTTCCTCTTCTGTATAATTATTAAAGGCACAGGAACCCTGTCCTGTTATCACTTGGCTACCCTGGATCAATCCCAGATGTAAAATCTGAAATCCCCTTCCCCCCTCACACTCAGTGTATTAGAATGCAAAGACATAGCCGTGTTAGTCTGGAAGATCTGTCTCTGGACCCTCCATTCCACCCCATACATCTGAGGAAATAAATCCAGGTCTCTGAAGCTACCAAGTTCTTTCTTTCAGTTAGTCTCAAAAGTGTCACAAGATTAGAGTTGCCATACTGCCGGACCTCCAAACCGGGAAAAATGTAGGACAAAATTTTCAAATGTAGGACACAAAAATGCATCCTACATTTTAAAATTTTGTCCTACATTTCCCCTCACGATCGTGGCAGGGAGCGGAGGCCAAGTGGCGAGGGGAAGCCTCCACTTAAGGAGGCTTTCCCTCCCTGCCTGGGCCCCAGGCCTCGCAGCGATCAGAGGCCAGGATCGGGGCCTCGCCTCGTTCCTGGCCCCCGCAGGGACCAGGAAGGAGGCGAGGAGACCGCCGGCCATCACCAGGGCTTCGCCTCATTCCTGGCCCCCGCAGGGACCAGGAAGGAGGTGAGGAGACCGCCGGCCATTGCTGGGGCTTCACTTCGTTCCTGGCCCCCGCAGGGACCAGGAATGAGGCAAGGAGGCTGCAGGGAGGCGGGGAGGTTGGCGTGGCTGCGCCCAAGAGGCGCCACCTCCCTCCGCGCGGCCAGAGAGTTGCCTAGCAACCCCGCTGCAACCGAGCTTTTCCCAGTTTTTGACGGCACCCGTGCCGGGACCGGGCAAGTGCCGCCAAAACCGGGAAAAACCCGGTTGCAGCTGGGTTATGGCAACCCTATACAAGATCCCTTTGCATCCAGTGAAGTGAAAGAGTGTTAGATGAACCATGAAGATCCAGGTTTACATCTCTATTCAGTCATGTGAATCACTGGCTGCTGTTGGCTGCATGGAGTTAATCAAACCTTCACCTAATGGGCTGAAATACTGATGAGGTTGGTACATATTGTTCATCCCTTCACCCAAGTTGGGAAACAATCAGGAAGCTATCTTTAACTGTGGCTTCTCCTTGTGACCAAACTGGGGAAACAATGGCTTCCAAATAAGCCAAGGATATAAAACCAATTGAATCCTATATTGAATAGTGGCTCTCCTGGTTTGTTCCCTCACTCACCTGAAGAAATAAATTTGTTCATAACTTATCTTACTGGATCATCTAAACACAAACCATTTTTTCAACACTTGTAAGAACAACATGGTAGGGAATTGCAATGTATGCTGCTCAGAGTTTGTTTGAAATGTCAAAATACTGTTGAATGTGTAAAAAATAGGTTACATGTTTAGTGTGTAACATACTCACCTACACTTATGTGGGTGATACTCTGCCCTCCCACCCTCCCCCCGCACTGGTGATTATCTCATCAACATTGGGATTTAAACAATCCCAGAATGGGATTGAATGGGATGATGTGTAATTCACAGAGTGTTCACCAGTGATACCTTATGTCCAGCTGACAAATTGTGTTAGGAGAAAAAGAAATACATGACTAGCTTTCTAATGTACATAGTTTCCAGAAGAATGTTGTATTCTTTGAAGGCAGAAGTAGCTTGTGCTATTTGTGATTCTGGGAGCAAGTGTCCATAAGTAAATAACAGTGATGACATATATGTTATATTGTACTGATGTTATATTATATTGAAATATATGTTATATGACATATATGTTATATTCAGTATGTTATATTGAAGACCATCCTGTTCAGAGAAGTGTTCCCAGGCATTGCATAATTGTCACTTGCTATTTGATGTTCTTTTGTTGTCTGTTTTTTGAATCATTTCCTGTATTGCTATGTATTTATATGTATTATCCTACTAGAGAAGCAGGCTAGCTCCATCAGGCCTCCCTGGTAGAAGATTAACCATCCACTAAGAAGCCAAGCCCTCCCTCCAGTCCATCTCCCTTGGTCCAGACCTCGGAGGTAGAATAGAACTGCTGGCCCTCATCCCCTTCCCCAGCACCACTCCCTTCTCCTTTTTTATCATGTCTTTTTAGATTGTAAGCCTGAGGGCAGGGAACTGTCTAATTATAAAGATTGTATGTACAGCACTGTGTAAATTTACAGCGCTTTATAAATAAAGGTTAATAATAATAATAATAATAATAATAATAATAATAATAATAATAATAATAATAATAATAATAATAATACTCTTC
>NC_056522.1:258832359-258857400 GCF_019175285.1 Sceloporus undulatus
ATGTGTTCCCAATGGCCCCATCTGTTCTTTTCCCCAGTTAATATCTTGTCTTGTCTTGGTCTCCTTTTGTGACAGGCCAATGCCCACATACCGGGTGGATGCAGATAAAGGCTTCAACTTTTCTGTGGGTGATGATGCTTTTGTGTGCCAGAAGAAGAATCATTTCCAGGTCACTGTCTACATAGGCATGATTGGAGACCCTAAATACGTCAAGACTCCTGAAGGCCTGAAGCCACTTGAATGCTTCTACCTGAAACTTCATGGTGTGAAGGCAAGTTTGAATATGAATTAAAGGGATAGAGGACCACAATTTTGTGGATGCAGTATCTATATTGGTTATTGTGTCTGGAATATCTGTGAAAATCTTGGTTGTGTGGCTCTTTTGAGAACTATGTAAACCTTTTGTTATAGCATTAATTGTGGATAAAAAATATATGATCTTATGAGTATCAATATGTCTACAGTCCATTTCCTTTTACAAAACTTGTTATAATCCATTTGGCATTTGCATATCACATTTCACAATATTTATCCCAGGGCAGTTTACAATCAAGTTAATACAAATCCGTAAAAATAAAATATACAATAGCAAAGTTAAAATAAATAAGCAAATAGCAAAATATCAATATCCAACTTCATATTCAGTGAAAAGTTCAGCAACTATCCAATACACAGCTGGGCCTAAATTTAAGCAAAGGAGTCTTCTTTCTGCTTCAAAACAGGATAATAGTGATTGTGTGATCGTTTTCACATCACTGGATGTTTGCACATCATTAGGAACAGTCAGCCCTTCTTATACACAGATTTTTTATACACGGATTCAAGCATCCACAGTTTGAAAATGTTCAAAAAAGTATAAATTTCAAATATCAAACCTTGATTTTCCATTTTTTATAAGGGCCACCATTTTGCTATGCCATTATATTTAATGGGGCTTGAGCATCCCCACAGATTTTGTTATCCATGGGGGATCTTGGAACCAAACCCCAGCGTATAGCAAGGGTCCACTGTAATATAAGAAGAGCCATCTGAATCAAACCAGAAAGCCTATCTAAACCATGGTGGCTAAACTGATGCTGCAACGGAAATCAACAAGGAGGACATGAATGCAATCCCATCCTTTCAAATTTATATTCCTTAGCAACTGGTATTCAAAATATACTTCCTCTGATATGGAGGCAATACATAGCCCTCATAATTAGTATTATACATAGCCTTATCATGCTTGAATTTGTGTAAGCCACCTTTGAATTCTAAAAAGCAAGGTGAAAGCTGCAATTGGGGAAAAAATCATCAGGAACAACAGATGACATTCTAGTCTAACTGCTGCAGTCTACATTGACAGAGTCAACTCTAGTGCTAACCAACATATGTCAACAGATACGGAAAACAAAATGATGGCCAACAGATTGGAAACGATCGCTATACATCCCTATCCACAGAAAAGGAGACATAAAAGACTGCAGCAACTATAGGACCGCAGAACTAATCTCCCACGCAAGCAAAATTATACTCAAAATTCTGCAACATAGACTCCAACCATACATAGAGAAATGTTGACCATCGTTTTGCATGTGGGCATGAGGCGGTTTCCTATAGTTTGATCTTCTAATTACTTCAAGTTGAAAAGAGGCCTTTCCTGTGCTTTAAAGAGCCCAAGGGGCTACCCAAACATGCAAAATTGCTCCTTAAGCCCCTTAGAGGGCATTATTGGGGGGGGATAGATATTCAAAGGGTTGAAGGAACACAGAGAGGGCTGTTTCCCCATCCCCATCCTCTCTCCACCCCAGATCTAAAACCTTATTGTCACCACTGTTTGTCTCAGTTCCATAGACTATCCTGACAAGATGAGTTTGCATATGTGTATATGCCCTACATCTTCTGTATGAAGATGGATGGATGGCATCTCACCTTTTCTAGATCATTTATGCCTTTTATATAGTCTAATAAAATAATCAGTGGTTCCATGAGCAAATTGTAATTCTCTCTGTTGTTTAAAAGTTCAGTAATTTCAGAGACCTGCTTACTTGATCTTATGATAAGGTCAGCAAATATGAACTCTGTTTGCTGTATCTGAATTGAGCACTATGATTTATTTTCAACTTTGTATATATTTAACTCAGGTGCATGGTGTTGAATACCAGCTAAACACTGAAGTTCAAATGTAAAGTGGACTGTGATTTATGTTTCCACCTCCAGGTCGACGTGTCTTGTGAAGCTCTTTTTATAAAATCATTTCCTCAGTTTCATACAGATACCTTTTGAAACTGTTTTGTAAATCTGACTGAAATAAGGTTTGGTTTTGATTATGGTTGGATTATTAGAAATCACAGCTTGAAAGCATGTGTATTCTCAATGAACCATAGTTTTATATCAGTTTACTAACTATGTGTTTGTCTTGTTAGTACTGGATTACAGAAAAACAACAATAATTTGTTTTCTTCAAATGTTACTTGGTGATTGTAATTTTTCTTTAAGCATTAGTATCAGATTTTGTGTGTGGAAATAAACATGCTTTGTGGTAAGCAACAAAATAACTTTGATTCACTTGCTTTTTCTCAAACATGGACTTAACAGCAGAAAAAGAGGAAACATTATGTATGACATTATGTACTATGTGCCAGTCCTTATCATCTAGCTGCAGTGTTTCAAAATGAACTCAGGAATATGTCATAAAGCAAAATAAAATTGTGATTGTACTTTTTTAAAATGTGTTTGGTTCATTCTTTTTAGCTGGAAGCTTTGAACCAGTCGATCAACATAGAACAGTCACAGTCTGACCGCAGCAAACGGCCCTTTAATCCTGTCATGTGAGTACTACCCAGACATTGAGGAAACAAGAGTGTCCAGGCTATTGGGGTTAGAACAGGAGACATCAAATTGATAAGGGCGCTTTACAGAGCGCCCAAAAAGGGCGCTCTGCTGGCACCCGTGTTTGCTGTGTGAGGGAGCCGCAGCAGACAAACCATGCAGCTCCCCCACACAGCAAAAAGAACCCGCAAAAAGCGGGTTCTTCTTGCGGCGCAGTTGTGATGCCGCAAGGTGCCAATGGTGCACTTGCACCGTCACATCCGCACTGCAACGTGCAGACGTTAAGCGTCCGTCACGTCAAAATGGCGGCGCCCATGTGTATAGGGTGCCGCCATTTTGACGTCCCCAGTACGTACTAGGGGTGAGGCCTGATTGGACGCTGTGTCCTCGGCCAACCCCTAGTACAGGGGTAGGCAACCTTTTTGAGCCGGGGGCCGGGTTGGTGTCCCCCAGACAACGGGGGGGGGAGGCGGAAGCCAAAAAAATAATTTAAATAATTAGGACAACATTTTCAAATGTAGGACACATTTTTCTAAAAATGGAGGACACGCAAAAAATTGATGATTTTTAAAAAATGTTAATATAATGCATGTTTCTTAGGCATGATCAAAATGGAGGACATTTGGGCATTATTCCTAGACAGATGGCAGAAATGTACTTCCCTTTCTGGCCAAGCCCCCTCCCCCCAATTCCAAAAAGCACATTTGGGCATTGAACATGGCTTTACTTACGATGGCCTCTTGCATATTTCAGAGGCTTATTGCATAACCAAACTCTTTGGGTTTCACACTGAACATGGGTTCCCATGGCTATGCATATTGAACATGTCAAGGTGGTTTCACAGTTCTTACACCAAGTGTACTTCTCAGAAGTGTGTACTTGGTCAAGGGACTTTGGTTTTTCTTCACTGTGCATCAGTTTGTAAAAATCACACCAATTTACACTGGCCTTGCCTCAGAGGCTTTCTGATATCAGTATCACCATTAAAGAACACTTTGGAAAGTCACATTCTCTTGGGTTCAGAAACAGTGCGCGCATGCCTCTCAAGCTGACTCATATCATCATCATCATCATCATCATCATCACACTATCACTGTCAAAACAAGGGAGACTTGTTAGCATTAAAAGCACCCAAAACACACTTTGGAAGGTGACACTCTCTCGGCGTAAGAAACAGTGCCTGCATGCCTCTCAAGCTGACTCATATCATCATCATCATCATCATCATCATCATCATCACACTATCATTGTCAAACCAAGGGAGACTTGTTAGCATTAAAAGCACCCAAAATAAAAATTTAAAAAACCTTGAGGCCTCTGGCCACTCACCACCTCTTCCTTCCTCCTCTTCCTGCTCCTCCTTCTGCTCCCCCTTCCTACTCTTTTCTTCTCCTCCTCCCCCTCCTCCTCTTCCTCCTCCCCCCTACTCCATGCGCCATGCGGCCTGGGGCGGAGGAGGCGGAGGAGAAGGAGGTGAGCGGCGCGGGCCCGCACGGGGCTTCCCCCTTTGCCTCCTCTGCCCCAGGCCGCGCGGCCCTCCTTTTCCTCCTCCAAGCGGTGGAGGAGGAGGAGGGCAGCGTGGTCAATTGGCCAAGGAGGAGGAGAAGGCGGCGGCGGCAGGCCGCATCTGGCCCGTGGGCCTGGGGTTGCTGACCCCTGCCCTAGTACGTACTGTGGGCAGAGCCAAGGCCCGTCTGTAACAGGCCACAGTTTCTCCATTCATATATACTCAACACCCAGGTTCCTGATGCACATTTCTATGATTTGGCATGAGTCAAGAGTATTTTGTATCTGATTTCTATAGGTGTCATATCCTGAAAGAGTTCCAAAGGGATAGCTGTGTTAGTGTGTTGCACCAGAAACATTACAGAGTCCTGTGACATCTTAAAGACTTAACAATAATATTATAGCATGTGGTTAAGTGAACTGTAACCTGTTTGGAGGCTACTTTGGGGCTTTACTGAAAAATAGTTGCCTCTGAAGACACTCTCTCTGAAATTGATGGGAGCTTGGTGCACAGCTGTATATCATTTGAATTTCAGGGGCACTTCTTGTTCTTTACTTAAATGCTAGCTCCCATTATATCCAGGAACCTGAGTTTTGTGCATCTTGTTTGCAGAGCTTGAAAAATTACTTTGGCAGGGAAGGGGGAGGGATTATAACTTCTAGAATTCCCCCAATCATGATGATCAGTGGTCATACAGGTTTAGGGCTTCTGTGAAGTATAGTCCCCAAGTAACTTTTCTAGTACAGTACTGTTTCATTTTCACCTCCCAGAAGTCAGTTTCTTTTTTACAGGTGCAGATCATCACTTATTCTTACATCTTTCCTTCTTCAGGGTCAATTTGCCTCCAGAGCAAGTTACAAAGGTCACTGTGGGGCGATTGCACTTCAGCGAGACCACAGCCAACAACATGAGGAAGAAAGGCAAGCCAAATCCTGATCAGAGGTGAGTATCCATGGGCTCTGCTCCTTTCCTCTTAGAGCCTTGGCTGAGATTGGGCTATGAATGCTCTCAAGGCAGCTATATAAATAGAATATATAAATAATGTATTTGAAAGTTAAAAGCATGGCAAAATGAAAAAGTTTTGTCCTGGTGTCAAAAAGGCAACAATGTGGTTATCAAGTAATCTTCTGTGTATCATTTACCTGCATTTTACTGTGTATAAATCTGCCTCTCCTGGCTGTGAGAAATCTCTCAGTTGTCCATACATTGACTAAAATTCTGTTCTTTTTTGTGTCTTCAAGTTGTTATCAATTTTTGGTGACCCTATCACAGGGTTTTCTTGCCAATATTTGTTCAGAATGGGTTTGCCTTTCCCTTCCTCTGATGCTGAGAGAATATGACTTACCCAAGGTCACCCAATGGGCTTCCATGGTTGAATTAGAACCCTGATCTCCAGAGTCATAGTCAGTGCTCAAACCACTACACCATGATACCTATGATTTAAACTGGGTTACTCCCATGTCCTGCTTTCCATTCATTTTCTCTCTCATCTAGAGAGAGAGGAAAAAACGGGAAAAGGAAACATGAGGAGTAAACTCAGAAAACAGCTATCCATGCTGTTCTGACAACATTACCCTGTCCACTCACCAAAAGCAGTGTTAGTTTTCTTTATCTTAAATGAGTAGAACTTCAATTTTTGTTTAGTGGATTCTGACAGGTGGTTTGTATTAGTACTATGGATGTTTAGTTTTATTGTTGTGTACCTTCAAGTAATTTCACGTCATAAGGCAAATCTGTCACAGGGTTTTATTGACAAGATTTGTTCACAGAGAGTTTGCCATTGTTTTCCCCTGAAGCTGAAAGTGTGTGACTTGCGCAAGGTCATCCGGGGGAGGGGGGTTGCAATGGCTAAGTGGGGATTCGAGCCAGAATTCTCCAGAATTGTAGTCCAGTACTCTGTACCATGATAGATCTATATGTTTGCTTTACATGCTGCTTATATAAAGCAAGAATGTCTGTCCAGGTCTCTATTTCTCTGACATGAGGTCTAAAAAGTAGACTAGATTATTAAGATTTTCTCTTGAGTTCTACAACATTGTGATGTGCATTTGAAGTAAAATTACTGGGTTGTGATAAGCAGCATTTTCAATTTTTCAGTCTAGACAGCAGTGACTAGATCAAAGTCCTTCACCAATTTGGGTCTCGTGGGGGTTCATCAGAGTGTTCTTGTAAGAAATAGGATGCACTATATTACAACTGTAGAGGGCCACTGGCACTCCCTGCTGGAAGCTAACTTGGAGAGTGGGTTACTCTGCCTGGTGGTACTATGCAAATTTTTACTATGAAATGGGGCTATTTTAATTAGTTTTTGCAGATCTTTGGTGGAGTCCATCACCCTGACTGACTTTCTGGCTGGTTTGTTTTTAGAATCATAGCACATTGAGTTGCTTAACTGAAGAAATTCACATTTTGGGGGAATAAAATTTAGTCCTCAACAGTGTTGCTCAGAGAAAGGCCTTCCCATATTTTCACTTGTTATGTAACAGAATTTTGAAAAGAAAAATGATTTCTTATTTACTAGCAAAGATGTACTTTTAAAAATGTGTTTTATGTTGGCCTGTTACAGACTGCCAAAATAAAGCTGCTTCGGGTCTCTTTGGGGGTATGCTATTTAAATGATGCATGGGTCCTAAGAGTCCGGAGGTCGCACCAAAGCCACACTCCATTCCTAAGCACTGGAGTGCAGCTCTGGTGCAGTTTCTGGATTCTTTGGATGCATGCATCATTTAAACAGCATACCTCCAAAGAGACCCGAAGCAGCTTTATTTTGGCAGTCTGTAACAGGCCGTTATTCTGTTTAAGAGTAGAGTAGAAAGCTTGTGCTCATCAGTTCTTTAACTCATTGTCTTATTTTCAGGTACTTCATGTTGGTTGTGGCACTGCAAGCACATGCCCAGAACCAGAACTACACACTGGCAGCTCACATCTCTGAACGCATCATTGTTAGAGTAAGTTCCTCTTTTCTCTCTTTGCATTGCAGGGCATGATTTTCCTTACTCAAGAGCACCAGCAACTCTGTATTTTACTTGACCCACTTCTGTGACACCGGTACCAAAGTGCCCCTGATTTCCCCAGCAATCTTCACTATCCTTTTCCCACACAGTCCCCTTACTCCACTGCTGTCTTGCTCTTTCCTATCCACAAAGGTCTTTTTGCAAGCACCAAGAATATTTCACATCTTACTAGATACCAGTAGAGACTAAATGGATAAGGTCAAAGGCAGAATCTTGATGAAGGTGCCTAGAGCTAGGGTATGATGGAATGTAGCACACTGGTGACCTTGTGCACATGTAATGCCCAATTACAATAGTTTGCCACCTGGTGGACACCATCAGTATGCAGTCCTATCCCTCTCTCTCAGGCTACAGGAAGATGCAGAGGTCAAATGTTCATTAGCAAGGTGCTGATGTTAAACCAATCCACAGGATTGCACTTGTGCAGACATACGCCTCAATGTCCTTCTAAAAGGCATGTTGGAGGAAATGTAGGAGAACTTAGGACAACTCTGTGATTTCATATACAGGAGAGAGAGAGAGTGAGGTTAGTCCCCATTCCACCCTGCGAGTACAAGAGATAGCTTTGTGCCCTAAAGTAACAATGCAGCTAGTTGGCATCTTAGCAGCCATAAGAATGGGTTGGATTATTGGATATTAGAGAGTATAAACATGGGGAAGGGCATGGGAAGAGGTCATTTGTGGCTCTTGCACAGCCAGAGATTCTAGCAAATAAAGAGGACACTAGGCTGTGACTTTATGGTTGGCTGTCTCCGCCCTGCTGCCTTTTTAAGTGCTGTGTCCATTTCCTCTAGCAAAGGGCCGGTTCGGGGGTAAAACACAAACAGAGGGCGGACGGGGACCCCGGAGTCTGCAGACAAGTAAGTAGCATGCTGAACTATGCAGTCTCCGGGGTGGAGGTGGGGAGGGGATCTGTTATAGAATTAGGGGACAAAGCAGATTATATGCTTCTGCCTTGAGCACAGCTTAGCCCCCCCCCCCAGTTCTGACAGTAAAGCTAAGAAAATGTCTGCATTAGTGTAAGTATGTGGCTTGGTTGCACAACAGTTCCACATCTGTAACTTGCAGTACAGTTGATGTGAATACCAAAGCAGTCATGGAATTCATCTGACACTGTGTTGGAAGCAGTTTCACATCAATGCTAAATGTTTCATAAGCAAAAGAGAATCCACCTGATGCCAACTAAGTCTAAACATTGACAGTGGCAATAACAACATAGAGACCGGGGGGGGGGGGGGGGCTAGAACAAAATGAGATAAATGTGAGCTTAGCAATAGCAAGTACATTTCTATACCCCTTATCAGTGAACTAACACTCCCTAAGTGGTTTACAATGTGTAAGCCAATTGCCCCTAACAAGCTAGGTACTCATTTTACCGACCTATGGAAGGCTGCATGGACCTTGGAGCCCTGCCTGGGATCAAACTCACAACCTTGTGGTTGTGAGTGGCTGCAGTACCAACATTTAACCATGGCACCGTCAGGGCTCCTATTCAGTTAGATTTTGTTGTATTTGATTATAAAGTGGATGATGGTGGAAGACAAATCTCTTGATGGATCTCTAGTTAATTTGCATTAGAGAATCAACAATTCTGATTCTCGGTAATCTAATGATGTCAACTAATAAAGATCCACAGACACACACACAAAATGTTTGAAAGAAAAAGAATGTTTTTTTTGTTTGAAAAGAGTTCTGAATTTGGTTCTAATTGGTACCATATTCTGGGTTGAGCATCTGAAGTACCCTGTTTCTTCATTCTTAGAGCTGTGCTTCTCAGGCTATCCAATGTGGAAGACCAGCACTATTCCTTCAGTATGCTAGAGACCAGCACTATATTTATGCCCATTGGATACAATTATTTCTTTCTTTCTTGGAACCTTGCCACCAATGAATCAGGGATGGGCACCAGTACAGAGACCATTATTTTGAAGAGTACTGTTTTAGAGTATCTCTGCCTGTTTAGACACTGTTTCACACATGGGCTTTGGTTGGTGGACCTTCAGGTTCTCCTGATAAACAAAGTAGATTCTACAAGACTGATCACTGTCCACACCTGTGTTTTAAAAGAGATATGAAGGGTGCTAGAAAAATGTGTTAAACAGAATTGTTACTCTGTACTCTTGCAAACCAAATGCATTTGATCAGAACTAATTATTTTGCTAACTGAGGAGAAGGGCAGAGAGTTCTGTAGGATAGTTCTGGCTTCTGCAAGTCCCTTTAAAGGCCCTCTATGGCAAAGGTTGCTGACATGCTTCATTCCTATGACAGATAGAAACTTATATAGTATGTACCATATACAAGTGCACAAAATAAAAAACTTTGTTTTTGTGCAGAATACCTGAAACTCTGCCCTAACCTCAAAGGATTAATCCTATGAAAATACATTATTGTGAGATTATTAAGACTTGGTCATCTATGCACAGTATTTTCATGCAGAGTTAAACTTTAGATAGGAAAGTGTCATGTGATTCCTGTAAAGCTTGCACCATCCCACAGATATAGGGAGCAAAATAATCTAAACAGAAATGCTACTTTCATTTTGCTCTGCTTGTCCTAATGTCACCCATTTTCCAGATTCTGAAAGGCATCTAAGTGACCATCTTACAGTGGTTAGTTGGCCATCATGCCATGACTTCTGAGAAGGGCATGTAGGAAAGAGTGGGAAGGTTAAGTGAATCTTAGGCTCAGTCTTGGAATTAATTTTTACTGTGAGTGTACAGCCCTAGACCAGATGAAATAGTGTTATACAAGAACATGACTATTTCAATATAGAAAATGCATGTACCTTGAGCAAGTCATTTGTTCCTCCCATTCCATCTTGATATCTTGACTTGCAGTTGTCTTGGTTCTTTCATCCCATGTTGGCTGTTCCTGTTATTTCACAAACAGCCCCGATTTATTTTGTTAGGGGGATTCTTGAGCTTATTACTCCACTGAAATAGAAAAAGGTTGCTTGCAACCTAACCTTTCTTTTGTGGGATGGAAAAGGATGTTTATCTCACTGGACCTATAAACACAGGCTGATTCCTCATGCTTAGTTGGCAAACTGGATCAGACAGCTCTCCCCATATTATAAACAACTTAGTGTTAGACTAAAGGTGCAACTAAAAGGCAAAGCAGGTTTTGGCCGAGGCTTTACCATCATCTCCTAACATGGACAAAGAACAGTGTGTTCTTATCCATGTGGGTAATCATAAATCGGGCAAAAAGAGGAATTCTCATAATACTCTTTAATGCAACTGTGCAATTTGTTATATGAACATTCACTGAAGGCAACTACATCCACTCATAGCTGTCTAGTATGCTGTAGACTTGCAAATATATTAATTAAGCCAGAAAAGATATTCTGGAGGGCCCTCTAGTCAGTTTTAACTACTCTGTTGGGTTGTGTTTGTGTTTGCTTGGTGGCTTGGTATTTATTATCACTCTCTGGACAAGTTTTTTTTTAAACGATTCAAATCAGTTGATATGTGCATAAACCTTCTCTCCTGCCTTATAGAAAAGAAGGCAATGTAACCTTGTATTTGATCTTATTTTAAAAGCACTAATCTTTCCTTCTCAGGTCTTTGTTTTCCCTGCTGTGGACAATAATGTATAGTTATCTCCTCTGGGCCTTCTTTCTTCCTTTTTTTGCAGGCCTCCAACCCAGGTCAGTTTGAGAGTGACAGTGATGTTCTCTGGCAGCGTGCTCAACTGCCTGACACTGTCTTTCACCATGGCCGAGTTGGCATCAACACTGACCGCCCTGATGAAGCCTTGGTTGTCCATGGCAATGTGAAGGTTATGGGGTCTCTTATGCATCCATCGGACATCCGAGTAAAAGATGACATTCAGGAGGTAAGAGCTCCTGATGTGGGACCCAGGTAGCTCACAACATGAATTAATACAGAGAATGATAGAGACACTAAATAGCAATTAAATAAACGATCATATTATAACTTCAGTATTTTCAAACAGTGCAAAATCATTTAAAAACATGTCAATAAAATAAAAGTACAGCACACATACATGTTAAAGGATCTTCTGTATAGGCAGTTAGTCAGCAAATGCCTATTCAAATACAAGGGCCTTTACCTGCCAGCAGAAGGAGAGAATTGAGGAGGCCATCCTAGTCTACCCTGGGAGAGAATTCACTGAATCATATGCTTGGGAGCAACCACCCATGACCTTCTCCCATGTTTTGGTACTCTGGCAGTGTGCTTTGGACCATTGAGAACTTGTAAGCCACCATGCATCCCATGTCAGAGAAAGGCAGGATATAAATTAAATCAATAATAAATAAAACCTGGCAAGCCAACAATTAGAACAGTTCTATTAATACTACTCTAGTGAGGACTTGTAGTTGTATTCAGGGGTAAGTATTAAGGCCACGATCCTGTATAAAGTCAATGAAGTGCAAAGGCATACTAGCTTATTTATGCAGGATTAGGGATTGACAGAAAAGGAGAGCAGGCCAGTGGCAGTAGTAGCAGTTCCAAGATTTGGCTGAGGGCTTCCAGCTTATCAAGCATACCACTCAGTGGCTATCTCAGTGTAGTTGTAGTCTAAAAAAAGAGCTATTTTTTTCTTAAGTTCAGACCAGCCTATAAACTAGGCTGTGTGTGGTGATTTGCTCTCAGATATAGGCACACAGATGCAGTTTTCTTTTTTTATGATTTCAGGTGGACACCACAGAGCAGCTGAAGAGAATCTCCAAGATGCGATTAGTGCACTATAATTATAAGCCAGAATTTGCTGCCACTGTGGGCCTGGAGAACACTTCTGAAACAGGTATTATGTCTGTACTCAACCTTGTCCTTCATTCATGCTGGCAAGTCTCAATATCCACTTCAACCCAGAGTAGTTGTTAATTTTTGAGAGAAACACATGGCTAAATTAATTGAAAACAATACTTTCATTTGGTATTTAGGTAGTTTGCAAACTTGTTAACAGCTACTTCCTGCTTGTCAACTCTGCATGTCATCATGTCATGAATTTTGACAGTCCCTTATCATTGTTTTGAAATGCTGGCCACACTATATACTGTACCACTGTTTTCAGAAGAAGCATGGGAAATGCTTGTGATTTTATATGCACAGCTGAAAACAAAGGTGTTGAAAGATGATGTGATCCTACACTAGTGTAAACATATTTTGATGTGATAAATTGTGGAAATTATCATTAATTGCTCCTTTCCTTAATTTTACTCAATAGAACATGCACAACTTTCTAACTGCTTTTCCCAGCATTGCATTTTTATCACAGGAACCATGTAAATGATACAAGAGTTGCTCTAACACATTAGTAGCTGTTCAAGCTATGGCTTCAATTCATCTAGGTTTTTCTTTAAAACATTTTTGACATTAGACATAGAACTTACTGTCAGGGAAACCTTATTTTTGTGTACAAATGCCATTTTTTTTCTGGTGAGTTTTCCCATTGGCTGTTCTTTTATTTGAAAAGTTTCTTAAAGTTTGAAATGTGTAGGAAGCACTACACTACAAAGAGATGCTGAAAGGAACAGTGTCTAAAGTACAATGGATTGTTGATTTGCTAATCTTTAACTAGAGACTCCTTACTTAAATATGTTCCAGTCTTTCTAAGATGGCAGTGATATTTTGTATGCAATATATGTTGTAATTTTTGTGCAGGTGTCATTGCTCAGGAGGTGAGGGAAATTCTCCCAGAAGCAGTGAAAGATTCTGGAGAAATGGTTTTTAGCAGTGGGAAAACGATAGAGAACTTCCTAGTGGTGAATAAGGTGAGTGGAACATTATTTTAAAAAATGAAAGCATCTTTGTTTAAAATGATCATTTGAGGTGGGGTATCCATTTCTATTCAGTGTAGGTCAGGAGTGGGAAATCATTTTCTGCCCAGAAGCCAAATTCAAATTTGGAAAGGTCTCACAGAGGCTTCAATCTGGGAGAATTGCCAAAGACAAATTAAAGTAGATGAGAGCATACAGCATTCTTACCTATTTGTTTGCTTGGTGGGAAAACTTTCTAAACACAATTCACTGCTATGCACATCTACTAAAATCTAAACACAGATTTTGGGCAGTGAAACCACAACTCAGTTCTGCACATGTGTACTCAATCATTAATGAGCTCCTGTGCAACAGGTTTCAGGCATGCAAGGCACAGTTTGATTTTATGCATGTCTATCCAGAGTGCATTATTTCTAATCAGTGATGGAGATAATGTCAGAGCTTCTCTGTTTTGTTCTGGCTGTTTCTTTAACACTGAGCAAGGAGATCCCCAGCTGCTATATCCAGTCAGTAGTCAGAGATTAAACAATGGTTTCTGAACAGCACTAGAGTGAAAGGGATCAGGGCCAGCCAAAAAAAGCATTTGAGGTAAAAGCATTTAACAAACATTGGGCTTCCACCATGTTTTTATAGGATGTGCTTTTGTACCACTCTCTTATTCTCTGTCTTGGGACCAACTCCTGGTTTCTTTGTTCCATCATATATCCCTACACCTCGATTTTGCTCTTACCATATGTGCTTGGTGAGGAGATTTGTACAAGAACTCCTACTTAGAAAGGTCACCATTTCTTCTTGGTGAAACTAGCAATCTATTGGACATGGTAATTAAAAGAAGAAAATCCGAGACAAGAGAACAAAACAAAAGAAGAGCATTCTCTTCACAATGAAAGGATAAAGTCATTGGATGTGAACTTGAGCACATCAAAAGAATCTGAGCATGAACTTCTATGTTTCTAATGGCAGGAACGTATTTTTATGGAAAATGTTGGGGCAGTAAAGGAGCTTTGCAAACTGACCGACAACCTAGAGAATCGGATTGATGAGCTGGAGAGATGGAGTCACAAACTTGCCAAGCTCAAACGACTGGACAGTATGAAATCTACTGTGAGCTCTGGAGCATTCAGGTATCACAGAGACCTTTTTTAAAAAAACACCAAAAATGGATTTAATATTACCGGTACTCCTATCTCTTCTTGGAATCATTACTTGGGAAGGGCAAGCAAATGGTCTGTCAGAAGATTCAGCTCTCTCACACAGTTAAGCTGCATTCCAGGTACAGTTACCTAGGAGTCAGCTACCCTGGACACAGTGGAATGACTAAATAAATACTCCTAAAGACTGAATTGATAGAAAAGAAAATGCACCTTTGTTTATTGCATTTTCATCCTGCCTTTCCAGTAAAAAAAATGACACTTGAGGGACATCAATAAACATAGTTAAAAACAACATAAAATAAAACAAAAACTAAGGTCAACAGCTAAAAGATTAAAATCATTACCATAGTCAAAATAATTAAAAGTGAGCTTTGAATTGGTTCTAAATGAGTTTTGAGTAGGCCCAGGTGTTTACAAAATTTGAAGGCTTTGCTTCCTGTCTCCCCCCTCCACAAGAGAATAGACAGTTACATTCCCTTCTTCCACCATATTTATGATGAGGACCAAATTGCAGGGTTCCCCCCCCCCCTCCTATATGACGTAGTTTTGCAGTTCAAGCATTTCAACACGAGTGTCCTTGTTTAGTAGATTCATCACATGTTACAGTATAAGTATGAGCGAGGGGAACGTGCCACCATAATAATCATATCTTTAGACAGTTCATGTGTCGAGATTCCCTAAAGAAGTACCTTGGTATAAATCTGCATCTGGAAAGTCCCATTTAAAAAAATGTATCCCCAAAATATTATTTGTTAAAGGAAGAATAGTAAAAGAATCACATGATGTGGCCAATCTGAAATTAGTTTCATAAACCTGAGAATTGGTATTGAAAAATATTACTTTAAATTTCTAGCCTAATGCAGAACCCCACCAGCAGAAAACAGTAAGGGAAGAAAAATATCTGACTAAACTGGAACATGGATCAATATATTTCTCATTATGCTGATCTTCATATGCCGCTTTCCCTTCTCAGCCTTTCTTTACCAACTCTTACCTCATTTTTCATCTCATGGCTAGGATAAACATTGTTTCTCTTTAGCTTTACCATTCAGGGAAATGTGTTTGCAATATTAATACCATCTTAAGATTTTAGCCTAAACACAACATGGAAAGCATTCATATAAAACAAAACTCTGATGCTAATATTTGCACAGGGAAGTGGTATAATCACCACTGCATCCAACTGTTGGCTACTGTTTATGCCATTCACTTTTCTGCAACATTTATAGTAATTCTATGAAATGTAGTTTAGCTGTGTCTTCTTGCTCAGCTTTTCTTTTTCCTGTGAAGAGTAAACTAACAATTCCAAAACTTTTTATGAAAGAAGAGACATGCTACAGCCTGCTTTCACAAGTGTGGTGAAGCAGAAAGAAAAGACCAGAAATACAAAAATAAATCTGTCAAGCAGACACCTGATATTTTTCCCTTCTCCATATGTCCATAGACCCTTTTTATGTGACTAAAAGCCCTTTCATGCTAAACAATTATAGTAGTATTATTCCACTTTAATTGCCATGGTAACATTGTGTGGAATCCTGGGATTTATAGCCAAGGGAGGGATTTTTAAGATTTCCCAATCAGAAACCTCTGGTGCCTGCCCAAATAACAAGTCCCAGGATTCCATAGAAAGACAGCCATGGCAATTAAAGTGGAATAATGGGGCTATAACTGTAATACAAATGAGGCCTATAAACCCAGGCAATATGAATCCTGTCCTGCTATTTTATCCTTGCAGGAACTGAACATCACCTACAGTACTTCACATACTAACCTCAGGGCTATTCCCTAGGCCTCCCCCGTTGCTCCAGATAAATTGGTAAAATTATGCAAATTACTTTGTTTTGTTATGAAAAAGACTAGAAGTGAGAAGCAGAAATTAAATTAAATGAAAGATGATAAGAATTCTGGTCTGGATGCATCCTAATTTTCCATTTCATATAGTCAAGCAGGAAGTCAGTTCAGCCGTGCAGGAAGTGTGCCACACAAAAAGAGACCTCCCAAAATGGCCAGTAAGGTAAGAATCCCTTGTAAGATAGATAAAAGTTGTAGTCATATAAGTTGTAGACCATTTAAATCATGATCATTTGGAGCAGCCTTGGTACTTTCATAAGAGATGGCAATGCTTAATCTGTATGTTGTGTTTGAGGTTGCTGAACGGATTGTAGAGTTCAAAGGGAAAGCTCTGTTAGTCTAGAAAATCCGTATGCAAAGTAGTCTTGCAGCACCTTTCAGGCTAACTGAAACATAGAAGGTAGCATTAGCTTTCGTCTGCTTCCTCAGATGCATCTGAGGCAGTAGGCTCAAGTCTGTCTTTCATTTAGTCTCAAAAGGTGCTACAAGATGCCTTTGCATACTGAACCAATTGTGTTATTTATCACGGGTAGTAGATGCAAAAAAGATTGAGGTCTGTTGCAAGATTGCTGTGTAATTTGTAGGAGGTCTTCAAGAGTTTCTAACTTCCAGTTGTTTAGCAATTGTTAACAGCTATGACTTATCACACGGGAAAAATCAAGGGAAAATTGGGGGTTTAAACAGTGATTATTCCATGCAAAAAGCAATAAGATTTTGACACATTGCTATTAAACAGGCAATAATTAGGCAATAAACAGAAACAAATCATTTGGGGAATTTTCTTGTGAATGATATGTTGCTGTTTATTGCCTGATCATTGCCTGTTTAATAGTGATGTCGTGTTTTGCATGGGATATTCCCTGTTAAAAAACCCGATTTTGCCCAATTTCCCCAGTGTGATAAGGTCCTGAGAAAAAGCGCTTCTAAGCCAATTAAGTTGTTAAGTAATGAATGCTTGGAAGGAAACCAGGAGCAGATCCATTCATGAAAGAACTCAGTTCTGGTACTGAAAACAGATTGCTGTGCTGAGCATAGGTTCACAGATATCCTATCCATTAGTCCTAAATTTATGTCGGCCTCCTAAACTGCTACAATTGTTGTTTTAATTTGGTTCTAGATGATGGTGGTTATAGCAAAAACTAAAGTATGTCATGTAGGCTTGCAGTCTGCTGGCCACTGCTGTTCCCAGTGAAGATGTGCAGTTGGAAGACAATAATTATCCTCAGCTGCAGAAATGAAATTGTGACCTCATTCCCACTTACCTCTTGATCCACTTCCTGCACCAATTCCTGAAACTGCTTCAGTAAACAGTGTGATTCCCACTACCTTTGTGCCAGATTCAGCCCAAAAAACACCCCATTTTACCAGCATCTTTTTGACACAAAACGGGTAAAAACCATGCCCCCCTTTCTGAATCGCTTCAGGGATTCAAATTAAGTGGGAACCATGCCCATTTACCCCAGATTGAGATCCAGTTTAAACCATAGTGTAAACAAGGCCTTGGTTTGAAGAGGATTCTTGTTTCAGTGATGCATAAATGCTAGTACATGTTGGAAATGCTAACATCCCAACAAAGTGTTATTGATAATATAATTATGGATGATGGTGTCTTGCAAACTGAGAACTACTTTTGTATACAGTACTTGAAAGATGACATGATCTGATGTTATTTTTAAGTCTGAACTGGCACTTGCATTCCTATATCATCCAACAGTCCTATATTCCAGTGATAAGTTGTTGTCTTCCTCTTTTTACCCCTGTATTTTCATTCTGTGTTCCTTCCCAAATACAGTGCCAATCCCTTAACCAACTCACTTTTCTGCAACATTTATAGTAACAGTGAAATGTAGTTTAGCTGTCTCTTCTTGCTCACCTTTTCTTTTTTCCTGCAAAGAGTAAACTAATAATTCCAAAGCCTTTTAGGAAAGAAGAGACACTACAGCCAGCTATTACAAATATAGTATACTGAAGTAAAAAGAAAAGTGCAGGAAGACAAAGCTAAATCTATCAAGCAGACACCTGATATTTTTCCCTTCTTCATATATCTTGTGTAGGCCCCTTCTGTTGTCACAGATCAAGCTTGCATTAGCCAAAGGTTCCTTCAAGGCACCATCATTGCCTTGGTGATCATCATGGCTTTCAGGTGAGTGTATGTACATTCAGGCTGCAGTTTCGTATCCTGTAAATTAGTGTAGTGTACAGAATTGTACACTTGGGAGAAGGTGGCCTCCTGGCCTATGAATGAATGACAAAGTCTTGTTTGGCAGAGCATTGCTTCTGAAATCTACACTGAAGCAGGGCTGCCTGTGTTTACAGCACTATGCTCTTGTCATGTTACAGTGTCTCTAGACTTTCAGTAAGAACTACCATGGAATTTCCATAAAAAGTAAAATTATTTAAGTTGTATGTAACAATGTGCATATTATTTGCAAGGACCAGAAGTGAAGAAATCAGTTCATTCCCAGTTGCTAACAGTTGAACTGACTGCAGCATTTTCTCTATCTGCAGTTATAGTCTTTAAATCAGAAAATAGGGCAGTTGGACGGCACAAAAAACTTAATGCATTTTGGCCTCTTTGTGAGATATCATGCAGAAACTGCTCCATTTCATTGGAACTTTTCCTGGAATTGTACAGTCTGTTTGTTTATTTTTATACCCCTCTCATTCTTCCAGAATTTGTCCCTAACTTCAGGAGAAATGTACAGTGGCTGACATCCTGTTAGTGGCATATGCAGGCATAAGTCAGCCTTACACCTGTATATATTCTTTTTTGGTTGAGGCAGACTTTGACATTCCCTCCTTCCCTTCACCTCAGTCAAAGCCCCACTCTGGACATAATGCAGAGCTGCTGATGCCCCTACCCCCAGTGGCCATCCCATGCCTCATGGAAATTAGTAGGTAGATCAGAGAAGCATCTGGCTGTGTCCCCTTAGGGAGACATGAAATGATTACAGTGAACATCAGTAGATGATGTGGTCATTCCGCATCTGACTACATGGACATACCCAGATACTTCTCAGATCTCCCCCCTCCACTCTCCACCAGACACAAAATGGACATAGGGCAGAGGCTACAGCAACTCTGGTAAATCTGGGTGTAAGTGAACAGCTACCTGTAGTGTGGTTCCACATGCAGAACTAGTACAGTATGCAGGATGCTGGCCAATGAGTCCCTGCTTCCCAATTAGAATACCACAGTATCCTTCCAAAAGGAATGATCCAAGTGAGACTGCACTTCTAATTTTTATTGGCTGATGCCATTTCCATTCATATTTGACTTCCTGACTAAGTTGGTGATGTGTGAAACTGTGTGATTCTTCAGATGTCTCCGTAAACATCTTCAGTAAAGGTCTCACTGGACTATATGCAAATGTTGGCCTATTTGGAGAGAGCTTTTCTTTTTTCTGACTACTGAAGATCAAGGTTATTGTCACTTAATTTTTTTCTCCTTTGTTTCTCAGTGTGGTGTCCATGTCTACCCTCTATGTGCTAAGCTACCGCAATGAGGAGGACTTGGTGGATATAGAGGGGTACGTATCCTCTCCCCTCCTCTGCACTCCTGCTGTGTAGTCCAGAAATCAGTGTGACTTCTTTTTGATTCCTTAGTCAGAAATGTACAGAAGAGTAAAAGGAAATTAATTTGAGAAGGAATACCAAAAACTGCTAAAAAAGCAAATATGTGATATGGAGGGGAATCTGATGGAGTAGAGATAGCAATAACAAGTACATTTCTATACTGCTTATAAGTGCACTTAAGCACTTCCTAAGCTGTTTACAATGTGTAAGTTAATTGCTCCTATCAAACTGGGTACTCATTTTAGCAACCTCAGAATGATGCCAGGGTGAGTCGACCCTGAGCCCCTGCCTGTTATTGAACTCACAACCTTGTAGTTTGTGAGTGAGTGGCTGCAGTACAGACATTTAACCACTGCTTCACCAGGGCAACTTGTTTGAGGCTGTTGGTTCAGTAGAGAAAGAGAACACTTTCCAGTAAACACTTTATCATAAATGAGTGGAACTGGCCAGAACATATTCAAACTACTTCTTGAAAATATGGTCCCAGGGAAAATTGCAAGAATCCCCTTTGCTATGGCTTTAAAAGTAGATTTTAAACTGAGCTTTACAATGGGATTTCTGTGACAATTTGGGATTTGCTAGTCCTGTCATAATTTTGCATAGGTTTTAAGATAGTTCAGTATCATTACTGCTTGGGAATAGCAGTTCATTTCTGTTGCATAGTCTGGTCAGTTATTAATTTATTTTTATCATTTAATGATAAAAGAACATATGAGGAGCTTTGCTGGATCAGTTCAAAAGTCATTTTAGTGAAGCACTTCTCTAAAATGCTCATGCTGGCTTCGGGGAATTCTGGGAGTTGGTAAAATAAGTTTTCTAAACTCTGGGCCAACCACATCCTGCTAAGAAACTCAGACTGACTTTCCAGACTGCAGGTGTCTCCTGCTGTGTGTTACACACAACTTAATTTAGAAATTAAAACATGGATGCTTTAGAATATTTTGGGAATACTTTTTGTATCAGTTACATTAATATGCTACCTCTATTACCAAACACAGACAAAGTAAGTTTTTAAGAAGTATTTTTACATCATAATGGTTAAGGATGTTTGTAGTGCACCCCTACAAACAATACAGACATTTGAGAAGATCATAAAGTGTATGAAAAATAAAGTAAGCAAGTTACATTTTTTGGCTATTCAGTTAAGGGAAAGTGTCAGGTGAGTGACAGAGAATAAGAAAGAATAAGAGAACAAAGAGGATTGAGAGTGGGTATTTGATGGCATTTACATTGCTGAAGTCCCAACATATAATTATACAGAACCTTACTTTGCCCTCTCTGATTGTGTATTTTGAATCTTTTCACTTGAGGAGGCCCATATGTTTGAGAGGCTTTCTTCCATAACTGCAACTTCACAAGTTGCTGCTTTTCAAAATGAAAGATGGGTTCCTCATGAAACCAAATCCTGTGACAAATATTAACGGTTAACCCAAGGATATTGAAAAAGAAAGACATACAGCTCCAAATGTGCCCCTATTTGGATTCTTGTTCAAGTAGTCTGGGTTGGTATAAGTAGCTGAAGGGCAGAAGTCTTGGAGAGCACTATTTTAGCTTTCTTGGCCTTATGTCAGTTTACACTGACAAATTTTAGACAGCTCATGTCATTATTACAGTACTCTTTACTGATGGATCTTTCTCTTTCCCTCCCCCCTCCACTTGCCTTCCTTGTTTCTCCCCCACTCCTTTTTTCTGTTCTTGTCCTCATCTTAATTTTTCTCTTTATGGTTGCTTGTGGCTGTGTCCTTCCATTCCTGCCCACCTTCTCTGTCTTCCTGTTGCCTCATAGTTCTTTCACTGTGCCTAGCAATTGCCTTCTGGCTCTCTTTCGGCACAGAGGTCCTGACATCCCAGTTGCTCTCTGTCCACGGTATGGTTTTTTCAGTATACTGTTGATATAAATGTTATATACTTTCTCATCAGTTACCATGTATTTTCATTCACACCCTTTTCATTTTACATCTTCCCATATTCTAGTATCCTGACTTCTCATCAAAGGCAGGCAAGCAAAGGGTGAAAATAAAAAAGACAGCCTTAAATGAATGTATTAGCCATGTAGAATTCCTAGTCTTACAAAGTGCTATGAAATTCATGGGGTCATCATACGTGGACAACTTGAAGGGACATACAAACATAGGATTTACATTTAGTCCAAGAAGAGCCATTTGGATGGTATGAATTAGGGGTCTGAACAGTGTTTAATCAGGAGAGGGAAACCCATTAATTTCAGTGGAATGTAATTCATAATAAATAGGTTTTTGACTGGCAGCCTGTATGAAGACCGGAGATTTTTGTGGCTTTTGCCCAAAAGTCATAGCATGTGAGTACCAGGAACCTATACTCTAGTCTCTGGTAGAATATGAGGCCTGGCATTTGCTCCTTCTCAGATATCAGACATCCATGGTTAGGATTAGAGGAATTGGCAAAAGCAGCTATCGGTGTCCCATATGTAATGAGCATGCGAATAAAGGCTGGGTCCTCTTAAGACTTAATGCTAGCAGGAATTACCTGAGTGTAACTGCTTTTTTCAACTGTGTTAAAGAGATATCCAATACTTGCCTATGCAATGGTTTTGTCAGGCTGCAAGTGGCTACTGGACAGGGCCTGGTACAGCTCTGCCCCCCACCAACTCAATATGGCCATTAATTGGTGACAAGGTTGTGACAGGAGGGCTGTCTTGCACCATCAGACTTTCTGTGCTTTCAAATAAATTCTGCCCCCGCCCTCTTTATGTGTATGTGCCATTACAGGAAAATGTACAGGTATCAGTTGGAAGGCAAACAAATACTGTTTCTACAATCAGTTTGGATTACAGTCCTCCCTCCGTTCTCACAGTCTTGAGACTCATGTCCCTCACCCATGTACAAGAGATGAACAGAGGAGGAAACAATGGGTCCATTTGTTAGATTCTAAGTTTCTCTTGGGTATTTTGCTGGGATTGACTTTAGCTTAAATCTGATCTTCTCACTCTTTGTTATCTTATGTATTCCCACACTTGATTTCCTTATGTTATCTTGCTTCCCATCTGGTTTTCTTTCATTGCTTCATTGCTGTAACATTTTAATACTTTTCTGATGCCATACGTGACCTCATGCCCAACCATATCTTTATTCCATCACTTTCTGTTGCATTTGCTGTGTTTATATCAACATTTCATGTCCACATTTTTTTAACATTTTAGGACCAATGAGAACATTGATAAGAATCAAATTATGTTTTCCACTGCTGCCTCATCAAATACACCAGTTGATGCTCTCCCTTCACAGCATGGTAGGTATTGGTTACAGCTGTCCCTGAGAAAGTGTCCTTGAGTGCATACCCCCCCCCCCCCCCCAGTACACCTCTACTTTGGCCATCCTATGCTCAGCAGCAGTGGAGAATGTGACTAAAGTGTCTTACAGTCTACTAAATTTGGCATTGACCATTACATACAAAAGAGACAGCGAGAGTGTGAGCATTTTTTCTTCCTGCAATTTTTTCTGACAGTGTTTGTATTCTACTAAAAATATCAGGAGAATTTCGCTCTGGAGGTCATTTTGCAGTGAAGGTGGGGACAGGCAGTTTTAATCTCAGGGAAGGAGCGTATTTAACTACTTTCCTATTTTCTTCTTGGTTAAATAAATACTTTCTCTGGGTCTAAACCAGGGGTAGGCAACCTTTTTGAGCCGGGGGCCGGGTTGCTGTCCCTCAGACAACTGGGGGGCTGAAGCCAAAAAATAAATAATTAAATAATTTTTTAAAAAATTAAATATATAAACAAACCAGGACAAATGTAGGACAAAATTTTCAAATGGAAGACACTTTTTTAAAAAAAAAATGGAGGACACGCGAAAAAATTTGCTGATTTTTTAAAAAATGTTTATATAAATGCATGTTTCTGAGGCTTCTATCGACAATTGCCCCCCAAAGGCCCCGGTGGCAATCAGCGGCAGGACCAGGCTGGGGCCGGTCCCAAGGCCTTGCCGGGCCACATCCGGCCCACGGGCCGCAGGTTGCCTACCCCTGGTCTAAACCATCCTAGGGATTTTTTAAAAAGGGCTGTGAAATTGCCCAGTGCCTGGAGAGAGGAATAAAAATTCTGAGGTTGTAGTATGTGATGAGGTTCTGCAGAAATCCAGTGCAGGCCACCACCCCTGGTTGTTCTCCAGCCCAACCTTATTTGTTTAAATGGCACTGCTCACTATGGGAAGTTCCTACTCTCTGTAAATGAAGGCTGGTTTCAAATTCAGTCCTTGAGCATGCAAAATACATTTGTCTTGAGAAACAAGACCCAGCATGGTTGTGCAAATTACACCGTGTCAGCTGGCTTATGTTTTCTGTGGAATCCAAGGACAAGCAACAAACTTGTAAGACTGTGTACTTCTCAGCAAAGAGCAGGGTTGAGTTGGGATTTCCAGCCTTGCTATGGTGCCCTGAAGTGTATATTTGCTTTTGGTTTGGTTTGGTTGTTTTGCTTCATAATTATCAGAATCACTTGTCTTGTTTTTCTTCCCCACTGTTACTTTGTGGAAGAGATCAGGCACAAGAAATAAGGCTCTGAGCCTCATTCCTGCTCGATCTTTTCCTCCTTGCTGCCTTTGGTAGTGGTGGGACCCTAGGCCATGTAATCCCTCTGGAACAGTCTCTTTGCATTCAAGGATGAAGCCTAATGGGATGGTAAACTCACTGTCAAATGGAAGTAGTAGTGGCAAGGGACTTGATCAGAAGAAGAAGCAGTTCAGCTACCCAGAGCTTTTCACTTTGTCCTGATGGCTTTCATGATGTTGGTGGGACAAATCTATTCTGGTCTCAACATTTGATATCATTCATCAGAAAGAGCAGCTCTCTTTATATGGTTTGGACAGAGACCAACCTTGAACTAGTATCATCAGCAAAGAGAGTATAAAGCAGGAGAAGTAGCTCCTCATTATAGTGCTTCTTCAGAGCTTTTCAAGCTTCACCATCTTTCATGGATCAATCTCTTTGCAACACACATACCAAAAGGTCAAACAGTTTGTCTTTTGGTTCTGTGATATAAGTGCCAAACAACCAAGTGCTCTTCATTGTAAACTCCAGGGCCTCTCTAATATACATTTCCACTTTTCCCTTTCATCACACAGATTGTTTAAAATCAAGGCTCAAAGAATGATGGTTCTTTTGGTGGCTTCATATGGTTTTCCATTTTCCTGAAGCTTAGCACAGACCACTCACAGAGAATACTAAGGAGACTGGACATCTTGTACCAAGGATTGATTCTTCACACAGGCCCAGTCTGTTTTTAAACAATAATAATAATAATAATAATAATAATAATAATAATAATAATAATAATAATAATAATAATAATAATAATAATAATAATATTTATATCCTGCTTTTTGTTAAAACAATCCAAAAGGTGTACAAC
>NC_056522.1:258857410-258898701 GCF_019175285.1 Sceloporus undulatus
ATTAAAATGATACAACAATATATACAATTCTCAATACTATGACAAGAGATTGAAACTTAAGTTTTATGTCATGTTTAGCTATAACAAACAAAACAGTGGAAATCAAGGGGTGAAAATAATTATGAGGGGTAACAGGAGTGCCAAAATATTTCTCGTCTAGGGTGGCCAAATACCTAGAGCCGGCCCTGGATCCGTTGGATGCAAAACATAGGAAGACCGATATCCTTAGACAAGTGGGAACACACATGGAAAATAACTCAAAAGTTCACCAAATGTAACATGTGGGAAAAAAACCGTTTAAAGGTCTTTCATAGATGGTACCTAACATCATCAAGGCTTTCTAAGATACCTAAACACCATGACGGCAAATGTTGGAAATGTAAGGGGAAAATTGGTACCATGTACCACAGTTGGTGGCAATGTACATGAATCAAAAAATTCTGGCAAGGTATACATAAGGAAATGCAGGAAATGTTACAATTAAATATTCTCCTCATCCCCGAATTACTTTTATTAAACACAGTAGATATGATCCAACCTAAATTGAATTCAAATAAAATCAGCCTGATCTTGTACATGATTTCTGCAGCTCGTATAACTCTGGCTAAATATTGGAAATCTAGAACAATTCCCTCTATAGAGGAGTGGAAATCAAAACTTCAAGAATTCTGGCGTATGGACAGATAGTCAATGTACGTAGCAGGGAAAACAATTCAACAGTATGAAAATAAATGGAAGATAGTTGAAAAAAGGTGGTATCCAATAGCTGAAAAAGCTACTGTATAGAGGAAAGTTGTTAATTTGTAAGACCAAGTCTCTAAGAGTTAAACTATTCAAAGTTAAGATTTGGTTAGTATATGATCTGAAGTGCCTATTGCATATCATATTCTATTTTGTTTTGAATTTGTATATAATAATAGGCTCATTGCTTTAATAATAATGTAAATAGATGCCTTCCCCCTTCCTCCCCTCCTTCCTTCCTTCTTTCCCTCCCCATCCCTCCTGGCGTCCCTCTTACCTACTCCCTATTCCTTTTTCTCCTTCTCAAATATCATATATACAGTCTTATCAGCCTTTTATTGTACCCACGTTTAAAAAAATAATAAAAATCATTAAAAAAATAAACTGCAAAAAGATTGCTTAATGATTAATAAGTATGACAGAGAGCTCCTGTCGGACAATTGTAATCCTCCCATATGCTTATGCTAAAAAATAGAACTTCAACAAGAAATGAAGCTATTTTTCTTATTTTATGGGATAACTTAAAAAGACAGAATAACTTCCAATGAAATTGGTAACTATGTCAATTCCCTTAGGTCCAAATAATGATGAGTTGTTCTATTTTCTCAGTCATTAAATAATATCCAAATCCAACACCTTGTACTGTGCCCGGAAACTAATGGGCAGCCAGTGGAGTGACTTCAATACTGGTGGTATGTGGTCACTCCTGGTTGTTCCTGTAACCAATCTGGCTGCCATATTCTGTACCAGTTGAAATTTCCGGATTAGGCACAAGGATAGCCCCATGTAGAGCACATTGCAAAATTCAAGTCTAGAGGTTACCAGTGCGTGTACTACAGTTTCGAGGTCACCTGGTTTGAGGAAAGGGTGCAGCTGGAGTATCAGCCGAAGCTGGTAACAGGCACTCTTGACCATTGCATTCACCTGATCTCATCTGAAGCAACAAATCAAAAAGCACCCCCAGATTGTGAACACAGTCCTTCGAGGGGAGCATGAGCCCCTCTAGGACTGGAGGTTGCAGCCCAATACCTGGTTTAGGGACCCCTACCATAAGTACCTCTGTTTTGCCTGGATTCAACTTGAGCTTGTTTTTCCTCATCCAGTCCATTACTGCTGCAAAACATTGATTGAGGGGAGAAATGCCATCTGTTGTCGTTGCTAATGACCAAGACATGGAGAAGTATATTTGGCTGTCATCAGCGTACTGATAACACACACACTATGGATAATTTCTCCCAGTGGCTTCATATAAATGTTGAATTGCATTGGGGACAGGATGGCACCTTGACGGATGCCACAATTAAGCTCTATTTGAAGAGCAACTGTCCCCAAGCACCACCCTCTGGAACCTGCCAGAGAGGAAGGAATAGAACCACTGCAAAGCAGTGCCTCCAATTCCTAACTCTCTCAGGCGTTGCAAGAGGATGTCATGATCTATTGTATCGAATGCCACTGAGAGGTCTAATAGCACTAACAAGGTCACGCTTCCTCAGTCAATGCTTAGATGAAGGTCATCATTTAAGGTGACCATGGCTGTCTCCACCCCATATCCCATCCTGAAGCCAGTTTGAAATGGATCTACAATTCTTCTGTGCCTGTAGGTTGAGCAGAGATAGCTGCTGAAATCAGTCATCTACCAATACGAACTCAGTTTCATGCCCAAGAACTACTCATTGATGGTGATGTTATCTAATTTCCACCCTAGCTCCTCATAGATAAAGCAGAAGATGTGTGTAGAAAACTGTGAAGACCATCCACCAGGTGTACTTAAGAGCCTAGAGAATGTGATGCTCTCTTGTCATATCTTCAAATTAAGGGCAGCAACAAGGAAAAGTCTTGCTTTCCACCATAAGAAGTTGGGTCAGAGAACGTATCCATTTGGCACATACTTCACAATCCACAGATTCCCTTCCAGGAAACATGGCACACTAAGACTATAGCTTAGTAGTAATCCTTCCATTTTTGTTTGTTATTGAACATGTTCGCCACAGCTGAGATATCCAGTGATACTCTACTAGCCCACTGACTGAGAATGGGAAGTTGGAGCTGGTCTGAAATGTAGTTCTGATCAGTGAGGAGTAAAACAATCAGATCCTCCTTATAAGGTGCAGGACTGGAAATGCAAGATAGCCATGTATTGCTTCTGTGGACAGAGTCCACTGGTTTCTCTTTCCTTTCTTGACTGAATTTAAAGGCTACCTTTGTTAGTTAGCACTGTGAGGGGTCCAGAGTATTTTTCTTCATTTTAGCTTTTTGCAGTTCCTTTGGATCTTGTCCCTTTTGCTCTAGACGAAATAACACATGTGTTCTTTTTTTTTAAATCTTACAGCCACAACACGTGTGCCTGATTCTGTCTATGGATTGTCTGCCCAAAGTGTAGTTGTGTGTTTGAACCCACCTTGTTTCTCCACATGTTGTTCTTCTGTCCCCAACAATGCATCTTCTGCTGCTGTTTCTGAGGCTACCACCACTGTTACCACCAACCGGACAGGTAAACCCTATTCTTTCCCAAGTAGACAGAGGTATTGCCAAATGGTTAGCAAGGAACTGTCATGATAATTAGCAATTACTACTTTTCTCATAATATATAACTGCTGGGTTCCATTATTTTCCCAAATTGATGTCTGTTAATTCTGGTCCATACATCAGGCATCCTTGATTGAATTTATGAGTATCTAGATAATCCTATTAATGCTGAATGTTGGCAGTACAATTGTAAGTGTATACATACTCAAATGTACACACACATATATGTCCTTAAGCACTGTGGAAAAGTACCAGAGTTTGTGATAGTCCTGGAAGAAGTAATTTCGGCTCAGAGGACATGTGTTGCATCCTTTTGTTGTAGGAGAAGAGCTTTATTAGCTGGATATAGCAAAAACAAAACCCAACACCAATAATCAAAACAGCTGAGGGAAGTGTAAAGGGTGACAGCTTTATTTTAGCATGAAATCTTAAAGGCAACTTCATCAGATACAATAAGAAAATTTTACCTTGCTTTATTTTCCCAACTGTTGTGAACATTTTCCGCCACTCTCTCCCAGTGGAAGGAAGGAAGGAAAGAGAAAACATGGGAGATAAATATCCAGACATTGTTATTATTTGCTGTAAATTTAGCCATTGTTTTCCAGGAGAAATCTCTTTGAGATTTTAGTTATGCTGTTATAGTCTCCTGAGTCCAGATGAATGGCCAGGGCTGTATGGTATAAACCTATCTTACAAATCTCAAGACCCATTCCAATGGGAAAGCTCCTGTGGCATCTGTACATTTACCTGATCTTCACTACTTCATTGGTGGGAGTAGCTTTGAGGTTGCATTTCCTGAATATAGGGGACAGGATTACCTTAATGGAAACCACCTTGGGTACATGGAAGCTGCCTTAGGTCCTGGCCTGGGAGAAAGACATCAAATAAATAAATAAATTGTGAGAGAGCTCCTTGGATGAGAAGGTATAAATTCAGTGGTTGATGAGGTTATAGTGAAGAGGCTTTCCCTCCCATCACTCTGTTATCACCATTCATTCATTCATTCATTCATTCATTCTTCATAAGCAGATTCCTCTGATGCTTTTCTGGGTTGATATTTCTTGTGTTTGGAGATACTGTACATGATTAGCCAAAGCCAAAAGGGAAGGAGGGGTTCAGTTCTCACTGTTGAGATAAAATTGTGTCTGTGTGATGTCACCTCAAGTGAAAGCAAGTGAAAATTCCTTCATATGTAATGTCCACATAGAAAACGAATGTGTGAGAAAGGTCCTAAATTAGCCTTCTTCGCTTAGTTTTCTTTGTGAAGGGATTTTATTTGATAGTTTGTTTCTGTGAAGGAGCATTCAACTATATGCATCTTCATCTACAGTCTGAAGTGACAGAGCCCAGACATAGGTTTGCCAATGGTCTGAGAATGAAGTCTTCTCTTGGAGTACTGCTTCCTTGTGGCTCTTTGCTTTCAGTATACGTTCATCTCACATTCTTAAACTATCCTTTTGTTGCTGCTTGTGCTCTCTCCCTTTCAGACCAAAGCCTTATGTCACTCCTACCAGTGACCAACATCAAAGCCAAATCAAGGGGAGTCACAGGCAAGGTGGCTTCTCACACAAAATGGCCAAAGACTTCGGAGAGATCACGTGGCTTTGGAAGCCCCAATGCCAGCCCATCCTCCCCCTTTACCCACCTCCAGGGCAAATCCAAATACATTTCCAATCTTCCTGTATCATATAATAGTTTCCCCCCTGGGCAGTTACGACAGCGACGTAGCATCAACCAACCAGGTCCAGAGGAGTCAAGCACAGGAAGCACCGACCAGGATGGTAAGCCCTGTATTGCATCCCCCCCCCCCATTCTAACCTCAGGAGAATTCTCTAAATAGTTCAGTCTGTCCTTAGCTAATGCCTCCAGAAGAGGGATGGACAACTACAGAGGGGCCAAGGACCAACCCCTCCTCTCCCACTGACTTCCCCCTGCAGGCCACACCTGTTGGTATTTGTACAGTATTGTATAACCATACACACACACACACACAGTAAGTGAGTGTGTGTGTGTGTGTGTGTGTGTGTGTGTGTGTTCAAATATATAAACCATAACAATACCCTCTGAAAGAGCTCCCAGATACTCTACCTGCATCTGAATCCTTCCCAAAATACCATAAGATCTTTGTGATTTGGGTAGAAGGCTTGATGGAAAGGAATTGACTTTATGGTGTAAAAATATATTATGATCTTAACAGCAGTGGATGCCCTCAAAATATGTGGTACTTGGCTTTTTCACCCTTGCAGTGTAACGTCTCTTTGTTTTTCGCCCTTAGCTCCCCTTCTTCAAACCATAGCACTTGTGGAGAGTAATGTGGCTTTCAAACCCCAGGCCTGTGCTTCTGCTGATGAATGCAGGTAAGTGTGAGAAGTGGGGTACTGCCATAAACTTTGTGAAATGCGGTGCTTCTTGGAGACTAGATTCATGAGACAGTGGATGGTAGGTGGGGTGGATGCAGATACATTCTCTTTAAAACCAATGCAGAATTTTCCCATGCATTCTTTTTCACATCATGACAGTTTGTAAACCTTAATTATTTTTGGTTGATGGTGAAATCATTATTTGCTTCAGGTACACATGAAGCACAACAGACATGTTTGAAGATGGGCAGAGATCACGTAAGGTAGAGCACTAGTGGCTAAAACTGTCAGTTGCTGAAGGAGAGACTGAAGATTAATTGGAAGGAAGGAAGACCTGTTCAGTAGAGCATTTGCTTTGCATACACAAGATGCCAGGTTCTTCAATCCCTGATATCTCTGATTAAAAGACCTTTGGGCCAAAGAGCAAGGGAAGGGGCAGAGCATTCTTCCACAACTTGGTACCCTTCAAATTGTTTGGACTACAACTCCCATCATCTTAACTATTAACTGTGCTGGCTGGAGCTGGTGGGTGGTACAGTCCAAAGTATTTGAAAGGCACAGGTTGAGAAAAGGTAGGGTTGAGGAATACTGCCAGCCCAATAATTTTCAAAGTATTAGGCAATGTGATATATCCCCAGTCTGCTTCCTTTATGAAGAAAAAATTCGTAAGAACTAATTTGAATTCTCTCTCATTGAAAGGTTTTATTTTTCTTTAAAAAATTACCTTTTGCCAGTGTTATAACATCTGTAAGTATATTACAAAATAAAAATAGAGAAGTTGGCATTCCCTCTCCAAACTCTGTGAGGCAGTTCAAAATTAGATGACTACAACAAGCTTACCTTTAGCTGGCTGTTATATGTGTTGTTATATATAATTTTCTCTTTGCATCTCTAGCACAGGAAACATCACTTACCGCATCCCCATCAGCAAGTTTACTTCTGTGAACACAAACCTGACTTTGGAAATGAAGTGAGTAACAATTCTTGGGAAAGTAGGGACTCTAGAGATGAATACAATCTGAAGTGCAAATGAAAATGTAGGCAATTAGCAGGGAATCATAATTGCAGGTAGGGATAGGCAGAATTAATATATGAGAAAGAGGAACAAATTCCTCCTTTATTTGGGCTGGAAGTCACCCAAGGGGTTATTCACATGTGTTGTTCTGCAACACGACTATGAGAATAATCTCACTCATGCATTCCCAATTTGTTGTTCACACTATTTTTTTTTATCTGAACTGCGTCTATGCGCATCTCTGTGAGTTCTGTTGCTCACATGTGTCAGCACTGCAAATAAAGATAGAGTCGATGATGCAGATGTACTTGAAACACATTCAAGATATGCAGAGTTTTATCCTGGCTCATTCTGGGTCTATCCGCATTGGTTATTCACACACTCTGACAATGCAAATCTTTCAGGAAAACTCGGGGATTAAAAACTGAGAGTGATTATTCCAGATTCTGTTGGGTTGGCAGCCACCCCCCACCCCCCCAAAAAAACCACATTTGGATGCATTTGAAATTCATGCGGACATCACAGATTGAACCCATATTCTACCAGGATTATTTGCACCATCTGAATAACTTCCAAGAAAAATACTGTGACAAGGAACATGATGGAGGGGGAAAGGATAATGGTGAGGTCAGTATCCAGGATCCCATATGCTGAATCTGGCCACTTCTACTGTGAACTCTTTCTCCCTGTATTTTAAGGTCTGGAGGAGACAGAGCAAAATTTTCTCCTGTTTGCCACTTTGCTCTTGACTGTTTCACAGCCCTAAGATATTTTTAAGATAGAGCTAGGTAGAGAGGTGTGTCAATCCTATTCACCTTGTTGCTCTATCCTAGTGGTTTTCTCTTTTCTCTTTCCTAGTGCTTCTTCTGCTGTGTCTGCCCATCTTTGTAGTCTCACATCCACCAACCCATGTCAGCACAGTGCTGTGAACACAGACAACTTCTCTGATACAGCAGATACTCAGGTATGACCCAAAGTATCTCAGATGGAAGGTATTGGGGGGGGGGGGGAGAGAGATAAAGCAAGTCATCATGTCTAATTCATGCTGTTTATGAATTCTGTTTATGATTGTGGTGTAAATATTTAGCCATGTGTTTGGCGGCGCATGTAATATTGCCTCTTACTTCACACAAATCTTTTGGTCAGTATGCTGCATTTTTCTCTTCATTATGATTTATCACTTGTTCCTCTTTCCTTGACGCAGGAAAGATCCAGTAACTTAGAACTGGAGCAGGAATAATGTCTCTTGCTAACTGCTCCTCTCTAGTTTCAATACCCTATTAGAGAGAGGCAGCATTTGGGTTTAGGCAGGGGAAATGAAATATGCTAATAGCATCAGCTTCCCTTTCACAGCAACTGTGTGTCCTTTTTCATCTTCCCCAGAGTGCAACATACAGATGGCCTGTGATGATGATGCCTTTCCAAGAGTTTACCTACCATTTCCGATTTTCTAAGCCTGTGAGTACCTACTGTGTCTCCTCCAATAACAATAATAGAATATTTCATTTCATTCTGTGGGAAAGGCATATCCACAAGATAACATATCTATCATGCCAGAGTGGAACCTTCTTATAAAACCAGACTAATTGTGATGCCAGTGGAATAGAGAAGACTCAAACCTAACAGGTGTAGATGAGTTTGTATGTTAGATCCATGTGTGGAAACCATACAAAAAAAATGGTGTGAATATCCAAGATTTTAATGCCCTCAAATGACAAAGAAGAAATCCTGTGTCCACTGAAAGGAATATATCAGACTCTCACTGGGATGATACATAGATTGCCAAGGCACAATCCAGATTCATCATCACTACATATGTTGAAGTTCTTGGTTTCTTTCCCCAAGTATTCCTTTGGTTCTGGAACATACATACAAGGATACCTGGACTTTTAGGAAGCATTAGCATTATATCCACACGGTAGGAGGTGAAGTTCGAAGTTGCTAAGACACCCAGAGGTAACCATGCAAGGTCCCCACTCTTAAGCCTGACACTCTGAGTGCCTGTTTTTAAATAGTTTCAGACTGGGCACCTACTCCCTCCTGTCCCCAGTTATTTGGGAGGCAGATGATATCACTATTGTACCATGAATATGTCTACGATAGACTTCCATGCCCTTGGAAAAAGCTGGAGGAAAATTCCTCTTCCACTGCCATGGTGCCCCAGAATAAAATAATTAATTCCAGAGATCTAGGAGGATGCATTCCGCTACTATTTCATTTTCTGCTTTGACCTTCAATTCCATTTAATTCTTCCACAGAAGAATTTTAAGATTTTTTAATTGAAGACTCTACCACATTATTTTGAATTTTTGCACTTAACAGATGAGACAGTGCCTTAGCCCTTCTCCCCATAACAAATGCTGCTTGCTAACCTTTATAGTTACATAAAGTGGAGTTGTGCTCCTTTTCCATTTAGGTTTCCATTTCCCTTGAACTTTTTTTTCTCTTTTCTACACTCTCTCATGACAGGGCCAAGCAAACTGCAGTACTGCTGTGGACCAGAGGGGTTCTGTCTTTACTGACTATTATTTCCAGTTCTACTGGCTCTGTGAGTGAGCCTCAGGAGGACCACTGTCATTTCACAGGAGGAGAAATGAACCCATAAGACTCATTGGACTGGATGTGCTCTTCTGTGAATCCCAAGCCCTCTCCTGTTGACTCTGATCTTCAAGCCATTGAGCTGGTTTGGTTCCTCTTTCTAGTGGTGGAATATTGACATTAGAATGTCATGCAACTTTGGAGGAGGAAGACTACCATTAGCAAAACACTGAAATACTGAGGCATGTTTCTTTTGACAAGTTATAGGAACACTGGCATCCACTCCTGCCTTTCCCCCCTTCTTCTTACACTGGATTTGAAAATTTTACACTGGATCATGTTTGGGTTTTGTCCATTTGAACACCTCAGAACTGTAAAATACAGTTTGGCTAGGAATGGATCTCCATACTCAAATAAGCCAATGAAACAACTTTCTAAGATATTGAAATTTCTTATTGATGACGTTGGGAGCTCTCTTTTAAATGAAGTGGAAACACTGGATTTTTTTCTGTAAAGGAATATTCTGCCTGGATGTGTTGCAAGTCATACACTGGAGTTTCTGACTTGGCTGGCAGCTAACCACTTCTCTCTACATCTGTGCTCTGAAGAAGTCCTGGTGACACTGGAACGTATGACTGACTAGTCATTTTGAACAGCAACAGCCAGTGGACAAGCTACAGGATTTACCTCTGGCTTCTTCCTGCCTATTCTGCCACATATTTACATTCCAGGGAGAGCAAACCTCAAGGACCTTCTTAGGTTGGCTAGTTTCCCCATCAATGTGCCTTCTTTTTTTTAGGGTTGGATGACAAATGCTTCTCAGAAAGCTTAGTATATATTCTAACCAGCTTCTCTTAAACTGACTCAAAGAAAATATCTCGACTTGGCCATTGAACTCTACAAGTCTGATATTTTGTTTTATAGATTGTGAGAGCCTTACAAGCGCCATAATATGGCAGATTAAAAGCAGCATGTGGCAAACCCATGCTAAGCATTACCACCTTGTGCCAAAGGCTGAGGCCACCAGAAGAGATCTACCCTACACAGAAAATATCCAGGCTGAAAAGACTTTTGATCCCCAAGGGGTCTATGTCAGGAACAAACAGGACACTTTTTCACTCCAGGCCTTAAGTCTTTTTGAAATTCTGAAGATATTTTGGGTAACTTACTGTTACAAGGTTTTAACTTGCTAAACCACTGATCTTTTTTTTTAAGGAGCTTGCTTAGTTATTGATCTGCTAGCCTCTCATAGGAAACCAAAATGGGCCGGTGCTGAGCACCAGCCTCCACCCAGGCTCTAAACTGGGTCCTGGGACAAATTAGGACAGTTGAACATGCACAGCTATTCAGCATATCAGGCTTTTACCCTGTATTCAGAGGAGCCAGGTAACAGACTCCTCTTTAAGAGTGAGCAGAGCTGCATGGGGAGGGGACTGGGAGGGGAAGAACAGGAAGCATTAGCAAGCTGTTGACATTCTTCTCTAATCCTGAGTCTGATTTTAAATCAGTGTCATTATTTTATTATTTTTATTTTTTGCAGTAGATGCACAAAATTCTGCCCTTGGGTTATTCTAGTCACCCAGCACAGAAAAAGGGCTAATGTGTGAAGGAAGGAACTCTGTTGATGGCGGTTTGGGGTTTTTTTTTTAAATGCATTGGTGAAAGATGTAATGATGCCTGCATTCCTGGATGAAGCTGCCTATTATTTGATGCCCTGAGGTCTTTTCTACTGTACAGGTTTGATCTGGTTTAAGACTTATTGCCTCTTCCAAAACAACATTCTTGACAAAAAAAAAGTTCAGATGCCACCAAACCATACATCTGAAGATTCTGGGGGAGAAGCCAAAGTCATGAAAGAGTTCTAATTGTGCGCATATGACCTCTGTGTCTGTTGGAGCTTGTCATGGCTGCTGTCATTCCTTACGATCCTGTATGTTGAGTTCTTGAGAGCAGTCATCAGGAAATGGTGCAGCAAGGTCTGTAGTATCCCACTTACTGGGAGCAGCAGAGATAGGCACCAGGGCCTTGGACAAAGATCCAGTAGAGAATGCCTTGAAAAGTCTAATCAATAGCCTGTGAGGTACCTAGATGTCAAGAAACAAAAGATGTAAAGAATGTACAGCTGCAATTGCCAATACTCACCACTTTGTGGCACTGTTCCCCAAGAGACATAGTACAGTAATAGAGTATTTTTTTTCTTGACGGAGACAGAAAGAGAAAAAGTGACCTAGGGGCACAATTAGATGTGATGACAAAGATTCATGATTGCTTTCTCCCTCTTAACAGCTATTTTGGCACCTCAAAGATCAGGAATGTCATTCACACTGGAATATGTAATTTGACAATAACTTACAGCTGTTTCATGCTGTCAAATGAGCATTGACGGATGGCAACCCTATGAGAGTGAAACCTCTGAGACATGCTGTTTTTAGCAGCCCTGCTCAGGTCTTGCAAACTCAGGGCTGTGGCTTCCTTAATTGAATCAATCCACTGTAATGCAGTCTTTTCCTACTGTCTTCAACTTTACTGAGCATTTTACAATGCGGCGGCAGGGGAGGGGGGGGATAGAAGAGAGCTGTTGCAAAACAAATACACACTTTAGCCAAGGCAGTTTTCTCCTTATTTATATTGCAAGTCAGAGAAGTGCAAAAATCAATTCAGGCTGCAATCCTGAAATTGCAGTATACTCTTTTGTTAGCACACACCTGCTTATTTGTCAGATCAATTTACTTATTTTACATGCAGCTGCCACTGGAAGCCATTCCTTTACTCCTATCCAGTAATGTTTTGAGTAGATGTGTTCAAGTTGACTCAACCTTCCATCCTTTCTGTTTACAGATAAACTGCTTAGAGAGTGCTTAGTTCACTATGCAGCGGTATAGATACGTAAAGTGCTAAGTGCTACACTACAGCTGTACCCCAAAATATGTATTTTGCATTTCTAATTATGATCATCCATGAAGGTTCACTTGACTAAACACCAGGTCACAAGGTGGGCACATCCTACTGCCCTCCGACTAGCATTTCCTGTATTTTAGAGAAGAGAGGTTGAGACTGGTTCTCAGCACCCCACCTTCCTGTCTTAGCTTTTAGAGTAGCCACCATTTGTTGCCATGTAATATGGATTCTTATATTACTCCAGAACAGGCGCCACAGCAGTGCACCCCACATTTCTAGAGAATGTAATATTCTTGTATCGCACAGTCAGTTCTCATGAGCAAGCTCTTTCCCACAGTCACCAGTAACCCACTTCTTGGAGTATGAGCTCTCCTGCATGGTCTGGAGCTTCTCATAACACTCCAGGAACATGAGAAGAAGCCACCACACAGTAGTTTCCATCCTACTGGAATAACACCAGTAGCAACTCATAGTTGTGGGAGGATCAGTTGTTCATCTTAACCAGTACATTTTAGTTTTGACAGGGCCTGCTTTGCTGTTCTCCTTCCCAGCAGCAGAGGAGACCAGAAACACTCCATTGCTATGATCTGCCAATAAAACATTGGTACTAAACTGCCAATGGCTAAGTGCCATTGCATTAAAAACAATCTGGTGAGGACATTCACATTTTGACCTGACTATCCCCTTGCCTATTCCCCAGTGCATTATAAAACCAGCCAGCCATTCTCTTACCTATCTGGATTAGGGTAAAGGCAGCACAGACATATGCCATCAGAAATAAATTAACCAATCACTTTTTCTTCTCCCAGTCTATTAGTGAAATCTGAGAGAAGGGCTGTACATATAGCAAACGTTTTCACTGATAAATTCACATCAGTGTTGTCTCTGAGAATCTGATTTGCATAATCCGTAACAGTAGTGTTCTTTATATCAGGTTGTAATGGTTTTATTGTTTTAAAACACTGTAACTTCTTATTATTGTATAGCACTTTTTTTTTAATCCCAAAGTGTTTCACAGTATTGGAGAGGGAGAAGGAAGAAGGACCTGCCAAAATGGGAGTTTTATAGTTGGTAACTGACCCTATCTCACTTAGACTGCATCCACTCTGCAGAAATAATCCAGTTTGACACTACTTTAATTGTTATGGCTCAATGACATGGAATTCTGGGAATTGTAGGGGCGCCAGAGTAAAGCTGGTGGTTTGACACCACTGTAACTGCCAGAATTTAACTATCAGAGCTTAACCACCAGTAGGCCCGGTTTGACACCACTTTAACTGCCATGTCTCAATGCTATGGATTTCTGGGAATTGTAGTTTGTTAGGGCACCAGAGCTCTACTCTGGCACCCCAACAAACTACAATTCCCAGAATTCCATAGCATTGAGACATGGCAGTTAAAGTGGTGTCAAAGTAGATTATTTCTGCAGTATGGATGCAGCCCAAGTTTCATGAGGAACATCAAGTGGACTGACCACCTAGATGGTCATCACCCACCACTCCTTGCATCAAGAGTTGTCCCCCACAACTTGTGCCATTTGCATACTTTCCCAAAATGGAAGAATTAAGAATTAACAACTGGGACTCTTCCTTGGGCTACCGGAGAGAGCTGGAGTTGGAGCTTCTTGCCTAGCTGGAAGCTCTCTTTTAAGTTGGAACAGGAAATCCTTGCTACACCTTTTGCGACAAGGATGGATAGGGGAGCCAACTTTTGAAGTCTGGCTCTTCTGTGGGGATTGTGAATCAGTTCTCAATGGAAAATTCATAAGCCTTATATATCTTGTTGAAGCTTAAAGCCTGTAAATACATTTTGTGCCATCACTGTGAACCTTAAGATAAAGCACTAATTTGTTTTGTTTATCACAGCTTTAATCACTGTATATTGTCCACAATTTCAGAGTCATATCCTTAGTGAGTACTTTTGTTAAGTTTTATTGTTATTTTGTTTTAGTGGAGACTTTTCCCCACTACTGCCTGTCTTTTCTGATTTGTATTTATATTTTGTTTTCGTTTTATTTGGAGCTCTGGTACTCAGGACTCTACTTCTGTTTTGCTTATCTAGACTTTTATTCATAAGAAATGTACCTATATAAATAAATATATAAGTATACTACTTTGTATCTTAGATTGTCTCATGGTGTCTTTTTCCAGTCAGAAGAATGAATCGATACAGGCAATTAAATCCCTAAAAATGCATAGTGAACTAATGCGGAATTTTACTAATTTGTCAAATATGTACATGGTAAGAAGTCTTTCTGAGGGAACATATTTTTGTTTTAGATGTTACACGCTTGTTTTATAGCAGGCACCACCATTCAAGTCAATGGGAGTGCAGCATATGTGAATTTTGTCTTACACGGGTGGTGGATGGGCCCAGAACGGATTCCCCCGCATATGGCAAGGGCTGACTGTACTTTCTTCCAGTGCCATCTAAATCTTTCCATTTCCTAAAATGGGATGTACACTTAGATTCATTCCAAATGTTACCTTTTATGTATATACCTTAAATGTGAGATGTGTGGGTGACAAGCATTGTAAGCATTGACTTTACTAGTTACGATGGTGCAACAGCTTTAACTGCATTTCAAGGGTCAATTTACAACTGTTTAAAAACACACCCAGTAGAAATCAAACCTATACTGTATCTGTGATTCTTGTCTCTGTACAGTAGGTAAAGTGTGTAATGTTTAAAGACCAGGATTCCTTTTAAAATTATCTGAAATGAATTTGTTGTGAGCTTATAAGTTGTTTCTGACATATGACACTCCTATCATGTTGTTTTCTGGGCAAGATTTCTTCAGAGCAGGGTTTGCCTTTGTCTCCCACTGAGGCTGTGAGAGTAAGACTTGCCTAAGATTACCTCAAGTTGGGAATCCAATGCTCAAACTACTACGCCATGCAGGTTCTCAGCCTTAACAATATGAATACATTTTTTGGGCAACAGAAACAGTAATCTCAGTTCTAATGCTGGATTCTGAAAAGCAAGAAATTTCATGGTTTAAAGTTCTGTGTGTATGTGCCTTCAAGTTACCTGTCTACTTAGAGTGAGCCCATGAATTTCTTTGGGTTTTCTTAGACAAGTAATACTGAAGCAGTTCTTCCAGTTCCTTCCCCTAAAACACAGTCAGTCCTCTGTGTCCATGGTTTGAAAATATCCCCCCACAAAAAATAATAAAAAAACAATAAAAATGTGACTTTGCCATTTTAGCTAAAGAACACCATTTTACTTCTCCATAGTACATAATGAGACTTGGGCATCCACTGATTTTGGTATCCATGGCAGGTCCTGGAACCAAACCCCAGCTGATACCAGAGGGCCATCGTATAGGCTATAGTTGAAATTAAGGATGTTGTGTTGTACATGCCTCTCCTGGAGAGAGCAGTACAGAAACCCCAAAGATTAGTACTGTATATTTAATAGTCCTGTGGGAGGGGGAGACAGAGGGACACCAGTTCTTTGTGCATGACAAAAAGAAAGGACAAAGAAGAGCACAAACTTCATGTCATCACAGTCAGCTTTATTCATCTGATGTTACGATATTCTGGGCTGTAACAATGTGTCAGGATTTACACAGACTACAGGTGTGATGAGCTACATTAAGTACAAAAATAAAAAAGAAACTTCAGCAATTCTTCTGGAACCTGAAATGCAAAAAACAACAACAAATTAATCAAATTATTTCCAGATATATTGCCATCATATCTTTGGTGCTCAAAGCCAGGAAGACATAGGCTAAAACCTCAGAAGCCAGACAAGTGTTTGATGGTTATTGCGGGCTTGCTATCCTATGTTATTCAGGCCAAATAGTAACTCAAATCAAGAGAAAACTGATTAACAGTTGTATTTTGCAGTGCAGTTGCCAACAAGTCTCACCACTCAGTCAGCTACTAAATCCCTTGCCTTCTCCCAGTCCAAAATTCCAGTCTTTGGTGGAAACCCTAAAGTTCCCTTCAAAGTTGTGCCCAAAATTTATTCCAGCTTTTGGAAAAACAAACAAGTAAAGGGTAAGCCAGGGTGGTGTGGTGGATTAAGCACTGGACTATGACTCTGGAGACCAGGGTTCAAATCCCTGCTTGAACATAAAAATCCACTGGGTGACCTTGGGCAATTCACACTCTTGGCTTCAGAGGATGGCAATGGCAACCCACCTCTAAAGAAACTTGCCAAGAAAATCCCATGATAGAGTTGCCCTAAATTGGAAACGACATGAAGGCACATGACAAGAAGGGGCAAGAAGAGTAGTAGCCTTCTCATGCAGACTTTAGGCAACCTCTCCCCTATTAAATCAATCCTACTAATGTTTTAAAATTTTAATCTGCACTATGATAGTCAATTCTTCACCATTTCCTATTTTATTGGAAAAGTTAACCAGCATTACACAAAGGTTCAGGGGGTATTTCATTTTACAAACAGGCACAATTATAACTAACAATGATTACTTGGGTGAAGCCAGAACTCTGACTGCTTTCAAAAAGAATTAGATACTTTTGTTCTAATGTATTAATGATTTGAACAGGTTGGTTGAAAGAAAAATTGTGAATTTAGCAAACTGTAAACCACAAATAAGAAAAATATTCTCAGAACATTGTCTGGCACCAGAAGCATAAGAAGCCTTTCTCTTACGATTCCAAGGCAAGAATGAATACAGACTGTCACCCATTCTATAATGCATCATTTCAGTGTGATACCACTTTACAGAAGGAATTACCTCTGAGCAAACATATCCAGAATTGCACTGGAAGAATGCTTATGTTTCTGCCACCTCATCAAATTTAAGAACTTTCAGCTATTGGAAAAATGATTGAGGCACTAAGATAATTAATATATATTTTAATTAAATAATGTCAAACTTGCTAAATCCAATTGTAATCAATACAGGATGCCACAAAAAATTCTGGAAATTTTCCCAGATTCAAAATGGCCCAGAAAACCCACATTACAAGATTCAACTTTAGTATCTTACCTGAAACAGCTCTTGGCTTATTGTCAAACATAGATTCCAACCCAGAGCAGTAAGAAGAGTACTCCAAAGCCCATAAAAAGTGAAGCCACCAGGGAAATGAGCAGTTCCTTGTAAATATCCCGAGTATATTTAGTAGAGGTCACTTCATAACTGATAAATTAATTAAAGTAAAATACAGATATGGAAAACTGAGGAAAATCCAGGCAATCTGCGCTGAAAAATGGATCCTCTTCAACAGGTTGCCAGTGCCACCCTTTGTACTAATGTTCACCCTTTGACAGATGCTTGAGGTGCAGAAATTACACAGGTGAGGCTTCCCTTGGCATAAACTGAAAGTATCACCTGTTTAATTTCTGTGTGACTGTGCTTAAAAGCAATGGAACAAATGTAAAGAAGAGGAGCAGGTATATTATTTGTTATTTGCACTGTGCTGAAGTGATGCAGGACCTCTCTTAATTTCTTCCTATAGGCTCCAGGAGAGATCTTATGTTATCATCACTTTTGAATCTTATACTGAAAAGATTATATGGATACAGAACTTGAATGAAACATCTTAAATGTCTGCAGATACACCCCGCTCCCTTTTATGCCATTAGACTGCTAATACCTGGGCTGTAGAGCTGAGATCAGTTCAGCTGGCACTGGGGTGACAATTTATGGTCTCCAGATGTTGTTGGACAGGAACTCCCATCATCCTACACAACTGGCCACTCTGGCTAGGGCTAATGAGATTTGCAGTCCAGAACCAGGAGGGCCACAAGTTAGTTAACAAGACAACACAAGTTCATTTTACCAGCAATTAAATATTGCATATGACAAGTTTCCTCTTGAAAGAAACCCCTCTGCATTGAATGCTCTCTGCTTCTTTATGCACTAGAGATGCAGACAAACAGCAGAAGCATTAAGACTATTCTCTTGATAATCAAAGAACCCCAAATTACTTGCCATGTCACAAAGTATTTTCCTGAACACCTTTACAGTTCTTTTTTCTTATTAGTTGTTTTCTATGTATTTTCTACTACTTTTTTTTCAAGATTATATATCCGCAACTACAGAGCATCAGAATTTAATCTTCCTTCACAACTCAAGACAAAGCAATGTCTTGCCCAGTTCCTGAGAAAGATATTCCATCTTTAAGTCTGTAATCATATCTGTACTTACTAGGGAGTTAGTTCTAAACTTGAAAATGTTTAGACTCACGCTCTATAAGACACACCAGAATAGTTTTCATCAGGCACGTGATTTGCTATTTTATATAGGCGTTTTATCATCCTAACTGTAGACTTAACATCTCACTTCGCTGAAGGATAGTCTAAAAATGCCCACTGTGTTTGTCAAGAACTTATGATAACTCCCATTTGAAATAACCAACGCACATAACCGCTCAGGAATTTGTAGTATTGCCCATACATTCCTGAAGCAAACAAAACACAACTTGATCCCATCCTGACATCCCTTCACTCAGCAGTGCTGCTTTTTGCGAAAAGAGGATACACGAAGAACCAGGCAGTGAAGAACATGCCAATGGCCAAGAGCACCACGGTCAGATGTGGAAACACAGCCGGGTTCACTGGGCTGGTGTATCTGCTCATCGTCTCAAGCTCCTGAATGTGGGGAGAAGAGAGGGAGCATAGTAATTGGTGTATATAAATGTGTGTGTGTGTGTGTGTTTATAACCTGTCTTTCCCCCTACATGGGATGGAAGGCAGCCCACAACACACATTGAAACAAAATACAAGGAAAAGGCAGTGATTATAATACAGAGCCCATTAAAAACCCCAATTTAAAACTGTTTGAAAGCATTTAACCTTTAGCAAGAAAGGCAGGATATAAATTAAATGATAGAAGTCCAGCACTCGCAGACCACTGAAGGAGCCTAATGCAGCAATGTTGGTCGCCAAGAGTCTGTCTAAACAAAAAGGTATTTGCTTACTTGCAGAAGGATAACAGAAAGGGCAGTCTGGCCTCCCACAGTGCTGCCCACCAATAACTAATAACTTTCAGGGCAGAAGTTACGTTTATGGACTGTGGCTGCTGCCAGACTGACACTGCCATGGCTCAGTGTTATGGGATTCTGGGATCTGTAGTTCGGGTTCAATTCCCAGCTCTGCTATGGAAACTCACTGGGTGACCTTGGGCTAGAAGTCACACTCTCTCGGCTTCAGGGGAAGGCAATGTCAAACCTTCTCTGAACAACTCTTGCCAAGAAAGCCCTGGTCCAAAACACAGTGCAGAAATAATCCAGTTTAAGATGGCTTTAACTCCCCTGGCTCAGTGCTACTGAATTCTGGGAATTGTAGTTCATTGTGGCACCAGAGTTCTCTGGCAGAGAAGGCTAAATGTCTCACAAAACTACAGTTCCCAGAATTCCCTAGCACAATAATAATAATAATAATAATAATAATAATAATAATAATAATAATATTCCTTGGAATCCAAGTGTGTGTTTTGGACCCCAATGAAAGGTTCGCCTTAGAGCTGCCACAAGTCGGAAACAAGTTGAAGGCACACAACAAAAACAACAACAACAACAACTCACGGTGCACCAGCACCAAGTCTCCCACAAAACTACAGATCCCAGAATTGCACAGCAGTGAACCCTGGAGGTTAAAGCGGTGCCAAACTGCTCCATCCCTGCACCAGTCTGTGTCTTCCTCATCTCCCATTTGCCCTTTCCCTGAAACAGTGGTCCCCCCAAACTCTGCTCTTTGGTCCAAAACACACTGCAGAAATAACCCAGTTTGAGACTGCTTTAACTGCCCTGGCTCAATGCTATGGGAGTCTGGGAACTGTAGTTTGGTGAGAGATGTTTAGCCTTCTCTGTCGGCGAGAGCTCTGGTGCCACAATAAGCTACAGTTCCCAGGATTCCCTAGCACTGAGCCAGGGCAGTTAAAGCTCTGCAGTGTGTTTTGGACCTTTAAGAGGTTTTGGACTTCATCTCCCAGAAGCCTCAGCCATGTTGGCCAATACTGAGGGATTCTGGGAAATGGAGTCCAAAATCCCTTAAAGGACGCAGCTTGGGGGTCCGCTGATCTACAATAATACATAAGCAGCTTCCCTCGGTGCCCATCGCCAATGCCTCCCAAGGAGACCCCTCGCAGAGGCCAGGAGGGAAGCTCCAAGGCGGAGGCCATCACAGGAAAGAAGAGGGCAGGAACAAAATGGCTCCCCAGCCCCTTTACCATCTTGCTCCCTGGCCCCTTCTCTAGTCAGCTCAGGCTCCTCTTCCTCCTCCCAGGCCACGCAGGGACACGTCTCTTCCTCGGCGGAGACGCCGGAAATCCATCCGGGAACTTCCTGTCCAGGCCAGAATGAAAGTCCCCTCTCGCCTCCTCTCTCCCCAAGAGCCTGACGGGAATTGTAGTCCGTCCAGCCACAGGTTAGAAGAGAACTACACCCCCAGCACTTCCTGTCCTGTCAAAAAAATCCCCTCTAGGCCTTACCTGGCGCTCTTTCTCCATGTTCTCTCTCCCCAAGAGGCTGGCGGGAATTGGAGTCCGTTCGCCAATCCGTGAACGGGAACAGATTAGAAGAGAACTACATCCCCCAGCACGTCCTGTCTTGTAAAAAATCCCCTCTAGGCCTTCTTCGCTCGCTCCAAGAGGCTGACGGGAATTGTAGTGCGTTCAGCCATCCGTGAACGCGAAGAGGTTAGAAAAGAAACTACATTCCCCAGCAGGCGCGGAAGCTTTTCTGGTCTATAATACACACCCGCCCAGCTTGAGGGCGCCAAAGCAGAGAGGAAAAGGGCGCGAGGGGAGACGTTGAGCCCTTCGGCCCAGGCTTATACTCTTTTGTTCTTGTCAGCTTAACCTGGCGCGCGGCGGGCAGGTGGGTCGCGAGGGAGGGAGGGCGAGTGCGCATGCGTGGGCCGGGAAAGGTTACCAGGGAGCGAGGGAGAGGCGGGAATGTTGGCCCTTAAAACCTCCGAAGGGAACCATCATCATTATTATTATTATTATTATTATTATTATTATTATTATTCGGGGTTTCCTTGGCTTGCCATGGCCTCCTTCCCCTGAAGAGGCTGAGAGAGTGTGACTCCTTGCCCAGTCCTGCGCTGAGTCCACTCTGGCTGTCTCCTGCCTGGTGCTCACAGCAGCCCAGCTGCTCAGAGGCCAGCCATTGCCTTCTTAGGCTCCTCTGGCCTCGTCCCACGGAGGCCCAAAACGCCGCAGAAAGGCTCCAGCCTGAGGCCGCCCTGACTGCCCCGCTCAGTGCCTAGTTCTGCCAGACATCTGGGCTCCTCTCCGGAGAGCGCCGGGGCCACGAGAGGCTGCAGGTCCCAGCATCCCCCAGCACTCAGCCAGAGCCAAGGGGCAGAGATGCGGCTGCCTAGGCCCTTCTTGGGCCCGTGTGCCCGCCCTGGACCCAGGGCCCCTCGGCCCCAGCATCCCTAGCCTTGCAGAACATGAGATGAGGCCCAACACTCTTTCCAGCTCCAACTCTCTTCTCTTTGCTGCCCTCGCATTCCCTGGGTTGCTTTGTCCCGCTTTTCTTCGCACCCTGTTTCTAAAAGCTTAGCTGCACAGTAGTTTTAAGTTGCCGCAATGCAAAAACATTGTTGGGGGGGGGGGCTGAAAGCAAATGTCAGAAGGGGTAGGATTCTTATTTGGGAGGCATCGCCGTGTATTCATCTGCCAACAGTCCCTAATGTTAGGTTTCAGTCAACAGACATTAAAACTCTCCCTTTTGCCCTCCTTGGTAAGCCTTGTGCTGGGATTTGCAGTTCCAGCCTAAGGCATTTTAAAGGGAACAGAGGCCTGTCTCTGATTAATTCACATAAGGCCCTTTTATCTTTACCTTCTGCTAACACCCCAAAGTGCCAGCTTATACTGCCTTGTCCTAAAGGGCCGCTTATTTCATTCCCCCGTCTGCTAACAGACACCCTTCCCTGCCTTGTGGATGTGTTGCCTTTATAGGTAGAGTAGGCTGTTCCTGGCCGTTCACCTGCTGCACAGACTGGGATTAGCCCAGCGTTGAAGGATTTTTGATCTCCCACATCGCCCCCAAACCTCGCAGCCATCCCAGTTGGGGACAGGGGCGGTACTCCATCAAAACTAGGCAATACCAAGCTGGGGACAGCTGCTTTACCAATAAAGGGTTTTACAAGCCTACTTAAAATAAGGGAGTTTAATTCTTCCCAACTGTTAGGATACTTTTTCCAAGCCCTTAATTATATTGGGAATTGGGGTGAAGGAAGAGGCAGGAACCTTTTGCAATGGGCAGAATGATGAAAAGCTGCCTTCTTTTCCTCTTTGGAAGAAGTCTAATGATCCCAACTGCTGCAAGTAAACTATTTTTTGTTTCAAGAGTGGTTTATATTCCACCTTTCGCCCACAATGGGAATCAGTTATACATCCGTGTCCTAGCAGTAGCCACCTTTCTGGTGATCTGTAGTCCTCACTTAACCAATCTGTTTTCTATTGCAAATACAGTACCAAAACCTTTCCTAGGAGAGAGGTTTTGGTATTTTTCCTTCAGCTTCTTAAAGTGTCAATCCAATTGTGCACAATCAATTGACCAATAGAGTTCATTAACTACAGTACTGATGATTTTTAAGAAACTGCAAGAAGAGTATAGCCCAATCCTATTACAAAATAACTTGCTTGCTTAAACTTTTGTGTTCATACCTGTTGTTTTACTTCCTAGGTTTTTCCTGTTTATCACTCCGGAGTCAGATTTAACCTCCAGTTTTGTTACTAAGATGGGAATCCACGGTTTGGCCAAACTGATTGCAGACATCGCTCCTGCTGCCATCCGAGAGAATGACATTAAGAGTTATTTTGGTCGGAAGGTGGCCATTGATGCTTCTATGAGTATTTACCAGTTCCTGATTGCTGTACGACAAGGGGCTGATATGCTACAGAATGAAGAAGGTGAGACCACAAGCCACCTGATGGGTATGTTCTACCGCACCATCCGCATGGTGGAAAATGGCATCAAGCCTGTCTATGTCTTCGATGGCAAACCCCCAGAGTTGAAGTCTGGTGAATTGGCTAAGCGCACTGAGCGGAGAACTGAAGCAGAGAAGCAGCTGCAAGAGGCCAAAGAGGCAGGGGAGGAGGAAAATGTAGAAAAGTTCAGCAAAAGGTTAGTTAAGGTGACCAAGCAGCACAATGATGAATGCAAAAAGCTGCTGACCTTGATGGGCATCCCTTATGTGGATGCACCTGGTGAAGCTGAAGCTAGCTGTGCTGCCCTGGTGAAAGCTAGCAAGGTGTATGCAGCTGCAACAGAGGATATGGACTGCTTGACCTTTGGTAGCCCTGTACTAATGCGACATCTTACAGCCAGTGAGGCAAAAAAACTGCCCATTCAGGAATTCCACCTGAACCGTATTCTTCAGGATATGAGCCTGACTCACAAGGAGTTTGTGGATCTTTGCATATTGCTGGGTTGTGACTACTGTGAGAGCATTCGTGGTATTGGACCCAAGCGTGCTGTGGAGCTCATCAAGCAGCACAAAAGCATAGAAAAGATCATTCAACAGATAGATACCAAGAAATACTCGCTGCCTGAGAACTGGCTGCACAAAGAGGCCCAACAGCTCTTCTTGGAGCCTGAAGTCATTGACCCAGACACTGTGGAGCTGAAATGGACTGAACCAGATGAAGAAGGGCTTATTAGTTTCATGTGTGGGGAGAAGCAGTTCAACGAAGAAAGAATCCATAATGGAATCAAGAGACTCAACAAGAGTCGCCAGGGTAGCACTCAGGGCCGACTTGATGACTTCTTCAAGATCACAGGTTCTATCACTTCAGCCAAGCGCAAAGAACCAGAACCCAAGGGATCTGCCAAGAAGAAAGCAAAGGGCAGTGGTGCTGCAACATCAAAGTTCAAGAGAGGAAAGTAAACATTATTTTTTAAAACTCTGTTACTCCCCTTCCACTGGATCCATAGTAAACTGCCAACACAGCTCTAACTTACTGTAGATCTGCAGTACCCAAAAACTGTGCAGCTATTGCCAGGCCTTCAGTTCAAGCTAAACTGATGCATGGGGAAGATTGCTTTTGCCGACAAAATGTTTGACACTGCTGATTACTGGACACAGATCTTGTGAAGATGACTCTAGGTACTTCTCTCAAGGAATCTAGAGGGTGTTGGTCCTGCCTCTGAATGCTGTAAACTATCAGCCATCTATAGTAGGAGGCTTAGTCTGTCTTTGCTAGATATGCTACACTGACATGACTTTAGTTTTGATTTGTAGATTTCAATAAATATTGATGACCACTTTTGCTTCTTCTGTGTAGTTCATTTCATATAGAATTTTTTGAGGCTGAGTACAGTGTTGCTAAATCATATCCACATTATAATCTTAAGTGTACAAAAATGAAGAATTTCTATCAAATGAGAAATTTATCAAAGATGTACAATTACATGGTAGAATAGCTGCAGAACAACAAGACACTCGTCTTCTCGCTTATTATGATTATACAGTCTACATTTGTCACCTAAAAAACTGTTATATAAACTAACTAGTGAGAAACTGAATCAGGTGTTTATTTTGTAAGGATTTTTTTTTTTTAAAAAATGAATAGTCGGATGTGAACATTAAATGGAGCAACTAGAAATACTAGAAAATATCCTCCACATTTTATGAGGCTTTCCACTTGCTCTGGCTTAATAAAATTTAGGGCTGGTACAGCTTGACACTACCCTTTTGAGTGCCAAACTGGGACCTCAGCAATCGCACACTGCAGCCCCAGTCCAGCATTTTTCCAGCTCAAAAAGAAGCAACAAAATGCTGCTCCTTTTGGGGCTGGGAAAAAGGGCGGCTTTTCTGCCGTGTTGCCAGCTTTTCAGCGCTTGTGTGACATGTGAATGCCAGAGCGCCACAGCACTGTCTGCCATCTGGTATGGTGGGTGGCGTGACGCTGGCTTGGGGCAGCATTGCGGTGGGAGGAATCTGAAGGCCATGCCCCCAAACAGCCCATAGCCAGCTGAAGCTGTTTAGCCCCTTAGAAACATATTTGTGTTAGTCTGGTATATCAGATGGCATATTAAGAGTTTGATTTATTGACCAGTGGCATCACCTTCCTTGTAAACCATATATATAAAACTAACATAGACTAAACAAAGACTTCTTTGAATTTTTTGAAAAGATGTATAACTATCTAGTTTTTTCACACATTAGAATAGCTGCCTTTTTCTACACATTCCTGTAGACAAAAAGACATACGGTAGTTTTATTTGGTGTGGTTGCAAGTTCAGTAAACATGTTTTGTACAGCAGTGGGGAAATCTAAAACCCTGACTGTTTCAGGAAGGAAGTATTCAATTTCATTTTTGGAGAGCATTCAAGATTATGACTGGAATCCTGTTGTGTAGTTTTGTGGAATATTTATCCTGCCTTGTCAGAGCTCTGGTGCCCTATCAAACTACAAATCCCAGACATCCATAGCACTGAGTCATGGCAGTTAAAGTGGTGTCAAACTGCTTTATTTTTGCAGTGTGGCAGCAGCCCTAGAATGATCCATTTGTAACAGTTTGATGTTTGTGATCCCTATATGTTCCCATCCTTACATAAGGACTGTGGCATACCCTGACGCCTACTTACTTGTAAGCAGCAGTTTGTTCCCTTGGGAAGCAGCTGACTGACATTTCCAACCCCCTTTGGGTGAGCAATCTCTGGTGCAAAGAGTGATTGTGACAGGGACCTTCCCCTGGCTGTTGCAGCAGAGATTGCTCATGGAAAGGGATGGGAACTCCACTCAGCTGCTTTCAAAGCAGTTGGAGGATGGACCCCTGTTGATCACAATGGCTGCTTCCTGATAAGTAGAGACTGAGTGTGTTTGTCCGAGAGTCACTGTGTAGCCATGAAACTATAGTGCTTACACATCTGAAATTCTGCAACTATTCCAGCCTATATTGTTCAAAACGGAAGGAAAGCAAAATAGTATTTGGGAGATAGCACCATTTCAATTAATTTGCCTTCAATGTCAGTTAATAGCCACCTTGAATCCCATTTTGGGAGAAAGGCAGAATACAAATCCATTAAATTAATAAATAAAATAATGTATATTCCAGACAGCGTCATGAATGAATTAGTGCTTATGATTGCATCACATCATACATTTTTGTATCATGAAAGCTTCTGTTACTACAGTATAGTTAATTGAAGTCCTAAGTAACTTTAAGTCTCTAGGGTTTTTGGTCATCTCTTGTTTTCAACAAGAGAGGTGGAAGGAACAGGTGGAGCCTCCCTTATCCTCACCTTAGGATTATTATGAGCAATAAAAAGTGGCTGTTGAAGGGAAGCTTTAAGGCAAGCATTTCTTTACAGTACTGTTCAAACAGGTAATACATGGTTGCTGCTGCTTTATTAAACATTAAGCTGTTTATGTGCATCTGCTGTATAATACCTAATATGTATTAGGCAATACATAAAAATAGAGTTGATTTGGCAGGACAGTATCCATGTTCTGAGAAAAAATATATGTAGTGCTGATGCTGTGGTATTGAGAACAGGAAGTTTTCTTTGGGCAACTATGGGGATACTGATGACAGCAATGTTTTATTTAAATCTGAATATTTTAATCTTGTTCTGAAAGCAGTTTATTTACAACCTGTGTATTTTAAAAGCACATTCATTAAATACACAGGGATATATTTTTGCTTTTCATTACAATTCTTCAACCAGAAGTGTAAATAATGAAAAAAACATTAAAAATAAAGGGAGTTGTGGATTCACAATATTCTCTTGTTTTCAGATTTCACAGGGGGCATATGTATAAGTTGCTGTTTTTATAACTTGATGGTACAAGTTTTATGTGTAAATGTTCTGCATATAAATCTATCAAAAAAGAGATCTTGGCATAAATCCCCCAATTCCCTTGATTGTATTTGCCATTTGTCTCTTGACTGTAAACAGTTAAGGAACCTATGCATGCTCATGTATACGCCAGCACATTCACATATACAGAAGACTTCAACAGCATTCTGGCCAGAGTATGTTGAAATAGTTTATTATAAATAAGAAAAAAATTCAGACAGAGAAAATAATATAAGCATTCTGGTAAGAGGTATGTCTTCATCGTGCTAAAGGCCTCATTCTCTGCAAAGTCAGCACCTCTTACTTATGCAGGTAGGCATCCAACCAGATTTCTCCAGAATCCTTCAAGGCCCTGCAGTGACAAGAAAAAAAGAAAAGAAATTAAGTTTGTATGCAGAGCTGCAGCATGGATCTGAGCTGTGTTTGGCAAACAAATTTTTGCACTGAAACTTACTGCTGAGTACATGCAAAGAAACTTAAATGTGTTTTTGTATGCTTGGTAAAGGCATTCTGTGCAGTCATGCTGGCCCCATGTCTACAGTCATCTTTGACAATGCTGGCTCTTTGGCTTAATAATGGAGATGAGGACTGCCCCCTACAGTCGGACACAACTTGACAACCTTGTCAAAGGGGAATACCTTATGGGCTCATTCACACTACGAAATAACCCAGTGTGGAACCCGGGTTATTTCAGAGGCATTAACACTTCTTCCGATTGCACTCAGTGCAGTGGGGGGGGGGGGGCACCAAAAATCCACTTGAGCCGGTGGATTTTGCACCAGGTCACCTACTGCATCTTTTTTTGTGATGCCACAACAATCCAGATCCTTGGTAGTGAGAACTACAGTACTATTTATTCCCACTCAGTACCAAAATGTTGTATTTGAAGTAGAATTTCAACCCAAGGATGAAAAATGTTTCCCATCCCTGCTATAAATGATAAAAGAGCCAGTGTGGTATGATTGAAATGTTGGTCTAGGCAACCTGCGGCTCGCGGGCCGGATGCGGCCCAGCAAGGTCTTGGGACCGGCCCCAGCCCAGTCCTGCCGCCGATTGCCACCGGGGCCTTTGGCCTCTCATGTGCATGGGCAATTGTCTATAGAAGCCTCAGAAACATGCATTTATATTAACATTTTTTTAAAAATCAGCAAATTTTTTCGCGTGTCCTGCACTTTTTTTAAAAAAAGTGTCTTCTATTTGAAAATTTTGTCCCACATTTGTCCTGGTTTATTTATTTATTTAAATTTTTAAAAAATTATTTATTTTTTGGCTTCGGCCCCCCAGTTGTCTGAGGGACAGCAACCTGGCCCCCGGCTCAAAAAGGTTGCCTACCCCTGGGCTAGACCTTGGGAGGGCATAGTTTGAATTCCTGTTTGGTCATGGAAACCCATTGACTCATCCTGGGCAAGTCACACTTTCTCAGTCTCAGAAGTAGACATTGAAGAACTCCCTCTGAACAAATCTTGCAAGATAACCCTGTGATAGGTTAGCCTTAGGACTACCATAAGTCAGAAATGACTGGAACGTAAAACAACAACAAACTACAGTGGTACCTCGGGATACGAAATACCCAGGTTACGAATTTTTCAGGATACGAAAAAATCCCATAGGGATTTATTGTTTCGGGTTACGAAAGTTTTTTCGGGTTACGAAAAAACTCCGGCGCTATTTTAAATGGAGCCGCGGCAGAGCCGCGGCTTTTTTCCCCATTAGCGCCTATGGGTTTTCGGCTTACGAAGGCTTTTCGGGTTACGAAAGCGGCCGCGGAACGAATTATTTTCGTAACCCGAGGCACCACTGTACAGGTTGAACATCCCTTATCTGAAATGCTTGGGAGCAGAAGTCTTGCGGGGGGAGGTGGAATGTTGGAATATTTGCATATATTCCAACATGAGATATCTTGGAGATGGGACCCAAATCTAAATATGAAATTGTTTATTCTTTGTAAATACCTTCTACATACATCCTGAAAGGGGTAGAATTCAAAGATATAGCATGTTAGTCTATAGAATCAGTACGTAGAGAGATCTTCTAGCACCTTTGAGGTGCTACAAGATCTCTACGTACAGCAAGAAAGTAACTTTGTACACAATATTTTCAATAATTTTGTGCATGAAATAAAGTTTGTGTGCACTGAGCCATCAGAAAACAAAGGTGTGCCTATCTCTGCCACTCATAGGCATTTTGAGTTTTGGAGTATTTTGGATTTCAGATAAGGGATAGTCAAATCTGTTCTTAAGTCATCCTTACTGTACTTGTACACTTTTTATGGAGTTTATCAGATGTGAAATTTGAACTAAAATCCAAAGCAAATTCGAAGTGAAGGGGAAGCAGAGTCAATTCAAATCCAAGGCAATTCACGTGATGAATTATCTCAGGGGAAGAGCAGAATTGTGTTCATTCTTGTGGCAAAGTGAAGTGAGTGCAAAATAAATTATCACACCAGTACAAACCATGCGGAGTCACCAATTCAAATTGGCACCCTTGCGTATGCTCAGTGGGGCTCTGAATGCATCGTGAATCTTTGCACTTCCGGGGTGAAGAAGGGAGCCTGGTTCCACTTTCACGGGAATGCTAGCCTCACGGGAATGACTGCTCCACGTTTCTTCTTGCCTTCTATTTCCCCATCCCTGGCAACCAAACCCAAACGGGTCCTCCGTGTCAGAGCCCCCATCCATTTCAGCCACATCTACATCCTCCTGTCATTCTCCTCATCCATTTCAGCCCCATCCACATCAATCCTCCTGTCATTCTCCTCATCCATTTCAGCCACATGTACATCCTCCTGTCATTCTCATCCATTTCAGCCACATCCACATCAATCCTCCTGTCATTCTCTTCATCCATTTCAGCCACATCCACATCAATCCTCCTGTCATTCTCCTCATCCATTTCAGCCACATCCACATCTATCCTCCTGTCATTCTCCTCATCCATTTCAGCCACATCTACATCTATCCTCCTGTCATTCGCCTCATCCATTTCAGCCACTCTACCATCTATCCTCCTGTCATTCTCCTCATCCATTCGCCACATCTACATCTATCCTCCTGTCATTCACCCTCATCCATTTCAGCCACATCTACATCTATCCTTCCTGTCATCACTCATCCATTTCAGCCACATCTACATCTATCCTCCTGTCATTCTCTCATCCATTTCCGCCACATTACATCTATCCTCCTGTCATTTCCTCATCCATTTCAGCCACATCTACATCTATCCTCCTGTCATTCACTCCATCCATTTCAGCAACATCTACATCTATCTTCTGTCTTCACCTCACCATTCAGCCACCATTACATCTATCCTCCTGTCATTCTCCTCACCCATTCAGCCACATCTACATCTATCCTCCATGTCAGAGCCTCCCAGCATTTATTATTATTATTATTATTATTATTATTATTATTATTATTAATTATTATTATTGAAACTTACTATATTATAATAAAAATTCTTTGCTGCAAAAAATTAGTGTTAGAAGCTGCGCTTTACTTGGAAGTAAATCCTTTGGTCTGAAGAAGACCCATTTTGAGGGTGCAGAAATGATCCGGTTTCCTTTATTTTCCATGCTCCCTAAAGTACACCTCCCTGCATCCAATCCACTCTCCTTCTCTTTGTAACAGTTGCCTTCTCTTAGGTTGCATCTGCACTGGAAAAATCCGATTTGACTCCACTTTAACTGTCCTGGCTCAGTGCTATGGAATTCTGGGGACTGTAGTGTTGTGATACCTTGAGCCTTATTCTTATTATTATTTTGCAGTGCCCTGTTCTCCTTTGGGTACCCTGCCTCCAGCCTTGAGGAGAGGCAGGAAATAAATTATTATATTATTTTATTTATTATTATTTTTTATTATTGATATTATGCAGTCTCTATTCTTGAGGAGTACCGGAAGCAATGTAGCAAAATTGAAGCACTGAATCATGGGAAATTTGCCACCTTGGAGGTTTGTGGGGGTGTACCAGGACAGAAGCAGTTGCATTCCACACCAACCAATTCAGATTGAAATCGAAGTGAGCTTGGAAATAATTTTTGTGAATTTTGTTGTTACCAAATTCAAAAATCAGGAGTCACTTTGGATTGCTTTGGATCTTGCTCTAAATACTCCCCATAGAAAAACCAACCTGTATGTAATCACATTTTAACATGAATTCGCATGGTTGGACAAGGAGTGACTTCGGATTGGAGCTGCAAACCTGTTTGTGATATCATCCATTGTTATGCTTTTTTTTCTTTGTACATACTTTAAGTATCTCCAAAGGCTGTCAGCAGGGGCTTGCATTTGTACTCAATACCATATTTGGCACACAAAGATTTCACCAAAGGGGCTGCCTTCCAGATGTGTCGTGGCATTCTGGGGAAAGACTAAAAGAAAGTAGATTTCAAATTGTTTATTTGGGGAATACTGGGTATTTCATATAACAGAGCACAAGCCACAAACAAGTGCTTCTCCAGAATGCTTACCACAATAGAAATGTTTCACACATTTAGACTTTTCCCTTAGAAATGAGGATTCTCATTAAGAGAGCCTTGGATATGTAGAAAACACTTCTTAGAGATCAATACTTACTGGTGTTCAATCTGGAAATTCAAGTGCCCAGTAAACCAGTCGTTGAAGAAGGATTGGTGAACATTACAGGTTGCCTCTAGCTGAAAGGAAAAATACGTAGGAATTGCAATATAATAATGCTGCATAGTCTGCTTTCCAGGATGACAACTATATTCACGCCAAGTCCCTCCCATTATTAGCATGAGTAGATGGTATCTACAACATTGCTTTATTTACATAGTTGTAAAGGGTCATCAGTTAGTCATATTCTCTGTTCCCCAGTTCTCACTGCCTTTATTATTATGAGCCTAACCACTGGGCTCATGTGCTTCAATCATTATTCTGAATTAATGAGAAGAACTGGACGTTGAGTGTTCTGCTGTAGAGCAGGGAAGAAAAACTGAGTCCCTCCATACTTTAAACTGCAATTCCCATGACCCCTTTTCATTGACTTTATTAACTAGAGCTGATGGGAATTCTAGGCCAAAACATTTTGAAGGCCATACGTTGCTTCTGCTGTAGGTAGCATCTCTTATGAGCAATTGGAAATTTGAGTAGTGCTCTATTGAAGTGTATAGGAATTCTGAGATAGCCCCTTAGAAAGCAAAGAGGTTCCTTTTTTCTAGTTTCCCTTCAAATTTTTGTGTTAGTTTCTATCTGGTAGAAACCAAAGAGGCACAGTTTATGCTGAGGTGGATAAAATGAGATGGATGTTGTGGATGTTGTGGAGCCAGTATCTGATGAAGTGTGTTGGAAGGCTAGATTACTAAGAAGAAAAACAATGTTATGTATTATGTTCATCGGTTTCTAAAGAACACACCACTTGCATTCTTTCCACTCTCTGCAAAAGAGCCCTGGTGGCATGGGACACATTACAACTTCTACTTCAGAGACCTTGTCAGCAAAAACAAGCTGCAACATCTCTTGAGTTTACCTGCAATCGTCATCTTTAGCTGCTTTTTTTTCTAGTGTACCTTTCCTGTTTCACTTGCTACCTTTGTTGATGTTGTTGTTCTGCCCTTGAGTAGCCTTTGATTCATGGTGACCCTGAGACGTCTCAAGAGCTCCTGTCCTCAACCACACTTCCCAGGCCTGTGACTTCCGCATGCAGTCTTCCTATCTTTCTCCTGCCCTCCACCTTTCCTAGCATCATTGTCCTAATGATTCTTTTTTCGTCATGATGCAGCCAAAGTACAGCCTCAATTTAATCATTCTGGCTTCCAGAGAGAGTTCCGGCTTGATCCATTCTAGAATCCCCATCTATCGTATTCTCAGTACTCTTTTCCAGCACCACATCTCAAATGAACTGATTTTATTTATTTTATTTTTATTTTTTTGCTGTCCATCTCTCGCATCCATACATGGTGAGAGGGAATACAATGGCTTGGATGATCTCACATTAGTGTTCAAAGTTATGACTTTACATTTTATGATCTTGTCCAGTTCATTCATAGTGTCTCTTCCCAGTCCTAGTCTTCTTCTGATTTCTTGACTGCCTGTGTCTCTGTTCTGATCAATATTTGAACCATGGTATGGGAACACTGACTATTTTCTTGTTGTCTAGGATGAAGTCTCATAGATCTTCCATGGTCATTATTTTTGTTTGTTTTTTAATGTTTAGCATTACGTCTACCTTGGCACTTTCCTCCTTGACCTTCTCCAATAATTGCTCTGGGTCTTTTTTTATGCCAGTAGTATTGTGTCATCTGCATGTCTTAGGCTGTTAATGTTCCTTCCTCTTATATTCACTTCTCTGACCTCTGAGTCCAAGCCTATTCTGCATACAATATTTTATGCACATAGACTGAATAAACAGGGTGTTAGTATGCAGCCTTGCATGATCCCTTTTCTGATTGGGAACCATTCTGTTTCTCCATATCCTGTTCTAATGGTAGCCTCTTGTCCTGAGTACAGGTGACACATCAGGACAATCAGATGTTGTGGCACTCCCATTCCTCTTAGTGCAAGCCATAGCTTTTCATGATCTACGCAGTCAAAGGCTTTGCTGTTGCCAAAGCACAGGCAGTTTTTCTTCTGGAATTCCCTGGTGCACTCTATTATCAAATATTTGTTTGCTCTGTGATCCCTAGTGCCAATCCTTTCTTGAATACAGCTTGCACTTCAAGGATTTCTCACTCCATATATAGTAAGAGTCTTTGCTGCATAATTTTAAGCATGACTTTGTTTGCATGGGAAATTAGTGCAATGATTTTGTAATTACTGTAGTCTTTTGTGTCTCCTTTTTTGTGGGTGGGCTTTCATGGCTGGCATCCATAGTTTTTTGTGGGTTTTTCGGGCTATGTGGCCATGTTCTAGAAGAGTTTATTCCTCACATTTCGCCAGCATCTGTGGCTGGCATCTTCAGAGAATGCTGGCCTAGAAGAAAGCTCTCTCTATACACACACACACACACACACACACACACACACACACACACACTCTGAGTGACTCTGGGTCTGGAGGAAATTCTATGTTAATTTGTGTATTGTTCTGTTGTTGATGGCAGGGCCTCAGGGTGGGAAGATATGCAAAGAGGATTAGTGTCTGCTAATTGGTGATCATTATCTGCTGGAAAAGCCCCTGACCCGGGGTGGTTTCCCATTTGCATTTGCTGAGTCCTCATTTTGCTATTCTTCAGGACTGGTAGCCAAACTTTGTCCACTTTAAGGGTTTCTTCTTTCCGGTTGAAATTATCCAGATGTTTATGGACTTCAATGGCTTCCCTGTGCATTCTGACCTGATAGATGTTGGCATGGTCCAGAATTTCAGTGTTATCAAACAGTATTTTATGCTAGGATGGTTTATAACATGTTCTGTGACTGCTGATTTTTCCAGCTGACTCAGTCTACAGTGTCTCTCGTGTTCCTTGATTCGTGTTTGTACACTGCGTTTGGTGGTCCCTATATAGACCTGTCCACAGCTGCATGGTATCCGGTAAACTCCTGCGGCTGTGAGAGGATCTCTCTTGTCCTTCACTGAGCACAGCAACCAAGAAAATCCAGCAAATGCACCCCTTATTACTTTCTGGCCCTTCGGCTTATCCTTACTAGCTATCAGTACAGATATAGATCCCATAATGGGGAGCAGGAGACCTCTGATGTATTTATCTACGTGCAATTCTTGGTGATTAAAAAGTTGCTCATCTTTACCATCTGCTGTTATGTGCCTTCAAGCTGACTCTAATGTATGATGATCCCATTAACAATATTTTCTTGGCAAGATTTGTTCGGAGGAGGTTTGCCATTGCCTGCCTCTAAAGCTGAGAGGGTCTGACTTGCTCAAAGTCACTCAGTGGGTTTCCATGGCTGAGTGGGGATTCAAACCATGAACTCTCAGAGTCCAAGGGACCAACAAGTACTGCATTCCATTGCCTAGTGGAATTTATCGAAGTCTTTTCCCATATCAACAGTTTGTTGCGTTCTCCTACTTCTTTGCCCTTCCTTGTTGATTAATATAGACCATGTAAACTGCACCTTTGCTACCTCTAGTCCCCATCATTCCTTGGCCCAGTTGGGACCACTAAGTCTTCATTGTCACTCTACATCTGTGTCTGCATCTGTCCCTCCAGTTTAAATATGTTAGTCTAATAAGTGTTCAGTTTCAGCTGCAATTCTATTCTGCTTGATTAGAAGTAATGCTAGCATGCTAATCTACTTTTGGATATAAGTAGTCCTGTGCATAGTCACACAGTTATTAAACCTTACCTGTGTGGAGACCCAGTCCAAGTTCTTATCATAATCAATATTCATGGGAATGTGGCTCATTTGAGATACCCAGACAAACCAAGAACTTTCCAACATCCTGCAAAATACAGAAAACAACTATTTGCCACACAACTGTAAGCATGTTCATTAATCTTATTATGTAACACACTGGATAGACCCATGATCGGCCCTTTTTTGTATTCATTAATATGTATTGAATCTAATATGCAGAGTATGAACCATGATCAGCCCTTTTTTGTATTCATTAATATGTATTGAATCTAATATGCAGAGTATGAACCCTTGAAAAAATCATATTGTTCAATGAGTTCATATTTCTGTGTTGTCTGAAAAATGCCTCCTTTGTGTTTTACTTACAAATCTATAACTTGAGTTCACTCAAAGTGAACTCAGAAAAAGATGGAAGAGAGAGGAGAAGGAGCATTTGTAATTAAACAGTATTAATAGAAATTAGAAACTAATGTTCTCTTTTGTGTATCTGTAAATGGAAACTCACTGGGAGACTCTGGGTGAGTCCCACACTCTCACCCCCAGAAAACTCTGTGATAAGGTCGCCTTAGGGTTTCTGTAAGTTGAAAATGAAGGAACACAACAATAAAAATAGCATCCACTTAGTGCTGTTCTCTCAGAGGGTACACAGAGATCAGTTGTATTTGGATGCTAGTAGCAGGCAGAAAGATTGGAGGAATCAGATCCTGGAAACAGGAAGGGGAAAACAAAATCTTAGAATGGGAAGAGACCACAAGGGCCATTTTTGCCAATTTACTATTATTATTAATCAGACAGGGTAGGCACAATTGACCATCAGTGACAGCTGGATCACTTTGCTTGAAGACTTGGTATATTAAACTGTGGGCTATTCTGACTTACAAAATTTGAAGCCAGCTACTTTTGCTAATAAAAACAGGCTTGGAGGAAAAGCTCTCATCACCACCAATGAAGGTTGTCACATTAAAGCCAGTCTACCATTTTAGGAGTGGAGTGAAGAGACAGGTGTAGCTGGTGGCTTTCATATCAGTGGGTGAATTAATTTGCAGTGGGTTTTAATCCACACTTCAAAAAAAAGCTGTCCAAGGTGCTGAAGTCTGTTCCTCCCTAATAGTTTCTTTCCCTTGGGTTGCGCCTTTCAAATTCAAAAGGATTCAAAAGCCACAGATATGGAAACAAAGCAGCTGTGGCTGTTAGGATTGGGGGCTGTGGGCTAAAACTGCAGGCTCTGATGACCAGATCCTTCCTGCAAGATACTGGTTTTCACCCATGTTTTAAGCTTTCCGAGGCCACTGCCACCTGATGGATGAGGCAAGAGTTGATGTAAAGCAAAAGAAGGCAGCAGTGGAAGGTTGGGGGATGCATTATCCCCCTAAAACCCCTTGGAGGGCTGTTGTACCATCAACTTCTCTCCACTTTGAGGTGTGTTTGTTTTTTTTTAAATACCCCCAAATGCCACTATAGGAGACATACTGTAGGGAGGATTTTCACCATGTTTTGGGCCTTTTTATGTACATGAAAGTCTTTTTAAATAAATAATAAGTAATCTAAAGTCACATCCAGCTTGTTTTTTAAAGCCCTCTCCTGGGTCTAAAGTGGCTTGGGGGGGGGGGGGGGGGAAAAAAAAGAAAGGAAAAACCCCATAGGGGGTAATGGAAGGGCGATTTTTTTAAAAATGAGAAAAATTGCTTTGATCTCTGGGGGACCCGAGGGGGCTCCCAATGTGATGGAAATGCCTTCCACATCCCCAAAGGTCATTTTGGGGCATTTTGGAGCAAAACAAAAGTGGGAAAGTGATTCCTTCTACAAAAAAGTTATGACCCCTGTGGGGGTAAAATGTCCCCAGGGGGGCTGTATGCAGGCTGCAGGCCATACTTTGCCCAACCTTACAGTAAAATCATCTAATCTGTACATATGGCAGATATTTATTCAAAATTTCACATTCAGCATTGGGAATTTGGTTTTCACGTACTGCTGTTTTGCCAACACAGTTGTCAGTATATGAGAAAAATCAAGGCCAAATTTGACTGGTGGTATTTAAAGCAGAAATAAGGAATTGGATATGGAAATAACATTTGATACAGCTGATGGGACCCAAATTGTGTACCAGTTCTGAAAGATGCAAGTGATAACCTTCTAGCAGGTGTTATTTGTATAAAAGTCTAATGACACATCACTAAAAAGATTGAGAAAGAAGGACACAGAATCTGAAAACTGAGATGGAACTGTATTGCCCCAGCTAACTAACACTGCTTATGTTTATGTCCCATTAAAACTACTGGAATAAACTACTCATTACTTATCTGAGTCCTGCTCAGATCATCATGACTGTTAGTTGAACTATGGACTTTGTGTAGTACCTGAATAAGACGTAGTATAGCATAAAACCCATTGGTCCTAGTAGGTATGCTTGAACAAAGTACAGCCGGATAAAATGGGAGGACTGCCAAACTAGATCCTAGGAAAAGGAAAAGAAAGAGGCTGTCAGACACTTGCAGCAAGAACTCATTGCACACTCTCATGCTCTTCTCTCATCTTTTATCTCATTGGTGCATTAGAAGCTTCCTGATGACCTCCAGCTAGACCCTGCCAGACATACACAGAATTTTGTTCACTCTTAATTATATTACCAAGCATAAAAATTGTAAGCTGAGCCCAGAATTTCACATCCTAAACATCTCACCTTTCATTAAAAAAATGTTTCTAGTCCTCTAGATTGTAGATCTAAGTAAGGCATTTGATACTTTGGAAACTTTGAGACAACAGAACCGATGTTCAATACACAAAGGTGGGATTGCAGAGCTTTATACAGCTGATTGCACAGACACTTTACCTAGTAAATGCAGTATGTACTTTTTAAAAAAAGCATAGTAAAAATGTCAAAATTCAGGTTTTCCAATGTTCCAGTCATTTCTGGTTTTGAAAAACCCATTATAACCCAAATTTTGGCATGGGTATATTCGACCCCAGACCCATCAAAGTTTCCCACTCTTAATCTATATAAAAGGCATGTATGATTTGCCCATCTCATTTTTTCAGTATTTCTTCACATTTAGTTTGACGCTGGTTTTTTGACAGAACCTATAACAGAAGCATCCAGTGACTCTGGAAACAAGGTTATTCTGGATAGTTTTGAGTTTGTGAATACTGAGGACGTGGACAAACTCCTTGGCTGTGTGAAAAGGACGACATGCCCTCTTGATCCTTGTCCTTCTTGGTTGACCGTTCAGGGAGGAGATGCCATAAAAACTGCATTACATCATATAATAAACGCATCTCTTCGGGAGGGTAAAATTCCATCGGCCTTAAAATAGGCAATAGTAAGACCTCTTCTGAAGAAACCCTCCCTTGATCCCCTGTTAATGTGTAATTATAAACTGGTCTCCTTATTACCATTCTTGGGCAAGGTGATCGAGAGGGCAGTTGCCTTTCAACTCCAAGCAGTCTTGGATGAAACTGATTATCTGGACCCATTTCAAACTGGCTTCAGGGCGGGCCACAGAGCTGAGACTGCCATGGTCGCCTTAGTCGATGATCTCCGTCTGGGCATCGACAGGGGAAGTGTGACCTTGTTGGTGCTCTTGGACATCTCAGCGGCCTTTGATACCATCGACCATGGTATCCTTCTGGAATGCCTGGGAGAGTTGGGTATCGGGGGCACTGTGCTCCAGTGGTTCCGATCCTACCTCTCGGGAAGATTCCAGATGGTGAGGCTGGGGGACAGTTGCTCTCATAAAAGAGAGCTGACATCTGGTGTCCCTCAGGGCGCCATTCTGTCCCCCATGCTGTTTAACATTTACATGAAGCCGCTGGGGGAATTCATCTGGAACCATGGAGCACGGTGTTATCAGTACGCTGATGACACCCAGATCTATTTCTCCGTGTCTCTGACTGATACAGTGACTAAGGATGGCACCTCTCCTCTGGATGCCTGTCTGGGGTCAGTAATGGGCTGGATGAGGAAAAACAAACTCAAGCTGAATCCAGAGAAAACAGAGGTACTCGTGATAGGTACCCCAAGCCCGGGGAGGGAAATTTGCCATCCAGTCCTGGACGGGGTTACACTTCCCCTAAAGGACAAAGTTTGCAGTCTGGGAGTACTCCTGGATTCATCCTTACAGTTATCATCTCAAGTAGATGCGATGGCCAGGAGTGCTTGGTATCAGCTTCGGCTGATACACCAACTGCGTCCCTGTCTGGACCGAAAGGATCTAGAAACAATAATACACGCACTGGTAACCTCTCACTTGGATTTCTGTAATGCGATCTACATGGGGCTACCTTTGTATCAGGTTCGGAAGCTTCAATTGGTTCAAAACACTGCAGCCAGATTGGTCGCCGGAATCCCAAGAGCGGACCATATAACACCCGTATTAAAATCTCTTCACTGGCTGCCAATTCGCTTCCGGGCCCAATACAAAGTGCTGGTTATTACCTATAAAGCCCTAAATGGCTTGGGCACGAGTTACTTGAGGGAACGCCTCTCCCTATATAATTCGCCCCGCACCCTCAAAACAACGGGGAAATTGTTGGTTGAACACCTCAAGGTGAGATTGGTAACAACTCACCAAAGAGCTTATACAATGATGGCTCCAACTCACTGGAATGCACTCCCGGAGGAGATTCGATCCAACTGTACACTGGAAGCCTTCAAGAAGGCATTAAAAACTCATCTCTTCCAGTTAGCATACCCTCCCGATCCTTTGTAAGAAAGTATTCCCCGACCAGATTGGACGACTACCCATAATTGATATCCCGACTATCCTAGTTGTATTGTTTTTAAAATTGAATGTTTACAATTGTTTTATAACTGTTTTTAATATTGTATTTGACATGTGTAATAGAGTTTTATCGTATCGTATGTACACTGCTTTGATCTGGAGGAAAAGCGGTATAAAAATAAAAGCTTTATTATTTATTTATTATTAGTATAAACTAAGGTTGTGGCTCAATGATTGAGGCAGATAATGGATGTATTCCCCCACTCTAATAGTGTCCCCCTCAAGGCATCCTTTTACTTTCAGCCATAACCAAATGGTCGTGTTAGTCATTCCTGTTGGGAAAAGACGAACCTGTAAGTGAGAACAAGGTGGTTGGAAGGACAAAATCAGGCCCAGGTGTCTTGGCCTTCAGTGAACAGGACTGTACACAGGGTTGTGTGTTTCCCTGTTCCTCTTCAGCACCAAAGGTCTATGGAAAATTTTCTGAAATCAGAAAGGCCTCCCCCTTCCTTCTTTCCCTAGTTCAGGATACTGGTCTGAGATGGCAAATTATGACCTAATTTCTTTTTCTGTTTAATTAATTGGCAAGAGATTTTATTCTGCTGAATTTTTTTTTTTTTTTTGGAGGGGGAGTAGTGTTGTTTCAAATTGTTGAGCTTTTCCCAAATCTGTATAAGTCACCTTGAGAGCCTGCGTGGTGTACTGGTTTGAGCATTGGACTATGGCTCCGGAGACCAGAGTTTGAATCCCTGCTTAGTAATGGAAACCCACTGGGTGACCTTGGGCAAATCACACTCTTTCAGACTCAGAGAAGGCAAAGGCAAACCTTCTATGAACTAATTTTGCCAAGAAAATGATAGGGTTGACAAAGAAGATTTGAAGGCACATGGTGACAACAGAGTTTATCACACTGAGATTTATGCAGCTCAGATCCAGGGTGACTCCTGGTTCAGCAATGTGAATTCATGTTGTAACGTGAATGTTTTATCACACCTGGTTGCCCTTCCGTTGCCCTTCCGAATCGAGGGGGAATCGAATCCAAGGCAAGTCACGTGATGCAGATTCACGCAAAGTGGAGTGCACATTTTATTACCACACATCCGCATTCCATGCGGATTCAACTATTCAAATTGGGACACTTGCGCATGCTCAGTGGGGCCATGAAGGCATACTGAACCTTTGCACTTCTGGGGTTAAGAAGGGAGCCTGGTTCCACTTTCACATGAATACTAGCCTCATGTGAATGACAGCTTCACCTTTCTTCCTCCCTTCTATTTCCCAATCCCTGGCAGCCAAATTCAAAGGGGCCCTCCCTGTCAGAGCCCCCATCCATTTCAGCCTCATCTACATCTATTCTCCTATCATTCTCCTCATTTATTTCAGCCACATCTATATCTATCCTCCATGTCAGAGCCCCCATCCATTTGTTATTATGGAATTATTATTATTATTATTATTATTATTATTATTATTATTATTATTATTATT
>NC_056522.1:258898711-258899068 GCF_019175285.1 Sceloporus undulatus
CCCTGTAAAACAATCAGTGTAGAAGCTGCAGGTTTACTTGGAGGTAAATCCTTTGGATCTGAAGGGGACCCATTTTGGAGGACTGCAGAAATGATCCAGTTTCCCTTATTCTCCATGCTCCCTAAAATATCACCTCCCTGAATCCAATCCACTCTCCTTCCTTTTGTAACAGTTGCCTCCTGTTTAACTCCACTTTCACTGTCCTGGCTCAGTGCTATGGAATTTTGGGAACTGTAATTTCATGAGACATTGAGCCTTGTCTGCCAGAGAGCTCTGCTGCCTCAGCATATTATTATTATTATTATTATTATTATTATTATTATTATTATTATTATTATTATTATTATTATTATTATT
>NC_056522.1:258899078-258912682 GCF_019175285.1 Sceloporus undulatus
TTAATTTTAGGTTTTTTAAATTATAATTATTATAATTATTCTCCATGCTCCCTAAATTACCACCTTCCTGAATCCAATCCACTCTCCTTCCCTTTGTAACAGTTGCCTCCGGTTTAACTCCACTTTCACTGTCCTGGCTCAGTGCTATGGAATTCTGGGAGTTGGAGTTTGTTGCTCCCCTCAGCCTCCGATGGCCCCCTCTGTTGCTCCCATCTCTCCCCCCAGCTTCCTGTTCATTCCCTCCATCGCTGTCATCTACCTTTCCGAGCAACGGAAGCAATTGGGACAAAATTGCAGCGCAGTATCCTGGGAAATTTGACTCTTTGGAGGTTTTGGGGGGGGGTGTACCGGGAGAGACGCAAAGTTGCATTCCACACCAGACCAATTCAGAGTGAAATCGAAGTGAGCTTGTATGCGAATTCTATGAATTCACTTTTGTACCGAAGTCACCACGGAAGGAGCTCTCATAGAAATGAATCTCATCTGATAACACATTCACGTTATGACATGAATCCGCATAGTTAGCCTCGCACTCACGTCGGATCTGAGCTGCAAAATCTCCCCAAAGCTCCGTGTAATATACTCCAACGACAAAGCCACCATGAGACCCTTTTATAGGATAAAAGGCAGGACATAAATATAACTAAAGTGAATCCTCATCCTTTTCCCTAATGAAATATTTAAAACATTACCTCTAAGTATATTAGAGGTTTTGAGGAGTATGAAAAAATGATTTGTGAAGGAATACAGAAACACATTTTAAATACTACAGGATTCAGCACCACATGGCTAGCCATCAAATGCACACATAACACCATCCAAGTGAAATCAAATAGACCCGTGGGACTGAATGGTTGCTTGCTTTCCCCTCACATGCCTCCAATTTTTCTAAACATTTTTGGTCCAATTTTCAGGTATTTTCTCTTGAAAGTGTGTGCATGTGCAAATGTGGCAGTTTGCACTTCTCTTCCCACTTCCAGGAGCTCCCAGCCAACATTTCTTTGGTCATATTAACTCTACTTGATTTCTCCCACCCCCCAAAAATTGAATCAAATTTGCTCCTAGAATAGAATGTTATTTCTGGAGCTTCTATTTCTTCTATACATTCTGTGGAGCTGGGATCTTTGCTCTCCAATTGTCACAACAACCCATCTCCACAAAGTCAGAGCACAACCTTTGTGGCCATGGTACAATTTCCAAGACACGCAACAGCCTAAGTGGGACTAAGAGTTCCTGCTGCTTTGACAGCAAGCCTAACAGTGCAAAACTTACTGCCCAAAATTTCTTCTTGAAGGCAATGTAGAAGGTGTGATAGTGGAAGAAGACAGGAAACAACAGCGGTGGCATAGCTGGTGGGGACCACAAGAGAAGAACAGAAAGAGAGTTCATTAAAATATAAAATATTTTAAAATATAATATAACAAAATATAACAAGTGCAAATAAAAATAAACCAGCTGTACAGGGGAGATCAGTGGCAGAGGAAGTTAGGTAGTAAAAAGTATAATGAATTAAGAATGTCCCTAACTGCATTTTTGGGTTGAGGCCATGGAGAAGCATCACAATCAACACTAATGGATCTTGCAGTATTTTCAGGGCGTTCACACTGCCTGTCTGACCCTTTCCCATTGCTTTGTCATGCCCAAAGCATGGCTGGGTGCTCTTGCTCACTTTGAATATTTCTGTGTTCCTTCTGTTGGGAGAAAGGATAGACAAGTGAAGGCCTGGGTAGGGAAAACAGGAAAAATCAAGAAAATAAATTAATCCTAAATTAATCCTTAAAATGTATCTCAGTTCTGTCCATTGGAAAAGCTGGTGGTCACTGATAAGGTATTTCACTATTTTCAACATTGACTTAAACTTTATTTTCTAATATGCTATTAGCTTAATATTTAAGATTGTAATTGCATTCATTTTTCCTTTGCCCAAATACAGTGGTGCCTCGGGTTACGAAATTAATTCGTTCCGCCATTCCTTTCGTAACCCGAAAATTTCGTAACCCGAAATACTCCGTTAGCACTGGAAAGCCTATAGCAGCATTTGAATTTCGCGCCGAAATGAATTTCGTAACCCGAAAAATATTTCGTAACCCGAAACAGTTTTTGCCAATCCGACTTTTTCGTATCCCGGAAATTTCGTAACGCGATCATTTCGTATCCCGAGGCACCACTGTAATACAGTGATTATTACAAAATATGTGGTTTCTGCTGTCATTTTTCTCACTTTTTTGATTCCAAAAGCTAAGATACTCATACTTAGGCAGCTCTGAATGCAGCAATGTGCCCCCCTCTCTTCTTATAGTCTATATTCATTGTTTGGCTTGCATAAAATTAATGCTTTTACAATTAATATTTTAAAATTTCATAAATATGTCAAAATATGAACAATTTTATATTCTAAGATGTGTATGAAATCTTTTATGTAGCTAAAACAGTATCAGATTTGCATTTGATATGAAAATAAGTATTGCATATTTTAAAAATTTTAAATTTTCTCCCAAAATATATACAGTGGGCCTTTGGTATCTGCTGGGGTTTTGTTCCAGGATCATTCATAGGTACCAAAATCTGTGGATGCTCAAGTCCCATTATATACAGTGGCATAATAAAATGGTTTCCCTTATATAAAATAGCAAAATCAAAGTTTGCTTTATGGAATATTTTCAAGATGTGGATGGTTGAATCCATGGATAAAGAATCCATGGATATGAAGGATCAATTGTATTTCTGCATCCTCATCCTAAAAAGTGTCTTCAACATTTCCAGAAAGTTTACATCTCTAAGCAGGAAGCATGATTATCCTCTAAAACAGAGGTACAACACTGAACAGTTTTACCCAGTGCTCCCCCACACAATTCACCAGCATGTCCAGGTGCACACCACTTGGCAAGGTCATCATTTATAGCTTGCGGAGGGAGGCATCAGGAATGAGAAAAAACAGACCGTTGCAGCCAGTTATAGATGCTTTCGCATGATTTGTGGACAGAAAAATCAGTGGGGGAAAATAGACTGGATTTAAAAACAACAAGAAGAAAAACTTTGGGATGCTTTGGGGCCCCTGGAAATTGGGTTCTGGGGGCATATGTGGCTCATAGGCTGCAGCTTGCCCACTCTGCTCTAAAACATGTTCTAACACAATAATACAGTTTTGGGAAAAAAAAGTGTCCTTTTCCCCTCCACTTTCAGTTGCTGCCATGCCACCAAATCTGGAGTACTCGATAGTAGGAAGTTTGCAGTGTATGGCAAGACAAGGGAGAGGGCTGAAAATGGTCCCTCAATCTGCTGATATTAATCCCTCTCCCATCCCCAAGCAATAGAAGTTGTTTGTTTGGTTTAACCTTGCCCAACTTCTAATGAAACAGGTAAACCCCCAGTACAACACCACCTCATGGGCTTTTCCTCTCAGCTTTACTTTAGCTGCAACCTTTCGTGAATGAGGCATTAAAGAATCAGATGCAGCGAAGGCAGGGTGATCTGAGGTCCTAACCGCAAAAGAGGGCATGGCACTCCAAAATGTAGGGTCTTCAAGAAAAAGGTATGATGTGACCAAATAAAAGCTAACAACATTATTATAAGTATAAACTCATGCTTCTTAGAAGTTTATCGCACACCTCCCCCCCTCCTTCCCGTTATGGGAACTGGAAGGGGATTCTCAGGGCTGTGCTGAACCTGAAAAAAAATGGATTTTATCGCACAGCAAATCATCCTCAAAAGGGCCTCGTTCCGTCTCCTGGCGCCAAGCCGTCCCCATTCAGTGCTGAGGGGCGCCATTTTCCTTGGTTGGAAAACTTCCGACCAGAACATTTAACGCTCCTCAGTGCTGAATGGGGACGGCTTGACACCAGGGGATGGAATGGGGCCCTTTTGAGGACAATTCGCTGTGCGATAAAATCAGTTTTTTCCAGGTCGTGCGTGGCCCCGAGAGTCCCCTTCCAGTTCCCATAACGGGGGGGGAAAGGTGTGCGATAAACTTCTAAATCATGCTCAAAATAGAGGACATTTTGATGTTCCTCCTGGAAAGAAGACTGAAATGTCTGGGAAAAGAAGCACACCTGGTCACCCTGAGTGAGGAGCACACCTCTGTCCACTTGCAAGGCTCAGGTGGCTGCTTTATCTGCTATGTTGTCACTCATCTTTGACTGTGCTGCAGCCAGCTGAAATGGCTGCATAGGAATTCATTGGAACAATCGATTCTTAATGTCTTATAGGAAGCTGGAGGTACTCACTGATGAAGAAGTATTTTTGTTGATAGTTGTAAGGCATGTACTTTATCTTCTTCTTCCCAAGCTGTGAAAGGAAAGTAGACCATTTTCTCGTTAGAATAGCTGTAGAGATAATTCATCTCATCCTGGTCTTGAACCACATGACATAGAGTTTCTGCAATATAGCAGAGATCTGACTGTTTTCCACAAGTTATCCTGGGCTATAGTAAGTGCCTTTCTAATAAATAAACACACTTCATTGTTTTAGAAAACTGATAGGATCAGCATCATCTTGCAGCACCCAGCTCTTCTTAGAGCCTTCAACAAGAAGGAAGGAAAGTGCATCCACTACAAGAGTATTGACTTAGGTTCCCTCACACGACATTAACACACACTGTATCCCAGAAGATCTATGAAGCAACCTTTGTGGTACGCAGTGAGAACACTGTTCCTTTGTCTACACCCATACCTGAGAAGAAATCTAAGAGAGCAGGCAAAGGCTCCTGATGATAAAGTATATCACAACAAAAATAAAACCAAAAGTAGCAAAGCGACATACTGGATGCTAAGTTTCACGTTCTCGCAAAAGCCTTTATGATATAAGGAAAGGGAATACAGGATAGCATGATCTCTTAGTCTGCATATGCAGATCATAAAGTATCTTAGTCTGGGAATCAGTTAAAAGGTCTAAATTAATTTAGTTTGAGGGATTAAAGAAAGCAGGGAAAGCATGGGGATATGATGCATTTCAGATTTAGGGATGAGACATTAGCCAAGGAGGAGGTGACAGCAGAGGTAACGTTACAGTGGCTGCTGCAATGATGGGGGATAGAGGAGTGGAATCCATCTCAGTCCCAAAGCTTGGGAACTAGCCAGGAAGCTTTCTTTCCTGACAGCGGACATATCCTAGCCAGCCAAAAGCTTCAGAATTTGGCAGGGCTTATACCTATATTTATCAGATTTTTTTTTAAAAAAAGATATCCATACCATGTACCTCCTGCCCCAGTTTATTCCTTGTGAATTCCTAAGACTACCCACAACATTTTAAACACAGGGAAGGACACAGGAGCGGGTTTCTGTCTGAGAGTTTCCAATACAGACAGGGGGAAATTCCCAGATCTGTATCCATTGCTCAGTTTCTCCTGTACTCCTAGGTAGTCCCACTGATGACGTGTTGCATGGGGACGTGACCCTTGACATGGAGGTTTTCCTCTGACCTTTCCTCTCTCATTACATTTCCAGTTATCATATTGATTTTTGTTCTCTTCCTTCTTTTACCATCCTAAAAAATATGTACTAAGAAAAATAAACATCCTAGTCTGGGAAGTAGGATATTGGGAAAAGAGCAAGGGGAGGAGGTGTTGAGTTCATGGGGAGAATGGTGGGGAGGGAAGGAATCCCTGTCCACATTACAGTGAGCCACACTTCAAACAGGAAAGCAAAGAGTGAATGAAACCTTGGTATATTTAAGGCATGATTGGTTGTGGGAGCAAGCTTTCCAAGGTGTGAAATCCAGGAACAGAGAAGCCCACTATTTACCTGAAGTGTTGGCCTATTTATGCTGGTAGAGAAGGCAGCTTTGGCTTCTGTCCTCCTGATGCCACTATGCCCAACACAAAAAAAGCCTACCTTCTACCAGCGTAAATAACAACAGAGGCTAACAGAATTTACTTAAACAAACCAATTCACCCACTTATATGGTACACCTAATATTACTATGACCCACAGAATTATGCCCATGCACAAATAAAAAGCTTAAGAATGATCATTTTAAAAAGAAAAAGAAATATGAAGTTTGTGTTGATATGACAAGCAACACGACGCTCACTTCCACAGAGAGGGATCTTCCCAAAGTAAACAAGAAAGGGTGAATATCCATATCTGGATCCTTGGAGTAGCAGTTGGGTTTTGCATGATGTTGAGAGTGCAGGAGAGTCCACCACTTGGCTGAAGCCCCCTGTTGAAAGAAGACAGAAGGAAGCCCTTACTCCAAGGCAGTGGTGGTGAGTTTTTGTTTTTGCTTGTTCATGTGTATGGTGCAGATTTAAAATCTTCCTCTCTGCCAAGAGCATTTAGAACTTTAATTTTGTTCAGTAGAGCTGAGCATCTGCACCTTTGCTTCAGTTTCCAAGATTCTTTAGGACAAGATTGGGACTCAAGTGGTTTGAGATGCACAGTTTACTTCTACCTAGCCCCCAGGGCTTTTGGGGTGCTACAACGGAAAAATGCTTTTGCATTTTCTCTGTCAAGAAGAGGGTCAGGAGAAAGCCAGTTGGTGGGAACACAGTCTTTCTGACAGGCCTGCCCATCTCCTGCACAGTATATCTAATGGAAACACAGCAGTGGGCCTTCTTGGTGGCTGAACCTAGGCTCTGGACCAATCTTCACAGGGAGCCAAATTGGCATCTGAGGAAGTAGACTTTAGTCTATAAAAGCTCATGCTGCCAACTTCTTTGTTTCAGTTAATCTCTGAGGTGCTACAACATCTCTATATATACTGGCACCTTCCTTATTTTTGTAGATAAAAGAATACTTTTTTGTTTGAACAGACCTTTGAAGACTGCTCATAGATAAAGAGACTTAAATAATGCACTGCACTGTCTATTGGAGTGGTATTTTATTTTATAATATTTTAATGTGCATGCTTTGTATTGCTTTCAATTTTATTGATAGTTTAATTAGATTTTCACTTTTTATGATGTTTTGTATGGTACATTTAGCTGTATCTGTTCCAGTTTTACAGTGTAAGCCTCCTCAAGTCCTGGGGCTGGAGAAAATGCATGATTTTGTATAGGATGCGGGGTTCTGTAGCCTTCTCCCTATATCAGTTTTGCAGTTTAACTGCTCTAAAACCAGTATGTTTGTGGTGTGTCTATGTGTATGTATACACACACTCCATAATTGCAACTTTGGCTTTTGCAGATTTGTTTATTCACTGATTTTCTTAATATGTTCTCTTTAGGAATATCTAGGTCCTCCAGTGAAACTTTATGGTCAACTTTAACCAAAGGTCGCACTGAAGAACCTAGAGGTTACTAGAGAGAATAGTCCACTAGACATTTGTAGCTCCTCCAGTGCAATTCTATGGTCAATGTCTGGCAAATGTTAACCACAGAGTTGGACTGGAGGACCTAGAGAATCCTAGAGAGATGTTATCTCAGGTAAAAACATAGTGTTTTTGTTATTTGTGGGTTTTCCACATTCACGGGGGTCTTGTTCCCCTAACCCCAGCGAATATGGAGGGATGCGTGTATTCAAATAGGCCAGACTGAAATCTGGGGGCTCCTGCACCTTCAATGATGGTGTAGAAGTGCAGATTTCAGCACATGTTTCTTGTCACTCAACCAGATAATAAGCAACCCTGCTGAGATTCCATCTTCTACATAAGCATTAAACGTAAATAAGCCCCCTCCAGTTTTCATTCTGGCAACATATAAGCACCCATTGGTTTTTGCTCACACACCCAAGAGAATGATAAAAAAGTTCTCCTTTTCTATGTGAATTATGATCCACATATGGTAGTTCAACATCTTGATCAATCTGGACCACTCACTGAGATACTGTCAGACATGATCACTTACAATAAGATGGCACATCACAAATTTGTGGAGCAAGTGGTTCCATTTTGCCTTCTGGAAGACAGAAAGATGCCCCAAATCATGCTGGAGCCATGCGGCCTGGACCTGGAAAGCAAAGGAAAGCACTTAGAAAGTCAGCTCAGTTGGCTTAGAAAGAATTTGAAAACTACTCCAATGGAATTTATCTGATGATTGCCATGGCTGGATCCTATGAGTTCTTATTTTTTGCTAAAAGACTTATACTCTATGACTGGAAAGATAACCATTCACCATTTAATAGTCAGAAGATCTTACTGCTTCAGTTACATAGAAACATGTATTTCACAGATACTAACTTCCCAAAAATTTGTTTTTGGAAATATAGTTAGATGTTAGCCTACTCCCCATTCCCCTTCTCTTTACCCCTTTACTTCGCAAATATACTTTTATAATCTAATAATACTGGTTTGAGCCTTTAAAGACTAAGGTTCTAATCCCTGCTTAGCCACGGAAACCCACTAGGTGACCTTAAGCAAGTCACACTCTCTCAACCTCAGAGGAAGGCAAAGGAAAAGCCCCTCTGAATAAATCCAAGAAAACCCTATGATCGGTTCACCTTAGAGTTTCCATAAGTCAGAAAAGACTTGAAGTCACACAACATTTTGTAAAAAAAAAAAAGAAAGAAAGAAAGAAAAAAGAAAAGAAAAAGAAGAGTTGAGATTGCTTAGAATATTAGTTTCTTGAGAAGTTGGATCTGGCTATAGTGACACATGTCTTGATTACATCCTGTTTGGGTTATTGTAATGCACTGTACATGGGGCTGCCTTTGTAGACTGTTTGGAAATTTCAGCAGATCCAAAATGGTGTACCTAGGATGCTGACTTGGCTACAGGGATCATGTGGCTCTCCTGCTGAAACAGCTGTACTGGCTACTAGTCTATTTCCAGGTAGAATTCAAAGTACTGGTTTTGACATTTTGGGTCCAGATTGTCTGATAGGCTGTATCTCCCTATACAAATCAGCCCAAGGGCTAAGATTGGCAGGGAAGGGCTTTCTCTCAGTCCCACCACCTTCGCAGGTGTAACTGGTGAAGACTTGGCAGACAGCCTTCTCCGTGACTCCTCCAAGGTTGTTGACATCCCTTTTGTGGGATGTCCATTTGGCCCCCTCCCTGCTCTCTTTTTTAGGTAGCTGAAGACATTATTTAGGCAGGCTTTTGCTGCATGAATTTTACTTATGTAATGTGTGTGTATAATTGGTGTGCTGTTTTTACTGCTTTCATGTTTTTTTAATGGTTTTAACTGTGCAGTGTTTTTCTTTTAATATTAGTATTATTTCATTTTTTAAAAACTTTTGTAATTAATGTTTTAATTCCACCCTTTTTCGACTATTATAATCTGCCTTGAATCTCATTTTGGGAGAAAGGCAACATATAAATGCAATAAATAAATAAAGGAATAAAGTATTTGTTATTGAACAGGTTTACAGTGCCTCCAGCATTCTTGAATTCAGAAGAAGCCACAGTATCATTGCACACTTCACTTCTACAGCTCTGCCTCATAGATAGCACTTGCTAGAATCATAGAGTTGGAAGAGACCGCAAGGGACATCCAGTCCAACCCCCTGCCATGCAGGAAATCCAGATCAAAGCATCCCCGACAGATGGCCATCTAACCTCCGTTTGAAGACCTCCAAGGAGGGAGACTCCACTACACTCCTAGGAAGTGTGTTCCACTGTTGAACAGCCCTTACTGTCAGGAAGTTCCTCCTAATGTTGAGGTGGAATCTCTTTTCCTGTAGCTTGCATCCATTGCTCCTGGTCCTAGTCTCTGGAGCAGCAGAAAACAAGCTTGCTCCCTTCTCAATATGACATAATTAATAATTTGTTTTATTTATATGACATCCCTTCAAATATTTAAACAGGGCTATCAAATCACCTCTTAACCTTCTTTTCTCCAGGCTAAACATACCCATCTCCCTAAGGCATTCCTCATAGGGCTTGGTTTCCAGACCCTTCACGATTTTAGTCGCTATGTGAATTTCTGAAAAATATCCACACTTCTTCCCATATTTAGTGTTTACAGGCTTATTCACAGATAGGCAGAAATTTCAGAGGGACAAAGTCCATTAAGACTAGGATTAAAAGCAGGTCCTGAAGATACCAGTGAACTCCTTTCACTCATTCAAACTCAATTTAAATTCAGGAAGGAGAGAGGAAGCCAACTTGTTTCAGGCTGCATCCACACTGCACAAATAATCTGGTTTGACACCATTTTAACTGCCACAGATCAGTGCTATGGAATTCTGGGAACTGCAGTTTATTGTATCTGGTGCTGTAACAAACTACAGTTCCCAGAATTCCACAGCACTGAGCCATAGCAGTTATAGTGGTGTCAAACTTCATTATTTCTGCACTGCCGATGCTGACACAGGTGCCCTTGGTTTTATTCTGTGATCATAGCAACTTACCTGGGATATAGTAAGCAAAACTAATGAAGCAACAAAGGGTAATAAAGATGTCCCAAAATACATGAGAGTGAGCCAGGATGCAATATCCAGCACTAGGATATGAAAGAGGAGGGCGACGAAGAAGGAAATGTTGGCTTTCATGAGTCCCATCTTCTCTACAGTTGTGCATAGCTCACGAAAATCCATAATAAGCGATTCCTGTGGGGATAGCAAAAATTACAGTTCGTCTTTAAGATTGCCTTTGCTCTTAAAAGAAGCAAGGAGACTTCATAACCAGGTAAGTGGAAGTGTGAATCCAAGCAGCTAATCTGGAGGGTTGTCGCTCAGAAATAAATTTCACTAAGCTCTCGTTGAGTACCTTTACCTTTTAAGTAGACATGTATAGGACTGCATTATTCTTCTCCCTTTGTTGCTGTCATTGGTGACACATTGACAACTTTGAGACAATTGAAGGGCTAAGGTCTACTCCCTAAGTGTAGTGTAGTGGTTTGAGTATCGGACCATGACTCTGGAGACAAGGGTTCAAATCCCCATTTGGTCATGAAAACGCACTGGGTGACCTTGGGCAAGTCACACATTTTTAGCTTCAGAGGAAGAGCAATAGCAAGTACATTTCTATACCGCTTATCAGTGCACTTAAGCACTCCCTAAGTGATTTACAATATGTAGGGTAATTGCTCCTAACTACCTGGGTACTCATTTTAGTGACCTACGGAAGGATGCCAGGCTGAGTTGAGCCTGAGCCCCTGGCTGGTATTGAACTCACAACCTTGTGGTATGTGAGTGAGTGGCTGCAGTACATGCATTTAATCACTGCACCACCAGGTTCAGGAAACCAAAGGAAAACCCCTTCTGAACAAATCTTGCCAAGAAAATCCCTGTTTGCTTTAAGGTCACCATGAGTTGGAACCAACTTCAAAGCACAAAGGAACAACAAAGCCTATGCCTCTGTCCAGACACATCATTTCAAAAAGCACAGGAAGTGGCTACTTGTTTGCATGCAAGAATGTAAGAAGCTGACATGGAGAAAACCAGACTAGGGGTAGGATCTAAGTGTGTGCAACTAGGCTGGGAAAAGGGGTCTTCCTTTCACCCTCCTGCTCAGGGCAATGCCTTCAGCCTCTTCACCACACTACATAGAAGGTCGGAGGACCTTACCTTACCTTAACTGAATGGAGTAAGATCTTGGGCAGAGAGTGGAGTGGAGTGGTCAAAGGGTGGGGGCAACTTTTGTCAGAAGAAGGCTGGAGGAAAGGAGATTTGGATATCCAGTGTTAAGCACCTGACAAGTTACAGTACTCTCCTTGACAAGTTAGTTTACCACAGTACTTCTTAAGTTATCTGGTATGAAGGACCAGCAAACTTTATTCTGCATCTGCCAGGTACTGTACCACATTTGTGCCCACTGGCTACAATTGTTCCTTTCTTTCCTGGAAGCTCTCCAGGAACCAGTAGAAGATGGAATGGGGACTGGCACCAATCCACAGACCACCACTTTGGGTAGCACTGGTTTATCATATGTAGTCCAAGGAGAAGAGGATTTTATGCATGCCTGGATCTTTAAACTGGCTCTTAATGATTTCAAAATTGGAGATAGGAAATGCAGACATATTTCTTACTGTTGTGATGATGTAATAAGCTTCCTTTAAGCAAAGTAAAACCAACATTACAATATTTTCATCTGAGCAGGTCACTAGTAGGGCACTTAGGGACAGGGTTCTTTCCATCTCCCATCAGTGGAATGGCAAATTCATTGTGGGGTTTAGGCCACATTTTGAAAGAGCTATGTTGAACTTTGCAGAGAGCATCCAAGGTGCTGACCTTATAGCTTCAGCACCCTGGTTGTCTCCTTTAAAGTACAGACTAAACTCCAGAGCATCTCCATTATCCCAATAACTTGAAAGCCACCAGGTGCCACTATGTCTGAAATCCTTTTGTCTGGAGAAACTGAGGTCTTTGGCATGCAAAACATGTGCTCTATCTAACCTCTCAGATACTGCCAGCACTGGAAGAGTTCTTTATCTGAATTAGAACTCCCAGCGTGACAGCCAGCATGGCCACTGCCCAGGAGAAGCACCCTTCTTCTTGGCCATGAGCCATCCCATTGACTCAGACCTCAGAAATTAGAAGGCACCTTAGGGTGTTAAGACTAGTACTCGGAAGCCCACATCACAAGACTTTGTTTACTTATGCTCTGTCTAACAAAAGCTGCACAGCATTCCAAATGAAGTGCCATAGAGTAGCTCCAGTAAACTGCAAGCCTGCCTCATTGCCACAACCTTTTCATGTTAACCAGGAGGCTCCCTGGTTAATGCCTTGGATTCCACAGTGGGAGAAAGGCATCATGTAAATTAAATCATTAAATACATACATATACATACATACATACATACATATATATATATATATACACATATATATATATACATACATATACATGCATGCACAGATGTTACATAAATGTTGGCCTGAGCACAGTGATTGTCCTTTGTGCATCAGCATTCCCACTCAGTTACTGTCTCCCTTCAAACCTTTGGTACAGCAGAAGTGGGCAAACTGCAACCTGAGTTCAGCAGACTGTCCCTGGATTCTACTTCTGTGGCCCACCACTTTCCCAAAGACCAACTACCTTCCCTACTTTTTTTTTTAAATGTGCATTTGGGTGCAATGCTCATCCCAAAACCACAAAGAAAGCACCACAAGTGTGTGAAAACATGCAAAATATATAAAATAATAAAAATAAAACTTTTATTTGTATACCGCTTTTCCTTCCGATCAAAGAGGTTTTACATCATTAAAAATACCCTAACTCAGCTCTGCAAACACCCCAGAACTGTACTGTATTTGAAAATACCTGTATTCCTCTGCAGTCCCTCTCAAAATGGCAAAAAGAAATAATAATAATAATAATAATAATAATAATAATAATAATAATAATATGTTTTATTTATAGACCGCTATTCCGCAATGATCATAGCGGTGTACAATAAAAATTGCAATACAAAATTAGCCCCTACCCACCCCCTCACTGCCTCCAGGCTGGACAATGACAGTTGGCCGTGGAGGGAGGGCTCTGTCCTTTCAGGCAGTTCCGATGGTGTTGTAATATCACTTCCTTTTGCCATTTTGAGAGGACTCCAGAGGACAATTGAGATATTTGAATTTATTTGGGGGGGGGTGTGGCTTGTGGGGAGGTCTAAAGGGACAACTAGTGCCTGGCCTCACACAGTTGCCTATGTCTGTTGTATGGGAAGGTGGGACAACAGGAGGGAGCAAAGTGGAGGCAGCCTCTCAGGCCCTCCATGCTTAACAATTTTGGATGTCTTCATGGAGTTAAAATCTACAAAAATTATGCTCAGGCTCAGAAGTAGACCCAGAT
>NC_056522.1:258931201-258970834 GCF_019175285.1 Sceloporus undulatus
CACTACTACATCTCTCCTTTCTGAGTGTCTGGTCATCTGTTCTAGAAAGACATCATCCAATTCCTCAGTCTGATTAAGGGGTCAGATGTTCTCCACCTGTCTTCCCGGATTTAAGACCTGGATCTCTTGACAGGTTGTAAAACATCCCTGACATATTATCTCCAGCCCTTGATGAACTCCTGCCTTCACACGTATTGTCTCCTCCCCCCATATAACTCTCATGATCAAAGCAATCCTGATCAATTTTTTGGACTATTGGCAAAAACGTTTCTGCCAACTGGCATGAGATGCAATCCATCCTTGCCAAAGTCATGGAACTGCAGCCCATGATCCAAAAATCCAAATTGTTCTTGGCAGCCTAAGCTGCAGAGCCAGATGTTGTCTTTTGCTATAAGCAGACTTGAGGAGGGAAAGTGTTGTCTCAATCTTGAAAATGGAGGGAAACAGGATCCAAACAATTACCACCCAGTCAGCCTAATATCAATACTAGGAAATATTATAAAGCCGATCATGAAACAGAAAGCTTGTAAGCACTTAGAAAGGATACTGTGATCACTTAAAGTCAGCATGTGTTTTCTCAAAAAACTAGTCATGCGAGACTAATCTATCACTTTTTTTGATAAGAGTTACAAACTTGGTAAATGAAAGGAATGCCGTGGATGTAGCAAACCTTGATTTCAGTAAGGCCTTTGACCACGTCCACCACCAATTCTTGCAAACAAGCTAGTAAAATGTGGGGTATACACATGCTTCTTTATAGGTGGATTTGTAATTGATGCTAGCAAAGCCAAAGAGTGCTCATTCACCAATTATATGCATAGGCATATGTAAATTTCATATGAGATTATGTGTAACTATGCATATAATTTACACCCCACTGATGCTTATGATTAATGCATTACTTAATCACTGTTTAATCACTGATTAATACCTTACTTAAGTACACTTTCTTACTTCTGAATTATTTTTGTTTATTGATTCTCATACACACCAAACACTCATACATATACCTGAACACACATGTTTGTGTTGTGTGTGCGTGAATACTTATATATCTGCCTGTGTGATTTTACAAAAGAATGTGCATATTGTTGGGAATTGAAGTTTCCTAGTCTTTCAGCCTTTGTTTGGGAAACAAAATATTAAATACCAAAAAATATCAAAGCTAAAACAGTTAGGGATTGCTTCCTTAGCAAAGTAATGGGGGAAAATGTTGTCCCATCTGATGTGATATTGCCTTGAGAGACAAAAAACTGATTCGAAATAAACAAGGCAGGCAGTTTCAGTTTACTGAAAAGTTATACTAGCTTTTTTACATATGCATGGGGGAAAACTATATCCTAACTAGCTAATGAACAGATCATGGTAAAAAGAAAATCTTAAGACCTCTATCTTGTCATCCTGGTGATCCAAAAAGGTTAGAGGAGGGAAGAGAGAGAAAAATGCCACCCTGAGAGGGAGTGATCTCTATGTGTGGAACATCCCAAAAAGAGTGTCTTGGGTCATACAGTCCATTTACTTGGTGAAAAAAATCATATTTATGACCAAGCACCTCAAAAGATAGTAAGAGCAAATGGGAAGGTTTAGATGAGGGGAACAAGGGTTTCACATAACGGGATGCTACTCTATCTAAACTCTCTTTGCTCTAAATAGCCAAGGGGGCAGGGGAGCAAGAGAATGCTGGAGTTTTCCCAACACATATAGTTTACATATCACTGATGTTTATATGATTAATCAGCTATGATACCTCTAGTTTATTTCTTAGATTAGAATTCAAGCTAGTTGGTACCAATCGTTTTCTAGAATTTAGGTACCAAGATGACGCTGATTGGATACCGTATATACTTGACTATAAGTCGAAAAATTTGCCTCAAAATGAGCTTCAAAATCCCAGGGTAGATGTATATAAGGGTCAATACGGTAACCCCCCTTTCCAAGGCTGGGCTCGCCAAAACCCAGGAGAAAAAGAGAGAGTCCAAACCTCCTTTGCAAAAAATGGGCTCAGGAGGAAAGCAAGAGAAAAAGAAAGAGAAATGGGGGGAATCATAGAGTTTGGAAGAGACCACAAGGCCATCCAGTCCAACTCCATTCTGCCATGCAGGAACTCCCAATAAAGCATACCTGACAGATAGCCATCCAGCCTCTGTTTAAAAACCTCGAAAGGGGAGCTCCACCATATTTCGAAGGGTGTGTTCCACATCTAACAGCTTTTACTGTCAGGAAGTTTCCCTAAAGTTGAGTGGAATCTCTTTTCCTGTAGCTTCATATAGAGTATGGAATACACGATATTGGAAACTACACTCAGTATTTCATTTCAGCAGTATCATTGATCTCTTAAACTCACCAGATCAGCCTTCTATCCCAAACCTCTTTTGCAAGGCTTTTTTCTGGCAAAGCTGAAGGGATGGCAGAGAAAGAGAGCGGTGATAGGGTTTGTTTTATAGTTTCCTGCGTTAAATCAGGCAAATTTATAGTTTAAAAAAGAGTACAGTGGTGCCTCGGGTTACGAAATTAATTCGTTCCGCGGCCGCTTTCGTAACCCGAAAAGCCTTCGTACGCCGAATTGCCATAGGCGCTAATGGGGAAAAGCCGCGATTCCGTGTGAAAAAGCCGAAAAAAAAGCACCAAAAGTTTTTTCGTAACCGAAAAAAACATTCGTAACCCGGAACCAATGATTCCCTATGGGATTTTTTCGTATCCCAAAAATTTCGTAACCTGGGTATTTCGTATCCCGAGGTACCACTGTACTGAAAAGTTTGCTGGAAACCTATGAACAACAAGCCTTGGGGATTGTCTATTCACCTCTTTTGTGATTGCAGTCCTTGTGGTGATTTCAGCAGGGTCAACCCGTGTGCAAACTTTTAAACTGTAATAACCCATTGAAGCATGTTATTGGTTTCATTAAAATATACTTCTAGTTAAAAACATATTCAACTATGTACATTCCATTCTTTATCAAACTGTTCGTTTCAGTTCAATGTTATTAAGACAATTCTTATGTTAAACAGGATATTATGATGTTGCTTTGCGAATGAATTTTCTTTTTTTTAAATGTGAAGTTGGTGCTGCTTTACTACATGATCCAACTTGCACTTAAAGAGTTGTAAAATATAAAATTTATGGGAAGTTATAAAGTTACAGAAATTAATCACTGCTAGTTCTCTGGCCACTATTTTCTTTTGCTTCATCTTTTAGATCCTTTGTTTCTAGGCAACTAGGGTTGCCATAACCCGCTGCAACCAGGATTTTCCTGGTTTTGGCAGCACCTGCCCACTCACGTCATGGGTGCCACCAAAAACCGGGACAACCCTGGTTGCAACGGGGTTGCGCTGCAACCCGTGGGGCCTCGCTGCTCTCCTCCTCCTCCACCTGCATTGCCACACGGAGGAAGAGGAGGACAGCAAGGCCTTGGGCGGGAGGGAGGTGAAGGGGGAGGCAGCGCCTCCTGCGCCAGCCGCACCACCCTCCCCACCTCCCTGGGCCCCGCGCCCTCTTTCCTAGTCTAGCTGGCAAGTCTAGTCTAGCCTGGCAAGTCTAGTTGGGAGTTAATTAATTTTTTAACTTTTGTAATTAATGTTTTAATTACTCTCTGTGTGTATGTTTTAAATACCGTATATTGTGACCTGCCTTGAATCCCAGAAAGTGGGATATAAATCCTGGAAATCAAATGAATAGGAGAACCCTTATAAAGGTAATAACCTCATCCTTCTCAGCCCTGCTCCAGGGATTGTACTAGACAAATGACCAGTCCTTGCTCATAGGGAAACCATGCTTACCCTAGGGAATCACTGGGGAATATTCACCCCATCACTGGGGAATACTGGCCCATAGAGAATCACTGGGGAATACTGGGCCCATAGGGAATCACTGGAGGAACTGGCCCATAGGGATCACTGGGGAATACTGGCCCATAGGGAATCAATGGGGAATACTGGCCCATAGGGAATCACTGGGGGATACTGGGCCACAGGGAATCACTGGGGAATACTGGCCCATAGGGAATCACTGGAATACTGGCCCATAGGAATCACTGGGGAATACTGACCCATAGGGATTTACTGGGGAATAATGGCCCATAGGGAATCACTGGGGAATACTGGCCCATAGGGAATCACTGGGGAATACTGGCCCATAGGGAATCACTGGGGAATACTGGCCATAGGGAATCATGGGGATAATGGCCCATAGGGAATCACTGGGGGGATACTGGCCCATAGGGAATCACTGGGGAATACTGGCCCATAGGGAATCACTGGGGGATACTGGCCCATAGGGAATCACTGGGGATAATGGCCCATAGGAATCATTGGGAATAATGGCCCATAGGGAATCACTGGGGAATACTGGCCCATGGGAATCACTGGGGGATACTGGCCCATAGGGAATCACTGGGGAATAATGGCCCATAGGGAATCATTGGGGAATAATGGCCCCTATGGAATCACTTGGAATACTGGCCCATAGGGAATCACTGGGGATACTGGCCATAGGGATCACTGGGAATACTGGCCCACATAGGGAATCACTGAGGATAATGGCCCATAGGGAATCACTGGGGATACTGGCCCATAGGGAATCACTGGGGGATACTGGCCCATAGGGAATCAAGGTGGAATAATGTGTCATGGGCCAGTTTATCCTATTATTCCTCTGGACAAGTATGCTTTCTCCATGGGCCAGGGGCTGTCCTTGTGCTTCCACCGGAGGGGGCCATGTGGCTGAGTGCCTGTGTTCCGGGGCAGGTGGGCCCGGAGGAGGTGCCTGGCTGCCCCATACCCCTCTCCCTCGCCCTTGCCCTCTGACCGTGGCTTCTTGCCCGCACGTGGCGCTGAGAGGATGCGGGCTCCGCCGGGGTGCCTGTGCCTGAAGCGCCGGACGTCGTAGACCTTGCGCTCGATGACCAGCCACATCTCCCGCTCCTCGGGGGACCCGGTCCTGCTCCGAAGGAGATCTCCTCCCAGGTCAGGAAGGGCCGGACGGCGGGCAGCCCAGCACCGAGGAGGAGGAGGGAGGAGGGGGGCGCCCTGGGGCTTCTCCTGAGGAGGCATGGCTGGCGCTGCTGGGGCTCAGCTGGGGGGAGGGCAGCACTTTATCAATACTCCCCGCCCCGCCTCCCCACGCCTCCAAGGGCGTCCTCCTTTCCCCGGACCTCTCTCTCTCTCTCTCTCTCTCCAGGAGGAGGTCCCCAAAGGCAGGGCTGTAAGAATCCCTCGTTGTTCCTTCTCCCCTGAGGAGGACGCACTGAAAACAGGGCAGGACTTGCCCAGAGAGAGAGATCCTCGGGATCCCTGTCCCTAGAGGATCGTGGGGAATACTGGCCCAGAGAGGACCATGGCCATCGCTTGCCCTCAGGCCAGTGTTCTCCATGTTTCCCTCGTGCAAGTATTCCCCATGAATACTCCTCTCTGGGCCCACCGCAAACTCCAGCTCCATAGCCTTGAGCCAGACAAAGAGTTAAACGGTGTCAAACCGGGTTATTTCTACGGTGTGAATGCAACGCTGAACCACTGAGGCCACGCTGCCTCCCTCCCTCTCCCTCCCTCCTGCTACTCCTGTCCCTCTCCTCCCTTTCCCTGGCGGTGCCTCCTCCTCCTCTGGGCAAAGGACAAGGCCCACGAAATGGAGGGGCGTCCCCGAAAATAGAGGACATAGCCCACACGAGTTGGAAGGGGCACGACTAAAGAAAAGACCAACAGACACTGGTACTGTAAATATAAATGTATCCTTCTTAGTCCTGCCCTAAATGGAGGACTTTTTGACATTTCCCTGGACACCGAAGGTTGAAATGGAGGACATGTCCTAGAAAAGGAGGACTTGTCTGGTCACCTTGCTCCCAGGCTTCCCTCCAACATCCACACAGGACTTTCCACGCCCTGCTCTCTCCCTGCCGCGCCTCCCTGGCAAGCAGATGGGGAAGCTCTGCTGGCATGACAAAAGTGGCCCCTGGCTCCCAAAAGGCCCCAATAGTGGTCATGCTGGGATGGCAAACACCAAGGCAATGAACCCCACTGGGTGGCCTTGGGCAAGTCACACTCTCTCAGCCTTAGGGGAAGGCCATGGCATGCCTTCTCTCTGAAAAAACATTGGGCTAAGAAAATCATGGAATCATAGAGTTGGAAGAGACCTCAAGGGCCATCCAGTCCAACCCCCTGCCATGCAGGAAATCCAAATCAAAGCCTCCCCGACAGATCGCCATCCAGCCTCCGTTTGAAGACCTCCAAGGAAGGAGGACTCCACTACACTCCTAGGAAGTGTGTTCCACTATAGAACAGCCCTTACTGTCGAGGAAGTTCCTCCTAATGTTGAGGTGGAATCTCTTTTCCTGTAGCTTGCATCCATTGCTCAGGGTCCTAGTCTCTGGAGCAGCAGAAAACAAGCTTTGCTTCCTCCTCAATATGACATCCCTTCAATATTTAAACAGGGCTATCATCACCTCTTAAGCTTCTTTTCTCCAGGCTAAAATACCCCAGCTCTCTGAGATTCCTCATAAGGCATGGTTTCTAGACCTTTCACCATTTTAGTCGCCCTCCTCTGGACATGCTTCAGTTTCTCAATGTCCTTTTTGAATTGTGGTGCCCAGAACTGGACACAATATTCCAGGTGAGGCCTGACCAGAGCAGAATATAGTGGCACTATTACTTCCCTTGATCTAGACACTATACTTCTATTGATGCAGCCTAAAATTGCATTGGCCTTGTTAGCTGCTGCGTCACACTGTTGACTCATGTTCAATTTGTGGTCTACTTGGACTCCCAGATCCCTTTCACACATAGTTTCATTCAGACAGGTGTCTCCCATCCTATATCTGTGCATTTCATTTTTCCACCCTAAGTGGAAACATTTCTCCCTGTTGAATTTCATTGTGTTAGCTTTGGCTCAGCTTTCTAGTCTATTTTGAATTTTGAATTTTGATCATGTCCTCTGGAGTATTAGCTACTCCTCCTAATTTGGTGTCATCTGCAAATTTGATATGTATACCCCCAATTCTGTCCTCCAAGTCACTGAAAAAATGTTGAATAACACTGGGCCCAGGACAGACCCCTGTGGGACCCCACTGGCCACTTCTCCCCAGGATGAAAAGCCCAAGGGAGCTTTTCTAATCGGTCCTCCACCCCCGGAGAGAGGGATAGTGGCCTTCAGTCCAACCTTAACCAGGAAATGATCCATCCATGACAAAGCAGAGATACTAATTATCTCTGCCCACGGATATCCCTGTTCCATGCAGAAGACCACATCGAGGGCATGACCTGGCCAATGTGTAGGCTCAGAGACTATCTGGGAGAGGCCCATGTTTGTCATGGAAAGCATGAACTCCCGAGCTGCGCCAGTAAGGTTAATCAACTCAGTCTCGAGGGGGATGTTGAGGTCACCCAGGACTAACAGCCTAGGCAACTCCAACACCAGCTTCAAGACTAGATGTGTCAGCTCAGCTAGGGAGTCTGTTAGGTTACGGGGTGGACGATAAACCAACAGAATCCCCAGACTCTCCCTGGTCTTCAAGCTAAGGTAAATGCACTATATGTGGTCTAATGCACGGATAGGTATCCTGATTAAGGTAAGGTTGTTTCTGTGGACCATGGCCACACCCTCTCCTCGCCCACTTGCCCTCACCTGCTCATTGACAGAGTAGCCAGCCGGAAGGGCCTGAGCCCAAGTTACAGAGCTGTCTGCTCCAAGCCAGGTCTCCGTGATACAAGCCAGGTCAGCATTGTGGTCTGTCAATGAATCGTAGATGATTTGGGACTTATTCTTCACTGACCTGGCATTACATAAGAGCAGAGAGAGGTTTGGCAGATGGTTAGGCAGGTTCTCCAGATCTTTTGGGGTAGCAGGGCGAGTGGAAGGTGGAATAGGTATCACACATCTATCACGACGTCCTCTGTAATGACCTCTTGCCCTGCTAACGCCATATCTTCCATTGCCCCGCACCACTTGAATAACTGCTCCTTTAACATCAATATCAACCCCCTCCCCAGAGAGATCAGCCAATGGACATATGTTGTGCATCATCTCAAATGCCTCCGATGAAAAGTATATTCCCCAAAAAAGCCTAGAACCAGTCTGCCTCACAGTCAGGCCTGGAGCAGCTGGTGGTGTTGAGGTGCCGGCATTCAGGCTGCAGCAGGCATCCCTTCAGGCTCCCTCAGGGTCAGCAGATATTGGGAGGGGGTGGGAGGGCGGAGACTTAGGTCCTCCCACTAGGCCACGCCCCTTGGCTTGCCTTGCCTTGCCTTGCCTAGGCTGTGAAGCCTCTGGATGGAAATTATGGCATTCAGGCTGCAGCAGGCATCCCTTCAGGGCTCCCTCAGGGTCAGCAGTTGCTGGATCTGGCAAATAAGACAGTCATTGACAAGAGTTTGTAAACAAACTCAAAAACATTGGTCAAGGTGTCATTGTGAAACATTTAATAATAATAATAATAATAATAATAATAGGATTTATTTATATGCCGCCCAATCACTGGGAATCCGGGCGGCTTACAACAGAGGATAATAGATGGTTCCCTGCCCTCAGGCTTACAATCTAAAAATACACGACACAAAAGGAGAAGGGAATGGTGAGGGGGAGGTGATCAGGTCCAGCATTCTTCTCTCCCTCTGAGGCCTGGACCAAGGCAGATGGACTGGAGGGAGGACTCTTTTTCTTAATCAAGGCCGGGCCCGATGGTGTTGGGCCTGTCCTTTCGCTCCCTCTAAGGCCAGAAAATGACAGTTGGAAGGAGGGAGGGGAGGGCTCTTCCTCTTCAGGCCAATGAATAAGTTTCAAGACAGAATAACTTGGAACACAATGAAGTCAACCAGAGAATGCAGTGCAAACATCAATGTAAACCTGAAACCAACACTGCCCTCCCAAAAGCTGCATCCTGTTTGGCCTTGGTGTCCAGCCTATAATGTTTGATGAAAATCAAAGGCTGAGACCAAACAGCAGCTTTACAGACATCCTCCAAGGGGACCCCAGTCAAAAAAGCAGGGGATATTGCTACCGCCCTAGTTGCGTGGGACCAAACCCTGACCAGGAGAGGTCTACCCAACAGTTCATAGCAGAGGTGGATGGTACCAGCCACCCATTTGGAAAGCTTCTGTGCAGTCACAGGCAGTCCCTTTTTGATTCCGAATATCACTGGAACAGTCTCTCGGAACGGCTCGAACCCGCAGTTCTGTCCAAATAAAAGGCCAAAGCCCTTGGTATGCCCAAGGTGTGCAAGCGGCATTCAGTTTTGGTGGTCAGGTTTGAGGCTAGGGTCAGTAAAACAATGTCCTGACACATGTGAAAGGATGACACTACCTTAGGCAGAAAGGTAATGTTGGTGTGGAGGTCAACTTTATCCTTATGCAACCTAAGGAAGGGCTGATCCCTCCGCTAGGCACAGAGTTTGCCAGCACAGCAAGCAGAGGTGATGGCCACAAGAAAGGCTGTCTTCCAGGTCAACAGCCTCAAGTCCACCATGGCCATGGGCTCAAAAGGCTTGGATTGCAAACAAGACAGCACAGTGTCCAGACTCCATGCAAGACAAAAGTGAAGAACAGCGCTCTGCCTGAGCACAGAGGAGTGTCATGACTGGCTCAGTGCCAGTCATGGAGTACTATCATGATTGGCCCTGTGCCACAGCTTTTAATACTGTAGTTCAGCTGGTCCTGCAAATGAAACTTTCCAACAAAAGACATCCCCAGGACTATTTCATAATTCATTTGAGTGAAGAAGTGTGCCAAATATTGCACTTGCCTCTTTACATGAGTCAAAGGAATCATCAGGGGGGTTCTGTGGCTGTAGACCACACTGAGTGATGCCTCAAAGATGATGAAACCAAGTTATGCCCTTCACCTGCTGTGGCCGTTAGTGGGTGCTTCTACTACCCCATGGCCCCTTCTGGTGAGGCTGCTGGCCAGGTGGGAAAGGGAGGTGTGTGTGTGTGTGCTCAGTGGTATCACTAGGATTAGTGTCACTCAGTGCAATATTCCAGCTAAATGCACAGTCTGAGGGGGAAGCCAGTTACCCAGCCACCTCCTTCGACTGGAATGATGGCTTTCCCTTGAGACCTACACCGAAGGGGGGAAGCACTGAGGAAATTCAGCAAGGAAAAGCCTCCTACCTCATGCTACCAAGGCTAACACTGGGGTCATTCATACTACCATATATCCCGGTTTCCACCCCAGATTAAAAGTGGGAAGTTCCCACTGGCATCGGTTTTTTCACATTCGGATCTGGGGCTTGCACACCAGATCCGGAGCAAATGCCCCTTAACACAGGAAATTTGAAACTGGGGTATATGCTGTTTCTTTTTGGAAAAACCGGGGCCAGGCCAATGTGAACTTGGCCCTGGTCATGATCGGGTCATTTAGGGGGAGGGATCAAAGGTCAGAAGGTGGGCAGTGGGCGGAACATCCCTACCCTCTTGCATCGGGTGCTTCGGCTTTCTCTTTTTTGACAGATTATGCGAATGCATTGGGCTGGGAGCAAAGGGGACGTGAGAGGGCTTTGTAACAGTGTGGCCCTGCAGAGCTCCCTTTCCCTCCTCCTCCTCCTCCTCCTCGTCCTCCTGCTGCTGACCCCTTACCTGGGGATCCAGGAGCATGGCATGGCTGAGCGGGACTCCCTTTCCCTCCTCCTCCTCCTCCTCCTGCTGAAGGAAGACAGTGGGGAAGTTTTTTCTTGTGGATATCCCTGGCTGTGGTGCAATTACCCATATGTGGGCTTGCCTTCCCCATTTCCAGGAAGGAATAAGGAAGCCAAGCCCATATATGGATAATAGCCAGGGATTCCCCCCCCCCTTTAACCATATGGTAGAGGGAATCCCCAGTCCATATATGGATAGCTGGCTTCCATATATGGACTGGGGTTCCCTCTCCCTCCATTTAAATGCTCAATTTGATGAAGCCAGGATGAATGACTAGGGAACTTTCAATGGAGCTAAGTTTTAAATGGGACATGTATAAGAAATGGAAAAATGGGGAAATCACCAAAGAGGAATTCAGACAAATTGCAGGCATGTGTAGGGATAAAGTCAGAAAAGCTAAAGCGCAGAATGAAGTCAGGCTTGCTAGAGAGGTTAAGAACAACAAAAAGGCCTTTTTAGGGTATGTCCACAGCAAAAGGAAGAAGGAAATGGTAAGGTCACTGCATGCAGAAGATGGTAAAATGCTAACGGGACAGAGGAAAGGCAGAATTACTAAACACCTGTTTTGCTTCAGTCTTCTCAGAAAAGGCAACCTGAGGATAATGGAGCAGAGGACAAAATAGGGAAATTTCAGCACAAAAAAAATAAAGAGATAATACAGGAATACCTGTTTAACCTAAATGAATATAAGTCTCCAGGACTAGATGAACTACATCCAAGGGTATTAAAAGAACTGGCAAATGTAATATTGGAGCCATTGGCAATAATCTTTGAGAACTCCTGGAGAAAAGGAGAAGTCCCAGCAGACTGGAGGAGGGCAAACGTTGTCCCCATCTTCAAAAAGAGGATCCAAACAATTAGCGTCCAGTTAGTCTGACATCAATACCAGGAAAGATTCTAGAATAGATCATTAAACAGAGAGTCTGTGAACATCTGGAAAGCAATGCCACAATCACAAAGAGTCAACATGGGTTTCAGAGAAAGAAGTCATGCCAGACAAACCTAATCTCTTTCTTTGATAAAATTACCAGCTTGGTAGATGAAGGGAATGCTGTGGATATAGTATATCTTGATTTCAATAAGGCCTTTGACAAGGTTTCCCATGACATTCTTGCAAACAAGCTTGTAAAATGTGGGCTAGACAAGGTAACTGTTACATGGATTTGTAATTGGTTGACTGGCCGAAGCCAAAGGGTGCTCAACAATGGCACCTTTTCATCCTGGAGAGAAATGACCACTGGGATCCCACAGGGCTCTGTCCTGGGCCCAATGTTGTTCAATATCTTTATCAATGACTTTGATGACAGAATTGGGGGCATACTCATCAAATTTGCAGATGACACCAAATTAGGAGGAATAACTAATACCCCAGAGGACAGGATCAAAATTCAGAATGACCTGAATAGACTAGAAAGCTGGGCCACAGCTAACAAAATGAAATTCAACATGGAGAAATGTAAGGTACTGCACTTAGGGCGGAAAAATGAAATGCACAGATATTGAGATAAAAATTGGAGATTTGAGTCCCAAAGGAGGGGCTGAGAAAGAGAACTATTTATTCAAGCCACTTAACAACAAGGAGGGACATCGAAAGAGATTTGAATGGAAACAAGAAGTGCACAAGAAAGAAGAGAAAGAGTAAGAAAAAATAATTCAAACATTAACGGTTTTGAACTGTTTTCATGTGTACAGATAATTATTATTAATATCTAGGTAATTGCATGTGCCTAAACTAAAGGTGTCCTTTATTTGTTTATTTGCTTATTATTTTACCCCTATGTGGCTTAATAATAATAATAATAATAATAATTTGTTTTATTTATATACCGCTATTCCAAAGATCATAGCGGTGAACAGCAAGTAAGCTAATTAGCTTTTAATTTGGTAAATAGGGAAATAGCTCTTTGGGGTTTGCATATTGACTCTTTTCTCCTCCAATGCTATAAAATAACCTGGTGTAGACTAAACCCTACATCTGTTGCTGATAGCAATTTAACTTTTCTTTGAAAAGTAAATTTTGAATGCTGACCTTGAATAAGAGGAGAAAAGTCAAATTAATAAATGTTTGAAAACTTGAAATTTGTGATTTGAACTGTGGTTATTCTATATCTCTTCCTTGTTTTATTTCATATCTTTGATTGTAAACATTAAGGTGGATAACCTAGATAAAATGGCTGCTAATAGGAAGACATAAAATTTAAGCCAGACCACACAGAGAAGAGGTTCATTTGAAGGCTCTATTAAAATAACAGATCCTGCAGTACACATACTCGATAAAATTTGCAAAATGAGACAAGAAATGAAAGACCTTTGTCAAGAGATGAAGGATGATTTAAAGGAATCAATTCAAGAAATCAGAGAGGAAATAAAGGAGGTCAGAATCAAGATGAGACAGGACCTTAAAAAGGAACTGGGCACCTATGGGAAAAAATGGGAAAAATAACTACAGAGCTTAAAAATACCCAGAAGGAAGTCCAGGAAATAAAAGAACGAACCTGAGATCTAGAACATTTCTCTAAAAAGATATCTACCAAACAGGATCTGCAACAAAATCTAGAATTAAATAATGAATTAAGATACAGAGATAGGTGCATTAAAATCAGAGGAATTCCAGAAAGAAATAATGAAGACCATACTGATAGAATTCTTCCAGATCTAGCGAACTACAGTGGTACCCCGGGATACGAATGCGCCGCCTTACGAAATTTCCGGGTTACGAAAAAAATCAATAGGAAAAAACTGTTCCGGGTTACGAAGGTTTTTTCGGGTTACGAAAAAAATTTTGGTGCTTTTCGGCGCTATTTCGCACGAAATCGCGGCTTTTCCCCATTAGCGCCTATGGCTTTTTCGGCTTACGAAGCATTTCGGGTTACGAACGCGGCGGCGGAACGAATTATTTTCGTAACCCGGGGTACCACTGTACCTAAGACTTCCAGAGGACGTGATGGAACTTGAAGTGGACAAAATCTTCCGGGTGAACTCATCACAGGCACGAGAAAAGAAAATTCCCCTCAGTGTGGTAGTATGTATGGTACGGATTAAATTAAGAGATTTGGTAATCCAGAAAAACTATGATACAAAAATGTTAATCAAGGGCAATGAAATGAAAATTTTCAAAGACCTCCCTCCACAGATCTTGGCGGGAAGAACCAAATACAAACCACTGACACAACTGTTGAAACAATTAAACATCAATTATAATTGGTAAAGAATTGAAGGACTTACTTTCTTTTGTAACCCAAAAAAAATACAAAATCAATAATGAGGAAATAGCCTTAGAAGCTGAAAATAGATTGAGGAAATAATACAAAGACAGAGGAGGAGAAAGAAATGAAAATACACAATACAGAAGAGAATGGAGAAACAGAAATAACAGAAGAAGGGACAAGGAAGGAGAAGGAGAAGATCCCTTTGATAGAAAGAAAAACAGGGAAGGAAAAGGAAAGGAAGACAACAACCAACCTGAAGAAAGAGAAGTCCCGGTGAATAACTCTGTACTGCAAAAAGAAAAGGACATTGAATATTTACTAGATCTAAGTGATACAGATGAGAAATTAACTAATTAAATATCGAATACAATTAATTTATCCTATCTCTTTTCTCTTAGATTTCTTTTAGAATTTGGTCAAAGCTCTGTTCAAAAGTGAAGTCGAAGGCTTTCTTGGCCAGCATCCATGGTTTTGGGGTTTTTTTTTGGGCTATATAGCCATGTCCTGGAAAATTTTCTTCCTGGCATTTCGCCAGCATGTTCGAAAAATGTTATTTAATTAACCAAATAAAAGAATAAATAAACAAATAAAAAGGAGCGGAAGGGGTGGAACAACAATAACAACAATTATTACAACAATAACAACAACAATAATATAACAATAAAAATAAAAATAAAATTCGAACTGAAAAATTGAAATTAAGGAAAAGAAAATAAGAGATAAAATGAAGATCATCTCGTGGAATGTCAAGGGACTCAACTCAAAATATAAGAGAGGTATTGTATTTCACTACTTGGAAAAACTTAAATGTGATATAAGCTGTATCCAAGAAATTAAAATAAAACAGGAAGATAGCAAATATATTAGAAACCCTAAATTGGGTACATGTTTCACCTCATTATCCAAAAACAGAAAAGGAGGTATCACTATCTACATAAACAGAAATTATCAATCCAAAGAGATCTTCTAAGATGGAGAGGGTTCGTACATAACTGTAGAAGTGAAAACCTTAAATACTACTATACTAGTAGTAGGGATATATGCCCCCTCTGTGAATCAAGAAAAATACTACACGGCACTTTATGAAGAATTAAGAAATACATATTGTTCTAATATCCTACTACTAGGCGACTTTAACGTGGTTGTGGAACCAAAAAAAGATAGAAAATCGAACAAAGGGAAGAAAATACCAATAAACCAAGGAATACTACTTCCATCCCTGTTTAGAATACTGGAAGCATATAATCTAATTGACCTGTGGAGATATAAATATAAAGACGCAGAGGGATATACTTTTTTTTCAGAAGCTCAAGACTCTTTCTCACGTATTGATTTATTCTTTATCTCAAAGAAACTAGCAAACTTGGTTTATGATACGGACATTTTACCAAAGAGAATCTCAGACCATAACCCAGTCCTGATGAACTTACAGAGAAAGAAGATACAAAGCAATTGGAGACTTCAAAATTCTTTATTAAATGACGAGGCGGTTAAGAAACAGATTTCTAGTTCATTAAAGTTACACTTTAGGGAAAATAAAACCGAGGGGATGCCGAATAAAACTATATGTGACACCAGCAAAGCTGTAGTTAGAGGTTTATTTATTAAAATACAGTTGGAACTAAAGAAGAAAGAGCAAGAAAAGGAAAAGAATATAACAGAAAACCTGAAAATCAAAGAAAGAGAGTGGAAAAAGACAGGTGATAAAAAAATTTAAAAATGAAGTGGAAGATCTACAACATCAGTTGAGAATAATAGCATTAAAGGAAATAGAAAAGAAACTTAAAAAGGTTAAACAGATACATTTTGAAGCTGGGAATAAAACAGGAAAATTATTGGCGGCAAAGCTGAGAAAATATGAAGATAGGAAAATAATTACAGAATTGAAATATAAAGGTGAAAGAATATGTGAGAGTAATAAAATTATGGAGACCTTTAGAGACTTCTTTCAAGAATTATATAAAGGAAGAAAGAAGGAAAAAATGACACAGAAAGTATAGCTAAATTTCTGGACAAACAAAAGCTAATCAAACTAAATAATGCAGAAAAAGATAAACTAAATAAAAACTTTACCTCCCAAGAGATATCGGAAGCCATAAAAAGATTAAGATCCAATAAGACTCCTGGACCGGATGGCCTATCAGCAACATATTATAAACAATTTGAAGATGCTCTGATCCACCCTCTAAAAGATACATTGGATGACATTAAATCATTCGGCATTCCAGATTCCTGGAAGGAAGTGTATATTACTTTAATATCGAAAGAAAATAAGAATAAAGATGAACCAAAAAACTACAGACCAATCTCTCTTCTAAACAGTGTCTATAAGATTTTTACTTCAATTTTAGCAGAGAGAATGAAGGGTATATTAAACCGAACTGTTCATGAAGACCAATGCAGCTTTTTGCCAAAAAGGCAAATGAGAGAAAATATAAGAGTCACATTAGACATAATCGAATATTTTGAATGTTATAATGACAAGAAGCTGGCCATGATCCTATTGGATGCCGAAAAGGCGTTCGACAGGGTCAGTTGGCCATTCTTATTAGAAACAGTGAAAAAAACAAACATGGGTGACAATTTCTGGAGCTGGATCAAAGCAATCTATAGTGAACAAAAGGCTCAGATAATTGTTAACAATGAAAGAACACAGAACATACAAATTGAAAGAGGAACCAGACAAGGTTGCCCCTTGTCTCCTTTACTATTTATAATAACACTTGAAATATTAAATAACCAAATAAGATCAGATCAAGAAATCAAAGGAGTACAGATCCAAGATCATTGTTTTAAACTCAGAGCTTTTGCCGATGATGTTATCTTATATTTGGAAGACCCCATAGGCAGTATAGTCCACTTAAAGAATACAATTTAAGAGTACGGTCTCCACTCTGGTTTCAAAATCAATGAAGATAAAACAGTTACAATAACTAAAAACATGACACAAAACGAAGAAGAACGGGTACAAGAAATATCTGGTTATAAAATAGAAAAGAAAGCCAAATATCTAGGGATCAAGATAATGAGAAGAAATATTGATCTCTTTCACAATAACTATAACATAGTATTCAAGGAAATCAAGAAGAACTGCAGGGAAAGAGATTTCACCTCAACATTAGGAGGAACCTCCTGACAGTAAAGGCTGTTTGACATTGGAACAAACTCCCTTGGAGTGTAGTGGAATCTCCTTCCTTAGAGGTCTTCAAACAGAGGCTGGATGGCCATCTGTTGGGGATGCTCTGATTTAGATTGCCTGCATGGCAGAATGGGGTTGGACTGGGTGGCCCTTGTAGTCTCTTCTAACTCTATGATTCTATGATTATATGGATCCTATTTACATTCTATTGAGTAAATAACAGATGACCTCCTTCAGGCCAATTAAAAAGGCCTATATTCCATCCTTATTCTCCTTGCTCTTTCTGCAGCCTTTGATACTGTTGATCATGTTCTTCTTTTGGGTTCACACTTCAGGGTCCACACTTCAGGATTCACAGATTTGGTTCTCAACTGGTTTTCATCTTTCATCACTGAAGTCGGTCACTTAATGAGGTAGCTGTTGCTCATGCATTCTCTTCCTTTCCCCTTTCAGTTGGGGTTCCTTAGGACTGTGTTCTGGGTCGTTGGTTGTTTTCTCATTACACACTATCTTTAGGTAATGGGCTTCAATATCACCTTTATGCTGATAATACTCAACTGTACCTCTCCACTTTCTTTGGAGATCAAATATCTCATCACAGCATGTTTATCCGGTATCTCAGCATGGATGCTTCATTGCTGGTTTAAATTTAATATGACAAAGATAAAACTACTAATTCAACTCCCAAAACCTTCATTACATAAACAGTACATTTTCCACTGCTGTCAATAATGTTCCCATCTACCCCATGATGGTAACACGGAGTCTAGGAAAATCCTCTAGTCCTGAGTCCACTGCATTCCATAAGGATGCCTCATCACTCATCCTTGATGTTGCCCTCCTTCTGCTGTTTTATCCAAGCACATGAGTAAACCAGGGATTGTGTTGTTGTGTGTTGTTGCTGTGTTCATTCAAGTAATTTCTGACTTATAGCAACCCTAAAATGAGCCTATCATGGGATTTTCTTGGTAAAGTTTGATAAGAGAAGTTTGCCATTGTTTTCCTCTGAGGCTGAGAAAATGTGGCTTGCCCAGGGTCACCTAAGAGGTTTTCATGTTTCAGTGGGGATTTGAACCAAATCTCCATGGTCTTAGTCCCACATTCAAACCACTACACAATGCTGGCTCTAAACTTGGAGCTAGCTGGACCAAAAGACTTCTCTGTAAATTTAAATTTAATTTAAAGATGTAATTTTAATTTTGGAAGTTGCTTATGTCGCTGTTATTGCAATGATATTCAGTGATATATGAGATTTATGATTAATGAGTAACAGTAATACCAAAAAATAGTATGGATTCTGTATGGTCTGGTAGGAAAGTTACTGCAATGGATCACACCAACCGTAGTGATGCCACTGCATAGATTGAGGAATATAGGTTTCCAAGAAGCCACAGCCCTAAGTTTGCAAAACTTGAACAGGGCTGTTATTAACAGGTTCTTTGAGCAGTTTCTCTTTCATGGGATTGCTATAAATCTAAACCTACTTCACAGCAAATAATAACAACAAACAAAATACATCTGAAGTGAAGTCTGTTCTCTACTATGGCTAGATTTTTCTGAGCACCGCAAAGACAGAAAGTTTGCTCCAGTCAAGAAACAAAACACTCCAGAAAGTCAGTCACAAACAGAGCTTTCTTTCCTGCCACAAGTTTTTCATCAAGGATTTCTAGCCTTTGAGGAGGCTGAAATAAAAAGGGACTGCTGACCAAAATTCCTATCAGGCTGCCTTAAAACTAAATAGGTAGTGATTATTATTATTACTATTATTAATGTTTATTTATGTAGCACCATAAATTGACATGGCGCCTTACAGACATCATAAAATTAATATGTAACCTGACCATGGCATACAATTTAAAAGGTCATAAGATAAAATATACTGTAGTTAGACTAATTATTCCATTAAAATACATCTATGACCCTATAAAACTATAAAACAGGTAATACATCAACAATGTAGATTTTTAAACAATATCAAACTACAGATTGAAATGCTTCCAAGAATAAAAAAGTCTTTAGTTCAGATGTGAAGCTAGCCAAAGAGGAAATCATCCGTAAATGTATCCGTAGATGTATGGGAAGGTGGTGATCTCTAAATTTAAGACAACCAGGCCAAATTACTTTCAATTTCTCCCTCACATTCACACATTTTTTGCTGACCAACTGATACTTGATTTTTGTCCTGCCTTTTAATATCCAGATGTGCAAACACAATTGCCATCATAACACTTAAAAAGGTCCCCATAAGAACATGAAGTGCTTGTATTGAAATAGAAATTTAATTAATTGTAGTACAAAACAGAAGTTATAGCACGCATGCATTAACACATCCAGCTCCCTCCCTTTCCCCTCACATAGGTATTTATCACATGGTGGTTTTTGCAGCTTTTTGCAGCTCAGATCCGATGTGACTGCGGGTCCAACGATGTGTTACGTGATAATGTGATGTGTTATCACATGTGATTCCTTTCTATGGGAGCTCCTGGCACTTCCACAGTGAATCCAAAGTGACTCTTCATTTTGGTGAATTTGGTAAAAAAAAGTGAATTCACAGAATTCACATTCAATTCCCCTCACATAGGTATTTATCACATGGTGGTTTTTGCAGCTATTTGGAGTCCGTCTCAGTTCACCCCCCCCAAACCTCCAAAGAGGCAAATTTCCCATGATGCTGCGCTGCAATTTTGCCCCAATTGCTTCCGTTGCTCGGAAGGGTAGATGACAGCGATGGAAGGAATGAACAGGAGGTTGGGGGGACAGATGGGAAGCGGGGGGGGGGGGAGAAACAAATTCCAGTTCCAAGAATTCCATAGCCTCGAGCCAAGGACCCCACAACAAACTCCAACTCCCAGAATTCCATAGCACTGAGCCAGGACAGTGAAAGTGGAGTCAAACCAGATTATTTCCCAAGTGCGGATGCAACCTATGAGAAGGCAACTGTTACAAAGGGAAGGAGAGTGGATTGGATTCAGGGAGGTGGTACTTTAAGGAGCTTGGAGAATAATTATAATAATTATAATAAAAAATTGTTTTTAAAATAATTAATAATAATAATAATAATAATTTGTTTTTAAAATAATAATAAGAATAGGAAGAAGTTATTAGTTTGCTGAGGCACCAGAGTTCTCTGGGAGAGAAGCCTCAATGTCTCAGGACACTACAGTTCCCAGAATTCCATAGCACTAAGCCAGGACAGTTAAAGTGGAGTTACACCAGATTATCTCCCCAGTGTGGATGCAACCTAAGAGAAGGCAACTGTTACAAAAGGAAGGAGAGTGGATTGGATTCAGGGAGGTGGTACTTTAGGGAGCATGGAGAATAAGGGAAACCGGATCATTTATGGTACCAGTGTGGTAATAAAATGTGCACTCCGCTTTGCGCGACTTGCCTTGGATTCGATTCCCCCTCTATTCAGAAGGGCAATGGAAGGGTACCAGGTGTGATAAAACATGTGCGTTATAACGTGAATTCGCATAGCTGAAATGAGCTGCAAAAACCTCCGTGTGATAAACACCATACATCAGGGGTAGGCAACCCTTTTGAGCTGGGGGCCGGGTTGCTGTCCTTCAGACAACTGGGGAGCCGAAGCCAAAAAATAAATAATTAAATATTTTTTAAAAAATTAAATTAATAAATAAACCGGGACAAATGTAGGACACAATTTTCAAATGGAGGGCACTTTTTAAATAAATAATGGAGGTCATGCGAAAAAATTTGCTGATTTTTAAAAAAATGTTAAGATAAATGCATGTTTCTGAGGCTTCTATAGACAATTGCCCCACTGTGCCCCTTGTGCGAGACGCCAAAGGCCCTGGTGGCAATCGGCGGCAGGACCGGGCCGCAGGTTGCCTACCCCTGCCATACACACTTACTCATCCATTCCACCCTCCTGCTCTCTCCTCCCAAATGTCCCTCAAGCACTTGTGCAGCCTTGGTCTTCCACCTACCCCAGATAACTCTGTTGCTGCTGGGCGGGAAAGAAAACAAAAGACCCAAGCATCCAACAGGAGAAATCCTCACAAGTACATTACTCCTGGAAAATTATCCCATTTGTCTCCCTGTAAGGCTTTTCCTCATGCTAAAGGGATTAGAAGGGAGTTAGTGTGGCGTAGTTTTCTGGGTAGTTCCCAGTACAAAGAGAGGCAAAGGAAATTAGGCTGTTGCTACACAGCAGAAATACAGTTGGCCCTCCACAGTTGGAACTTTTACTTTTAAGGATTTGATTATTTGTGGTTTTGATTAATATGCTCTCTCTAGGAATCTCTAAGTCCTCCAGCACACTTCTGCTGAAAGTTGACCATATAGTTGTGCTGGAGAATCTAGGCATTCATAGAAAAAACACTTGTCTAAGCATTTGTAGGTCCTCCAGCATGATTCCATAGTCAACGTTTGGCAGATGTTGACCATAGAGTTGCACTGGAGGAGCTGGAGATTCCTAGAGAGGTGTTCTTTCAGGTAAAAAGAATAGAGTTTTTTTATTGGTGCTGTTTCCACATTCATGGGGTCCTTCACTCCTAACCTCAGTGAATGTGGAAGGCCCATTTTAAAACAGTTTGACACCACTTTAACTACCATGACCCAATGTTATTTAATCTAGGATTTGTAGATTTGTTAGATATTTAGTCTTCCAATATTTAGTGCACTCTAGTGCCCCACCAAACTACAGATCCTAGGATTTATAGCACTGAGCCAGGGAAGTTAAAGTAATGTCAAACTGTTTTGTGTTTGCAGTGTGGCAGCAGCCTAGGAGGACACCAGAGGGCAAATGTCAGTGATATGATATCTGGGTTGCATTCTTTCTCATGAAGATGAGGAAATGGTAGCCATGGTTGGGGAGCTGGGGAGGGGCACGTTTACAGTAGGTTTACAGTAGGGTGAGTGGTCCAGGTGGCTCGTTTCTCTTTTGAAAACTGAACAAAGGCAAGTCACTGCACCCAGAAGCCAGCTGACAGTTGCTTTAAACATATGTTGGAAATGGGATTATACACATGATGAAGAAGACTGCATGGTGCAGTGGTTTAACTGTGCACACGGCATACAGAGCTAGTCAAAATGGAAATGTGGAAAGAGGATAGTGGAGTTTTTAGGGGTTGCACTGGGGTTCTAATTACCTGTCTTAGGAGAAGACTATGGAAAGCTGGAGTGGCTCAGACTGGGAGGTCTGAGGGTGATACAGAACATACACAGAATGTGGGTGTATATGCTAACTATAGGTGCAGAGGTTAGGTTTAGAAACCATATTTATACCTTATAACTAACCCTAGGAGATAGCCTATTTGGCCAGGGGATGAATCAGATGGGTGGCTTTGAGCACCCAGAGGCCCGTCTGCCTGTGATCAAGCCTTGATCAACCTGGGACCACAGTGACCAGATGGCCCGCTCTTAAGTGGGCCACCTCCACGGTCCGAAATGGGATGCCTTACATGGCCTTGGATGACTTCTGGCCACATCAGGGGTGTGCGTTATCTGCACGCCATGCACCTGACGCAGTCGGAAGCCACACTTTTTGGCCCATCTGTTTTGGGCTCAGGTAACAAAAGCTGAATGACTTGTCCCAGGAATCAAGTCAGGGATTCTGGACTGGTTGATGATATTATTATTAATTATTATTATTATTATTTGTATTTATACCCCACTCTTTAGAAATGCTCTAAATTGAAGCTAGAAGGGCATGAATTAAGATTTGGTTTTCATGCATATATGTTTTATGGAAAGGTGAAGGCAAACCAAGATTTTAAAAACCACTTCGTTAGAGCATCACTGTATCGAATTTGGGAAAAATATAAAAGGTGGATTTGCCCTCAAATACCTTTGTGGTCATCCCCACATGAAGCCTTGTTCAACATGGATCCTCAAAAGAAAGAAAAATTATGGTTATATGAAGAGGTATTAAAGAAAAACAAGAATGAATATGAGATGAAATTTTTAGAACAAATAAGATCAGAAGGCCATAAGTGTGAATGGTTTTTGTATCATCAAATGGTATCAAGATTCAGAGAGGATAAAAATATGTTGGGGATTGCAAAAAAATAAGACAGAATTAGAGGAAATTATATTGAAGGAGAAACCTGCCATCTTATCGAGATTGTATAAAAAATTGTTGGAATATCTGTTAGAAGGTGAAATAATAAAAGGTAATATGATAAAATGGGCAATGTGGTAAACCTTTAGAGTCAAGTCAGTGGGAAACATCATGGAAAAAAAGATTAAAATATACAAGGAGCCAAGATGTAAAAGAAAATTATTATAAAATTATATACAGATGGCATCTCTCTCTGGATAAACTGTGTAAGATCTATGGCAAGGGACAAAAGTATTGTTGGAAATGTGAAAAGGAAACAGGAACCTTTTTTCACCTATGGTGGGAATGTCCCCAAGCTAAGACATTTTGGAATATGATTCATGATGGTATTAAAGAAATACTAGAGGTAGATTTAAAATTCCGTCCAGAAATATTATTATTGAATATGATAGGAGGAGAAGAGGAAAAAAGGTATGGCAAATTGATTTTTCTATATGCTGGCAGCTTGCCAGATATTGGAAATTAAAGAAAGGAATCCAAATTGGTGAATGGATAATTAAATTATTAGAAATGATGGGGAATGATATAATTTCAAAAAGATTATCAGAAAATACAAATAAATGTCAAGAATCAGAGGACAAGGAAACTGCAGATACAAACGAATGGGGAAAATTGTATGATTTTATTAAGGGAAAATGGCCAAACATATAAAATAATATTTGGAAAGTTCTAAAAGAAGAAGAGGACATGATTGGTTAAAACTAAGAAAAAGTAGCTGTTAATAAAGGGAAAATTAAATTTGAGGGGGGGAAAGATGGAAATAAAGGAAGGAAGTGAGGACAACTATTTAAAGAAATATTGGATAAATTGTTGAACATGATAAGCAAAATAAATAAATGAAACGTGGATGGTAATGACTCAAGGAAGTCATGTTTGTCTATAAGTGGAAGATTGGAAGATTGGAAATGAATGTATGAATTGTATTTCATGTATGTTTTATGATATTTGTTTTGTAACATATATGTGCAATAAAAAATTTAAAAAAAGAAATGTTCTCACAGCAGCTTACAACTTGTTAATTAGACAGTTCCCTGCCCTTAGACTTACAATCTAAAAAAAAATGACACAAAAGGAGAAGAAAATGGTATTAGGGAAAGGGATCAACTCCAGAGGTTCTTCTTTCCCTCTGCTGCCAGGGCCATGGCAGCTGGAATGGAGGGAGAATGCTTCTTCTATCTCTGGGCTTGACATGATGGACCTGTGCCTGTGCCTTCTTTTTGACTTTGGAGTAACAAAGACAGTGATAAAATCGGGATATCTGAGATGACAGATGGAGAAGTTTGGCCGGGAACATAACAGGGGATAGGCAGAGAGAGATTGGCTTACTGCTTGAGGTGTGAAGAAATCTTTTGTCTCGGGTTTCGAGAAATACAGATTACTTGGAGAAGGAAGGAACACTTTGTCCTGATGTGTAATTTGTACTAAAGACAAGAGCCTACTGTCTGCACAGAACGTGGAGAAAGAGGGTAGTTTCCAATTGGCAAGGGTGTCAGGCAAATCTGCATTTTATCACCCTATCTGTTTATTTGTATGCTGAATATATATGTAAAGCAAGATTAGGCTCAAGAGGAAGGAGGCATGAAAATTGGAGGAAGGAACAACAGCCATTTAAGATGCACGGATGACATCATACTACTAGCAGAAAATAGCAAAGGCTTGGATTACAGAATAAAATCAAGGAAGAATTGAACATTAAGAAAACAAAAATAATGACAGATGATTTACATAACTCTAAAGGAGACAATGAAGATATTGGAATAGTTAAAGATTTTCCATACCTTGGCTCAGTCCTTAATCAGACTGTAGTCAAGAAATCAGAAGTCAATGGCTATATCTACACCACAGAATTAACAGTTTGACCCTACTTCAACTGTCTTGGCTCAATGGTATGGAATTCTGGGATTTGTAATTTTGTGAGACATTCAGCTTTCTCTTTCAGAGTGTTCTGGTGCCACAACAAACTACAAATCCCAGGATTCCATAAAATGGAGTCATTACAGTTAAAACAGTGTCAAATTGCATTATTTCTGCAGTGTAGCCTCAGCCTAGGACAGTGATGGCAAGCCTTTTAGAGACTGAGTGCCCACTCAGTGGCATTCCTACACTGGGTATCACTGGCTGCTAGGGGTGTGACTTCCAGGGGTGGGACGTCTAGGGGGCAGGACTTTGGGGGGGGGGGGGAACAAGCAAGGAAAAAATGGAGGACCTGACCAAATAAAAGTTCAAAACAAAAAATGAAACACAACCCCCCCCCACTCATATAAATATTAAATCCATCCTTCTCAGCCCTGCTCAAAATAGAGGACGTTTTGGACAGCCTCCTGGACAGAAAGATGAAAGGGAGGAGAGTAAAAAGGTTAACAAGGCTATCTTCACTGTGGCTGAAGTCAGAGTCCAGAACATCCTGCAGAAAAAATCCAGAGACCACTTTATCTGCCCTGGGTAGTGCTAGGGAATCCTGGGAATTGTAGTTTAGTGTGGCATCAGGGCTCTCTGGTTAATATCTCACCAACCTACAAATCCCAGGATTACATAGCATTCACCCCTGGCAGTTAAAACAGCTCCAAACTGGATTATTTCTGCAGTGTGGATGCATCCCTAACACTAGTGGCTGAATATCACAATTTTGTGGATTTTGGATGGTACTGTATACTTTGCTATATGGCCAACAACAGCCAATGTGGTGTAGTGGTTTGAAACAGAAACCCACCAGGTAACTTTGGGAAAATCACATTCTCTCAGTCTCAGAAGACAATGGCAAACCCCTTTGAACAAATCTTGCTAAGAAAATCCTGTAACAGGTTTGTTGTGACTAGTCCTCTGGGAGATCAGGGTTCAGTTCCCCATGAAGCCACAGAAACCTACCGGGTAACCTTGGACAAATCACCGTCTCTCAACATCAGAGGATGGCAATGGCAAATCCCATCTGATGAGAAAACCTTGTGATAAGGTTGCCAGAAATTACTTGAAGGCACACAACACACACACCAAAGTCACACTCTCTTAACCTCAGAGGACGGCAATGGCAACCTCCCTCTGATGAAACTTGCCAAGAAAACCCCATGACAGAGTCACCTTAGGGTTGCCAGAAACAACTTGAAGGCACATAACACACACGCTCATCCAAATCTGGGAGGAGACAGAGGAGAAGGTGCCTCTGAGACAGGACTTCCTTGTTGCAGTTCAGTTTTCCGCGGGAGAACCAGGCCGCGACAAGGAGCTGGGCCGACCCACCCCTCCTTGCTGTGCCCTCTGACATGGTTTTACGTGCCAGAGAGGACACGTGTGGCACAGATTTACCACCATGGGCCTAGGACCTGGAAGGACAACTATGAAGAAACTAGACAACATCCTGAAGTATAAATATATATTTAATTGAATACTAAAGTTAGGATTGTGCATGCCATCATATTTCCATTTTCTATGTATGGCTGTGAAACTTGGATAGTGAGGAGAGAGTGTTATTTTTGGGGGGGGGTTCAAAAGGCATTTAGGAGTTAATCCCCTTGAGCATTCTTTTCCAAACCCTGTTTTCATTTCCTTCACTCATTGTTACCATGTTGCAAGAACTTGTTCATACAACTTTGATACTATTACTAAAGAAGATGATTAAAAAAATAGCCACCCTTGGTATGAATCAGTTGATACTTGCTTCATAGAGGTTTCAAGAGGCACAAAGATCTCACATTGATGAAATTTGAGTGAAGTCTCCTTTCAAGTCAATGCATAATCTGTGTTGGGCAATTCTAGTGAAGAGATATTCAGGAAGCTTTTCTTAATTCGCTGATGATGTTCATTACATTTTGCAATTACAGTACAAACTTGTGCCACCATGGCTCCTGTGACATCTTGCTCTTAGCAAATATATAGACAGAATAATTGCAAATCTCATGGGTCCAATGGGCTTAAGTCACAGGTTGCTACATCTGGAGGTTATCTGAATTTCCTCTTATGAAAATATTGTTGTACTGAGTCAGGGACACAAATTCTTTTTTAAAGCTGTGATTGTTTCACTAATACCAGCCATAAAACCAATCTGTCTACCATGCATAGGACCAGTTTGCAGCTCATAAAAATCTGTTGTAATGGGATTTATTGCGCCTAAATATACATTACTCCTTCATATGATTTCCATATATTTGTACAATTTTCCCATCTAAACTATGTAAACTATGTAAACAATATAAACTAAACTATATACCTTTATTTATTATTTTTATTATTATTATTATTTTATTATTATTATTATTATTATTAACCTTTATTTATAAAGCGCTGTAAATTTAAACAGCGCTGTACATACAATCTTTTTAATTGGACGGTTCCCTGCCCTCAGGCTTACAATCTAAAAAGACACGACATGAAATTATGTTCATGGATATTAACTCTTGAATGCCTTTTGAATCCCCCAAAATAATACTTTCTCTTCACCATCCAGCTTTCACAGCCATACATAGAAAATGTAACCTTTGAGGTTATTGTATGTGGTGTTACTTATTTCTTCAGAAGCAGTTTTTTCCTCTTTGTGCTTACTTATGTGCAATGGGAGATGAAGGGAGAGATGTGCTTGGTGCTCGTATCTACCACTGGATTGCTAGCAGTTACAACAGGGTTTGCAGGAGATGTTGGTTATCTCATCATGCCTTTAGCAACTTCTGAGAGGGAGATCATGCAGTCTATCAGCTCTCTCCTATCTGCCGGCTTGCCCTAGCATCCTCTCTTAGGATTTCCACAAATTCCTTTAAAATTGCAGAGTCACTAATAATATATTGTTGACTAACTTGATCTTGTACCTCATGTCCATGACTGTTCATTTTCATTCTCTATAATGGCCAATGCTATAGCTTCCACTCTGTGGCCCATCCTTTCCCTGTTTCACAGCCACTCTAGCCATGTCACAGCGATGCCACTGTTGGGCCTTATTGCAACCTTTTGTGGGTTGGTAAACACAAAAAGAAAAGGTAAGATAAATTCAGTGCTCATGTAGCTGTTTCTGGTATTAGACATATGTTGTTATTCTGCTGCTGGTTTTCGTTCGTACTTGTGTGTTTGGAAATGAAAACTTGATCTTCTAACTTTATCAAAGATGCAGACAAGAAAACCAATTCATTCTATGTACAATTTATGTAAACATGTCTAGACACAATGTCTGTTCCATTTAAAATAGCAACATAGAACTAAACCTTCTTTAATACCACACCCTCATTGTGTCATTATTTTTGTTATTTGGTAATTAATTTATCATATACTAGGTGTTTTCTTGGAGCCTCCTTCAGTGGATAGTGGGACACATACATGATTTTTACCTCTCATTCCTTTTACCTCTTATTCACCAAAGGCCTTTAGTCACTTACACTTGCCCTGCTTTCCCTCCATCTCAATACTGTTCCTAAGTGCCAGGGGTCAGGGTTCCAAGTGTCTTCCCAAACCAGTTCTGATATTTTAGGTAGTGTGCAAGTTCTTGTTTATAGCTCATAGAAATCACTTTGGACAGAGCCACCCACTATAAAATAAACAGTAACATTTATTGAAAAACATTAAGAAATAAAGTATAGTGTGGGAGTTATTTTAAACTTAATATGGTTACTTTGGCGCCTTACAGACGGGCCTAAGCGGCGCCGTCGTTGCGCCAGGAATACGCGCGAGGGGCGGTGCTTCCGGACGCGCCTTGCCCCTCGTGCGTATTCCGTACGGCAAGATGGCGGCACCCTATAAAGACGGGCACAGCCATCTTGACGTAACGGACGCGCAGCATCCGGACGTCTAAACTCGGAAGAGCCGTCACGAGTGCGCACTTTGACACTTGCGGTGACTCTTCTGGGTTGCCGGAAGGAGTGCGATTTCTGCACTCCTTTTTTGCAGCACGGAGGAGTCGCGCGGTTTGGCTGCTGCGGCTCTTCCGCACTGCAACCGGCAGCGGCCCAAGACCGCCCCTTTTGGGCGGTCTATAATGGGCCTTTGTCATCAAACACATAACAGGCCTTTAAATAACTTTCATCCTATTAACTCTCTCAGCAATACAGTGGTCCCACCACATTTACTGGATTTAGGGGAGAAGGATCCCCATGAATGTGGAAAAGCCACAAATTAAAAAAAACACTATTCTTTTTACCTGAGAGAACACCTCTCTAGGAATCTCCAGCTCCTCCAGTGCAACTCTGTCAACAATATCTGCCAGAAGCTGATCATAGAATCACACTGGAGGACCTACAAATGCCTAGAGAAGTGTTTTCTCTAGGAACTTCTAGGTTCTCCAGCACAACTCTATAGTCAACTTCTGCTAGAAAGAACATATTAATCAAAACCACAAATAATCAAATCCACAAAAGTCAAAGCTGCAAATGTGGAAGGCCAGCTGTATTACCAATACAGTAGAGTCTCGATTATCCGACATAAATGGGCTGACTGACTGTCGGATGAGCAAAAATGTTGGATAATCCAATGACGGTGCGTGTGCACATGCACGCGCACCGCCAGTGGGACAGTGGCTCCCTTGGGGCTGAAGGAGTCTAAGCCTCGCCTCAGTGCTGCGTGGACTCCTTCAGTCCCAAGGGAGTCCTGGTTTCCCTCAGCTCAAATGGAGCTCAGTGGAGCTCCCTTCAAGCTCAGGGAAAGCAAACCACTGGGGAGGGGATTGGGCCAAGGCCAGAGTCCCTTCCTTGCAGCCTGGTTTCCCTCAGCTCGAAGGGAGCTCCACGGAGCTCCCTTCCAGCCAAGGGAAAGCTAGCACCAGCAGGGCTTCGGCCCCCTTCTCTCCAAAGGGAGCCCGAGAGCTCCCTTTGGAGGGAAGGCTAGCGCCGGTGGGGCTTCAGCCAAGGCCTCTCCCTCCCAGCTTCCCTTTCCTCCCCCCAAACAGGCTCTGAGGAGCCCGTTCGTAGGGAGGAAAGGCCTGGGAAGGGGCGGCCTGGGCCAAAGCTGAGGCCTCTCCCTCCTGGCTTCCCTTTCCTCCCCCCAAACAGGCTCTGAGGCGCCTGTGGGGGGGGGGGAGCCCAGGAAGGAGGGTCGGATAATCCGGAATGTCGGATTAGCGAAACTCGGATAACCGAGTCTCTACTGTATTAGCTTCTGGCTAGACTAACTAAACCAGCCAACTAACTCAGGCTCTCTGGCTCCCTGTCTGCCTGTCTGACTAACTCTGAAGATTTTCATACCAGCACTTTACCGCAGGTAAAATGCCAATAAAATGTTTGGAAGCCTCCAGTATCCCTGAATCGTTCGAGAAGCAACCATTTCCCATCAACTCAGTTTCCATTAATGGGAAATGGCTGCTCTCCGAACGATTCAGGGAGGTTGGAGGTGAGGGGATGATTCCCTGACATTTACGAAGTGCATCAGGCTTTCACACACATGCACTTCCTAAATGTTTTACCAGCATTTACCCCATGGTAAGCACTTGTATGAAAATCTTCACTATCTGACACGCTCTGTCACATTCTGACACACACTTTATACATACAAATCCCCCATAGCCTTCCTGGACTCTGATTGGATGCCAGAAAGCCAAGTCTGCCTAGCAACCCCATCACCATCACCCACATTTCTTAGGCTGGGGTCTTACTTCAAGCCAGCTAACACTCAATTTTACAAGTAGGAACACAGAGGATAAACACGCATGAGTGCCAATTTTGAACCAAGCATCCCACTGAAACTTTTGTCTCTTCCCCAATGCTATCCCACCCCCCAAACCAGGGTTCACAGTCCCCCAAAGAGAAGAACAACCATACCTTCCAGCATTATCTGGCTTGAATATGTTATGCTGCAATGGCATCCCTAGGATTGGTGTCACTCGGTGCAGCAAGGAATGAGGGGGTGGACTCCCTTGGTCTCTAGAGGGTTGTTTGCGGTCCAACATGGCTGCAGCCATACCGGAGCCCTAACCAGAAGGCACTGCCCAGCCAGCAGCCTCTGCTGCTTGAAGAGGCAGTACTGTGGCCTCTGGAGGACTGTTTGGGGTCCGGCATGGCTACAGCCATGCCAAAGCCTAATCAGGAGGCACTGGCTCACCCAGCAGTAGCAGCAGCTTGAGGAGGGCAGTGCTATGGCCTCCAGAAGGCTGTTCGGGTTCCGACATGACTGTACAGAAATGCCCCTCTCCCCCCAGAGTCTCTGCTGATTGGGGAGGCAGTACTTCAGCATCCAAAGGGCCATTTGGGGTCCCACATAGCTACTGGGTAAGTGAGACAGAGACACAATACCCTTTCTCACTCACCCAACTGCCATACCAGGCCTACCAGATTCGTCTCAGTTCTTCCTTAGAAGCCTTTAAGGAAGCGTTGAAGACTCACCTATTCCGCTTGGCATATCCCCCTGATCCTTCATAGAGATAATTATCCTCCTACCCTACCATCTTCCAAAGTATCTGTATATGTGATGTTAATTTGTAATTATGAGATTGTAAGATGTGAGATTGTGAGTTTTTATTTTTTATTTTTTAAGAATATCTTTATTGAATTTTTCCTCTATACATCTTTCATCGTCATCTATTAAACAATAAGTAAGAGTATACAGTACTTACAAAACACTCATTGTCTTTTTTCCAGATTATAATATCTATACATATTATTTAATCAAAAAATACATTTGGTTTGACTCCATACTTTCCCTACATGATTCTCCGACTTCACGTCAGTTCTCTACTTCTATACCCATTTCCCCTTTAAGTTACATTTCTTAAACCAATACTTTTCTATTGGTTCCCAGTTTTTTAGTTTTTTTCCTTTGTTTTTACTATCCTTAATTAACATCGTTAATTTATCTAATTCTTTCATTTCTATTGCTTTATATAACCAATCCTCTATTTTAGGTACATTTTAATTCTTCCAATTTTTTGCCAGAAGAATTCTGGCCGCTGTAATTAGGTATAAAAAGATTCTCCTAAGGCTATGTTCCAGAGACCCTCCTAAGAAAGAAGTCATGTTTAATAGAAATAGTTCTGGCCTGCACGGAAAATTGACCTTAAATATCTCCTACATTTTACTGTGCACTTTCTGCCAGTACTTCTTAACTTTTGGGCAGGCCCACCACATATGCAAATAATGTCCTATTCTTTTCTGGCATTTCCAACAAGTATTATTGCTCTACAGTGGTGCCTCGGGTTACGAAAGTAATTCGTTCCGCGGCCGCTTTCGTAACCCGAAAAGCCTTCGTAAGCCGAATTGCCATAGGCGCTAATGGGGAAAAGCCGCGATTCCGTGCGAAAAAGCCGAAAAAAGCACCAAAAGTTTTTTCGTAACCCGAAAAAACATTCGTAACCCGGAACAATAATTCCCTATGGGATTTTTTCGTATCCCGAAAATTTCGTAACCTGGGTATTTCGTATCCCGAGGTACCACTGTACTTATAAATTTTTGCTATCTTATACGGAGTATAATACCAATGGTTTGCAACCTTTAGGTAATTTTCTTTCAAATCCTGAGATACTGTAAACTTATTAGTCTTCTCCCATGCGTTCTCCCAATCTTCTATAGAAATAGTGTGCCCCAATTCTTGGGCCCATTTATTCATATTGTTAGTAATTATTTCTTGCTCATATTCTCTATTTAGAAGGAACTTATAGATTTTTGATATCTTGCCTTTATCTATTTCCCAAAACAGTTTATCTAACTCATTTGGTTCCCTTTCGTATGTTCTTTCCTTCATGTCTTCCTTTGCTTTCCATGCTATTTGCATGTAACCAAACCAACTTAACTTAATACCAATTTTACGCAATTCTTCATGTCCTATTATTATCATCTTACCATCTGAACTTGGTCTTACTATATCTTTATATCTTATCCATTCAGTCCTTAACTCTTGCTTTCCAAAAAAAGCTTCCTGGGTTGAGATCCACTGGGGTAGACCAAAATATAACTTTTGTCTGATTCTTTTCCACGTTTGCAGCAAGGCCCTTCTTACTAAGTGGTTATTAAATTCCCTATTCTCTATTTCTTTATTATAACACAAATACGTATGCCAGCCGAATTTTAAATTAACTGCTTCTAAGTTAAGCAACCATTTATTTGATAATGTTACCCACTCTTGAATCCAAATTAAGCTACAAGCTCTAAAATAAGATCTTAAGTCAGGTAAGGCACATCCCCTAAAGCTTTTTCCTTTTTCAAGATTACTCCTTGTATTCTAGCTCTCTTTCCCCTCCAGACAAATTTTAATATTGCACTCTCCCATTCTTTAAAAATATTTTCTTTTGTAATAATTGGCAGGTTTATAAATAAGAACATGAGTCTCGGTAATACATTCATTTTAATGGCGGCTACCCTTCCAAATAAGGAAAGATCGAATTTGTTCCACCGAATCATATCATTATTTATTTGTTTCCATACTTTTTTATAGTTATCCTCAAATAAATTCTGATTCTTATCTGAGAGCCAGATGCCCAAGTATTTCACTTTTTTCTCTATTTCTATACCTGATCTTAGGGTTAGTTCTTCTCTTTCACCAATATTTAGATTTTTTATCATCATCTGTGTTTTAGTTTTATTTATTTTAAAACCAGAGACCAATGCAAAGTCTTTTAATTCCTTTAGAAGATAATTTATTCCTCTGATTGGGTCTTCTAAAATTATGACCAAGTCGTTGGCATATGCTCTCAGCTTGTGGACATGCCCCTTAATTCTTGTACCACCAATTTTGTTATTGTTTCTTATAGAGTTATTCAATATCTCTAAAACTGTTATAAACAAGAGTGGAGATAAAGGGCACCCTTGTCTGGTGCCTTTATCCACTATGATTATATCTGTCTTTTCTCCATTCACGATCAGTTGTATTATTTGAGGCTTATAAATTTGTTCAATATTAGCTAACAAGTTTTTTTCCAACATCCATTTTCCTTAAAACTTCTATAAGAAATTGCCAATTAATGTTGTCGAACGCCTTTTCGGCGTCGAGAAATAACAGTGCTAATTTCTTCTCATTATGAATATTATAATACTCAATGATGTCTAACAAGGATCTTATATTATCTCTTATCTGCCTCCCAGGCAGAAAGCCTTTCTGGTCAGGGTGAACGATTTCCATTAATACTTTTTTCAGTCTATTACTTATCATCCATGTATGAATCTTGTAATCTTGGTTCAATAGGGCTATTGGCCTATAGTTAGTCAGTTCCTTCAGGTCTTTCCCCTCTTTGGGTATTAAAACCACGTTAGCAAAGTTCCAAGATTCTGGTTTTCCTTCTATTTTCACTTTATTGAATGTACTACATAATATTTTTCTGATTTCATTTTTAAAAGTCTTGTAAAATTTAGTCGAGTACCCATCTGGGCCAGGAGATTTTCCTGATTTTAACATATTTATAGCTTCTACTGTTTCTTCCTCTGAAAATGGTTTATCCAGTTCTTCTCTCTGATGTTCACTAAGCTTCATAATACTTCCTTCTTTGTTATTTAAATATTGATTTATTTTGCATCTTTTTTCCACCTTGTCTCCCTTTTCTTTAAATAACTCTTGATAGTATTCGCTGAATGCTTTTTTAATTTCTTTTTGATTTAATATTTTTCCCTTTATAATTTATTTCTGATATTATTTTTTTTTCTGATTCTTTCCTGAGCCTAGAAGCTAGCCATCTTCATGTCCTATTCGCTTGTTCGAAATACCTTTATTTAGTCATTTTTATCTTTTTTGCCATTTCTTCTATATTATCCTCTTGGGGCTTACTTTTTAAAGTTTTATATTGATTTTTGAGTTCCTTATTATTTGGTTTCTTTTGCATTTTAACTTCCAGCTTCCTCATTTCTGCTCTCATCTCATCTTGTTTTTCATATTTTTGCTTCTTTACCTCTGCTGCCTTTTTTATTAACAACCCTCTAATTATGGCCTTACACGTATCCCATACTATTCTGTCTTTCACTTCTCCGTTGAGATTTTCTTTTAGATAGAGATTTATTTCTTCCTTCAATTCATTAACGATTTTATCATCATCAAGCAAATTCTCATTTAGTTTCCATATCCATTCTTTCTTTTCCCCTTCTATTTCCAATAGCATCTCGATCATGTTATGATCGGATACTTCTCTTGGGGCTATATCCATTTTTTTTTATTAAAGGGAGCTGATTTTTTGTTGCCCAAAACATGTCTAGCCTTGAAGATGACTTGTAGGCGTCAGAGAAATATGTAAATCCGTCTTTCTCTTTATATAAATGAGTCCAAATATCCACCAGACCATTCTCTTTTATCATATCAAAACAACTAGTAGGTAATTTCCCCTGATTATTTTTAATTCTTTTATTTGTTCTTCTGTCTCTCTTAGGAAGGAGTACTCCATTAAAATCCCCTGCCACAATCATTCTATCTCCTTCTATTTGTGCCAGATCTTGTGATAATCTTTTATAGAATTGATCTTTTTTCTCTAAAGGGCCATACACGCAGATGACATTCAGTTTTTGATTATAAAGGTTAATCTGGATTGGAGATTGTGAGTTTTTAATGTTTTTATAGGATGTTTTTATACGAGGTTTTTAGTGGAATGTTTTTATTGTATATTATGCTGTAATACGATGTGTTTACATCTGTATTCGCCCGTGAACCGCTTTGATCTCCAAGGAAAAGCAGTATAAAAATAAAGATTTATTATTATTATTATTATTATTATTATTATTATTATTATTATTATATTACCAGGTGTACTGTCCCACTGGATATACATCCCACTCTGGGTGTCACCTGGTGCACTTTGCACCCCTGCAGCCCTTATTGATGTCACTGCTATGCTCCACTCTCCTACTTCTTCCCACACATTTTCTGCCTGAGCCCTGTACTGAGGATTGTCCTATCTCGCTGCACTCCCCACTCTGTAAAATGTTAAACTTCACTACACTTTTTTCTTTTTTTTTTTGCAGCAATGTTGACATCACCATGGAGAATGTGATCAAGCTCGCTGAAGTAGGAACAAGTTGGCGCACCCTGACATTTACTTTATTATATGTTACTACATGTTTATATTCAAGTCTTATTACTTTGGTTTTGCTTCAGCTTTCCAGAGCTGTTCTGGCATGCTGCCATTTCTGCATTTCCTTCACCACCCTCTTGAAAATGTCCGTATTTCAATGGCTGGCCTGCAACCCTTCTTGAATTTTCCTCTCATCCCAAATTGACAATAAGTTAATAATTTCTGAATCTGTCCAACTAAACCTCGTCCTTATGTTCTTCCTTTTGGCTTAGAGGACTCCATTTCAGACCAGAGCAGAATTATTTCTAGCAGGAACATGTGCAAGCATTTAAAACATTAACAAGATTTAGCTTGGGAAAAAAGGTACTGAACTTCACGGAAATCAATTTCCCATCCTGATGGAACTTTATTGTTTAGAAACAGTTCCATTTCATTCCCTAGTGTACTGGGGAAAATACAAGTTTTAGGCTGTTCCTCAATCCACCCGAGAAGACCTTTTACATGTGCCATGCTGCATCTCGGCAAGGAACTCAGTGATGAAGAGAGGAGGTACTCTGTCTCCTGAGACAAGTGAAGAGAAGTCAGGGATGTACACCCTTGTAAAATCAACCTCTCTGTCCAACAGCCATATATACAAGAGGATCAGTCAGAGGTTTACAAGGGAAGCATTTCCTAGGATGATGGCCCAGGTCAACTACAAATTTAAAGTCCTGAAAAACCACCAGATGTGGTTTCCGTCTCTGGAAATCCACATTCCTTTCTTTTCTGAGATGGTCCACTTGTGGCAAGAGGTAGGGAGGCCTAGTTGGGGGATCAGCATCCCCACAGTATGTATTAGTACCAAGCATACAATGGTGGTAATACGTTCTCTCTTAGGAAAAAAAAATCATCTGAAAGTATATCAAGACCCATCCCTGTCAGTATTTCAAACAATTGCAATTACAGGACACTCTTATCAGCAGCACACCCCACCATTGATTTTAAAATTGCTACATATACATATATGCTTGAAGTAGGGTTGCCATAAGCCAGGACCTCCAAACCGGGACAAATGTAGGACAACATTTTCAAATGTAGGGCACATTTTTCTAAAAATGGAGGGCACATGAAAAAAATTGATGATTTTTTTAAAAAATGTTAATATAAATGCCTGTTTCTTAGGCATGATCAAAATGGAGGGCATTTGGGCATTATTTCTAGACAGATGGCAGAAATGGACTTCCCTTTCTGGCCAAACACCCCCAACCTCCATTCCAAAACACACACAACAGCACATTTGGGCATTGAACCTGGCTTTACTTAACATGGCCTCTTGCATCAGAGGCTTATTCCATAACCAAACCCCTTGGGTTTAACACTTAGCATGGTTTAACATGGCTATGCATATTGAACATGTCAAGGTGGTTTCACAGTTCTTGCACCAAGTGTACTTCTCAGAAGTGTCTACTTGGTCAAGGGACTTTGGTTTTTCTTCACTGTGCACGAGTTTGTAAAAATCACAGCAATTTACATTGACCATGCCTCAGAACCAAAAACACACAGAAAAGGCACTTTGGAAGGTGACACTCTCTTGGCTTCAGAAACAGTGCCTGCATGCCCCTCAAGCTGACTCATATCATCATCATCATCCTCACCACCACCACCACCACCACACACTATCACTGTCAAAACAAGGGAATTGTTAGCATTAAAAGCACCCAAACACACTTGGAAGGTGACACTCTCTCGGCTTCAGAAACAGTGCCTGCATGCCTCTCAAGCTGACTCATATCTCAACCATCATCATCATCATCACACTATCCTTATCAAAGCAAGGGAGACTTGTTAGCATTAAAGCACCCCCCAAAAAAAACCCACCTTGAGGCTCTGGCCACTCACTCACCACCTCCTCCTCCTCTCCTCCTCCTCCTTCTTCCCTCCCCCCTCCCCCTCCTCCTTTTCCTCCTCCCCCTCCTTCTCCCCTTCCTCCTTTCCTCCTCCTCCTCCTCCCCTCCCCCTCCTCCTTTCCTCCTCCTTCTCCCCTCCTCCATTTGCCGCGTGGCCTGGGGCGGAGGGGTGGAGGAGGAGGAGGTAGGTGGCGCGGCCGCGCACAAGGCGGGGAGAGTGGCGCGTGGCCACACGCAGGAGGTGCACGCCTCCACCTTCGCCTCCTCCACGTGGCCTGGAATGGAGGGGCGGAGGGGAGGAGGTGGGTGCGTGGCCACGTGGGGATGGTAAGGTGGCACGGGTGTGCAGGGAGGTGGGGAGGGTGGCGTGCCCACGCGCAGGAGGCGCTGCCTCCATCCACCTTCTCTTTCTCCACGCGGCTGAGTGGCCTGGGGGAAAGGGGGCGAAGAAGGAGGAGGTGGGTGGCGCGCCCGCGCGGGGAATGGTGGCACGGGTGCGCGGGGAGGCGCCGCTTCCAGCTTTGCCTCCTCCGCCCCAGGCAGGCCTCGCTGCCCTCCTCTTCCTCCCCGCCTCCCTGAGAAGGAGGAGGGCAGCAAGGCCCTGCGGTCCGTGGTAACCCGGCTGCAACCGGGGTGGTCCCGGTTTTTGGCAGCACCCATGATGGGAGGGGCCCGGGGCCACCAAAACCGGGAAATTCCTGGTTGCAGCCGGGTTATGGCAACCCTAGCTTGAAGGAAACATACTCATAGAGATCGAGGAAGGCAGAAGACAGAAGAGTGGCTAGTGAATAGTTTTTTGGACATTCCACATATTTTTATGTTTAGTGAATGGTTGGCACTTGATCCTCTTCATCCTGGGAATACACTCGTCCCTCCACATTCACAGCACTGGGATCTGGGGTTCTAGTCTTTGGTGGATGGCAAGCAGAGAGATACAAAATGGGAAATGTGCCTGGGAGGCAGGCATAGCAGCACACAATACTGCAGAATACTGCAATATTTCTGATTCATGGGGATGGGGGGATGACTGGACCGGATCCTTAATTAATCGTGATGGACAAATGTACTTTACTTTCATGGTTCTTCTGGATTATGATCTTTGCCAAGCATTATTTAACTACTTTGTTAAAGATTTTGATGACACAGTACAGGGAATGCTATTAATTTTGGAAGAAAACACCCAATTATGTGGGATAGTTTTATATGATCTGAATACAAAATCACAGTTTGATTGTCTTGTTCAGAACTTTTAAAATTCAATTAATTATGGTATAGCATTAGATTACAACACAATTGGACAGTATGGATCCAATTTACAGGCTGGATGACTTGTTTTGACAGCAGTACGTGCCAAAGTGATCTATAATTACTCTCTCTCAAGCCAAACACAAGCCTACAGTGTGAGGCCATGACAAGGAAAACAAATGTGCCTCTTTGCATTTGAAACATAAGGTAATTTATATCTAGGGAAGTCATTTTGCAAACCTCACCTGCTGTGGCCACACATTAAATGAGCACACATGGGCTATCAATATTAAAAAGAAGAAAAAGGAAGAAGAAAAACCACAAACCACAACTGACTCGATGTCTACTACTAGATTACACAGTACAGTATATATTTGGTATGTTGAAACAGCATGCGGGGACCTCACATCTTAATGAAATGTATGCCTTCTAGCATTACACAGATTAATATCTTGGACAAGTGCTCCCAAGCAACATAGGAGCATTGACAAGTCAAGATCACCAAAGTTATGACTGAGTATTATTATTATTATTATTATTATTATTATTATTATTATTATTATTATTATTATTA
>NC_056522.1:258970844-259012792 GCF_019175285.1 Sceloporus undulatus
ACCTTTATTTATGAAGCACTGTAAATTTACACAGCGCTGTACATACAATCTTTTTAGTTAGATGGTTCCCTGCCCTCGGGCTTACAATCTAAAAAGACATGACACAGAAGGAGAAGAGAGTGGTGGAGGGAAAGGGTAAGAGGTCCAGCAGTTCCTCTCTACCTCCAAGGCCTGGACCAAGGCAGATGGACTGGAGGGAGGGCTTGGGTTCTTAATGGATGGTTAATCATTTTCCAGGGAAAATACATACTCTCAAGTAGGATAATGCATATACAGTACATAGCAATACAGGAAATGGTTTGATAAACAGACAACAAAAGAACACCAAATAGCAAGCGACAATTATGCAATGAACAGACAGTGTAGAAGAACACCTTCACTTTGCTTTTGCATGAGTTTACAGGGAAGATCAAAACTGTGCCTCCTTCCTGTCTGGCACCACTGCTGAGCTGTGTTCAAACTATTTTTTAACTTTATTCTTTAATCTTCAGAAAGAAAAAACCCTTAAAGTTAGCAAAGTTTGGCTACCAGTCCCAAAAAACACTAAAATCAAGACCCAGCAAATGCAAATGAAAACCATCCAAGGTCAGGAGTTTTCCCAGCAGACAATGGATCTCTGATTAAACAAATCCTCCTTGCACATCCTCCCACGCTGAGGCCTTGCCATTCAACAACAGAACAATACACAGATTAACATGGAAATCACTCTTCCCAAACCACGGTCACACTATATATATATATATATATATCTCCCACACACTTCCATTCCAGCATTCTCTGAAGATGCCAGCCACAGATGCTGGTGAAACTTCAGGAAGAAACTCTTCTAGAACATGGCCATATAGCCTGAAAACCCCACAAAAAACTATGGATGCTGGCCATGAAAGCCTTTGACTTCACAGTGATTGCGTTGTGTAGCAGAACAGATTTTGCTTTGTCCAATGGATAGGAGACTTGTCACTTGCTACACATGGAATCCACGTATACAGCTCTGAAGTGTCAATTCGAGGAAGGAAGAAACTTGTTTTGGGGAGTTCTATGACCATTGATTTCAAACCACAGGAAAATATATTGAAGATAAGCATTATAAAATACATTCAATTACTCAGTCTTTGGAGATTTCTGCCCCAGAAGGGCCCCATCTTTGGAGGTATTTAAAATATAGGCCAGATCAGTGGTTCTCAAACTTTTTACCCTTGTGACCTACTTTACATCTACAAGTGGATGTGCCCTTCCAGCTCAGCGTTGTATGTGAATAAAAATATTTTATTTCTTTAAGTATGCATATTTTCATTTGTACAATCATATATATTCACATTTTACCATTTTAAAGGAAATAACATCATCCAAATCAGAAGTCTATTTAAATTTTATTTAAATAAATTTAGTACTTAACACATGTGTAAATTTTACAATCCTGTCTCTTACACATCACACTCACTCACATAAAGCCAGTGTCACAGATATGAACGTGCCAAGTCATGCTAATTCATTCTTTCTTTCACTCACAAAATATGCATTTACTCTCTTACACACAAAGTCACACACAAATATACCTTCTCTTGTGCATATGCAAGTATACACAAGTGCATATGCTAGTATGTAAAAAAGAGATGAAAAGTGTGACTGAATGTGTGTGTGTGTGTGTGTGTGTGAGAGAGAGAGAGAGAGAGAGAGAGAGAGAGAGAGAGAAGCTGTGTGGGAAGCTGTGTGGGAATGAATTCATCTGAGGGAGAGAGTCAGAAAAAGAGCATTTCTCAGTGTGTGTGAAAATTAGTGTGTGACAGAAAGCCATTCACACACTGAGAGAGCTCCCAAGAGTGTGTGAGAGAATGTGTTGAGGTTGTAGCAATGTTTCATCTGGGCAACTGTGCCAATGATGGAACAGGTGGGGAAAGAAGAAGTGGTAGCTTGGGGTGGGCCCTCTGGAGGCCACAATCCAGTTAGTTTCCCTACTCACCTCCTACTCTCTCAAGCAGAAGGGGCTGCTCTCAACACCCACCTCTTATTTTTCTTCCCTTTCAGGACAGAAAAAGTTTGGAAAGGGAGGAAGAAAATTGGGAATCAGGGACTCCCAGTCTCATGCTCCTCATTGAGCAAATCTTGTGCCCTCTCAGGTGAACCACTGAGCTAGATGGCCATCATGTAAGACTGTATTATTTTTGTATTCCAGCATGGCAGGTGAATTGAATGGATATCTCCTGTGCTCTCCACCAATTCTTTCATTCTATTGATTCTATCTAAAAATCCAATGCCTGTTACTGTAATCAAACTAAAACTCAAAATTTTCAGCTACTCCTGTACATAACTGGACATGTACACAGTGCATTTAGCAACTAGAGAACAGACCAGTAGAAAATACAGCTTCCTTTATCCTCTCAAAATTACCATATGTACAAGTTGAACTTATGTACAGTCATCCCTCCATATTTGTGGATTTGATATTTGCGGATTTGATTATTCACGGATTCCATTAATATGTTCTCTCCAGGACTGTCTAGGTCCTCCAGTGCAACTCTGTGGTCAACTTTAACTAAAAGTTGCACTGAAAGACCATTTGTAGCTACTCCAGTGCCATTCTATGGTCAGTGTATGTTGGACATTGACCACAGAGTTGCACTGGAGGACCTAGAGATTCCTAGAGAGGTGTCCTCTCAGGTAAAAACAGTGTTTTTTGTTATTTGCGGTTTTTCCATATTCATGGGGGTCTTGTTCCCCTAACCCTAGCAAATATGGAGGGACAACTTTATAAGTCGAGGGAAGGTTTTAGAGCCAAAATAATGGATTTGGACATGACCAGTGGATAAGGCGAGGATAAAACATAGGGGCATGTAACAAAGGATGTAAAGGGGGAAACACCACTTCGCTGCCTCCTTCTCTGGACTTCTCTCATCCACCTAACACCACTTCCTTCGTCCTGGAGGAAAAGATTTTAACATTGGATTGGGAAGGAAGTGCAGGGAAATGGGATGTTTGGTGGGCAGAGAGATCCGGAGGAGGAGGAGGAGGAGGAGAGGAGGTTTTAACACTGGGTTGAGAAGGTAATCACTACACACACACACACACACACACACACCTGCCTGAGCAGCACTTTCATAAATCACTGCTGAGGCACAACCAGGGATGCTTCTTTCAGGACCTTTCTAAGCAGTATTACTGTACTGACCCTTATATAAGTCGTCTCAGGGTTTTTTAGGGTTAATTTGGGGGCACAAGTTTTTCAACTTATAGTCGAGCATATACGTTATGTTTTTGTGACATAATTGGTGGATGTTTTACCTGTTCAATCAGAAAATATCCAAGGAGAGTATCACACCAGCCCCTTTCTCGCCTGTTTCCCACTGCAGTCATATAATCAAAAATAAAACGAGATCATTCTGATTTTACAGCAGCCACCACCGACATACTCCATTTCTGTCCTGGCCCTTAACACCTCCCTGCCTCCCTGATGTCTTACCCAGCATTCCTTCTGGGTTTTAATTTTTTTGGTGGGGGGAGGCCCTGTTTTTTGCACAATTACAGGCTTCTATAGCCCTTATTTAAGCTTTTTAAAATGACTTTTTGAAACTTTTGAGACTTCAGAGCTCCAGAATTGTGTGTGTGTGTGGGGGAAGACTTTAAAAAACAACAGGGGGAGAGGAGTGGACAGTGATACCATGTGACTGCCAATCACGCTGGTGCCCCAGGAATGGCTTTTTACATCTGGGGCATTACGTGATTGGTAGTTCATGGTTTCCCCCATGAATGAAAAGGGATGGCTGAGGGACAGGGCAGCTGGGAAGTGGCATTGTGCGATCAGCATCACCGATGCCTCTTCCTTACTAATGAAATTGCAGTTTAAAAACCAGTTGTGATAATCTCCCAAGTCTCTGTTGTTATGCTAACACTTAAAATTTGCCTTCTGTCCATGGTCACATACAGGAAGGTTTCATTCACACCCACACCCACACACCTACAAACAAATCACTAGGTATAATATTCAGTTTCCACACGGTTATTTATGTTTCTTATTACTTGATGAATGAATGTCTGAAATATGAATTTTAAATTTTCTTTCAGGATATTGGAGCAGGGGCAGGAAAGGAGACACCAGGAGGAGGGTGTGCAAGGACACAGTGAACAAGAAGGAGAATGAGGCAATAGAATGGGTAACTAATATCAGTCCACATTATGATAGCCCATTGGAAATTGAGGGCAGGGAACCGTCTAATTAAAAATAATAATTGTAAGCCACTCTGATAGCCATTAGGGCTGAAGGGCAGGATATAAATACCACAAATAATAATAATAATAATAATAATAATAATAATAATACACATGCTAGTAGTTGTAGAATAAATTGTTCTGCTCCATAGATACATTCTTGAGGGTTAATGTGTTTGGTTTTTTTTAGAACATGGGGGGGGGGGGGCATGTACATTGTCAAAAATTCTTACAAACACATTTTCATTGCATTGTGCCTCTCCACCAACTGGGAAACATCAGCCTGTGGTGATGATGATGGTGGAAGAGGCGAAGGATGCAAGAGCACAACCATTTTGAGAGTAGGGGGACTGAAGAGGAGGAGGGGGAGGAGGAAGGAGAAACCATCCCTTCCTACACACCCTTCAGTTCTCCATTACCTCATCAGAGATCCCAATGGCTGGACCAAGTGATTTCTCTCAAGGTAGGCAAACAATGGCTATCTGTACAGCTGCAATATTAAAAGGGCACATTTCCTGGCATTCCTAAGTAATGCAGTACCAGAAATCATTAGCTGGTCACAGAGTGTGTTATTTGGGTAGAGTCCAGTCAAATAGCACTTTCCCCTTAGATGAAATGGACACAGTCCCAAGCATTGAGAACCCAACAATTGGCATCATTTTCTGTTTTATCATCACAACACGTTGAAACCCACAAGAACTACTCTCCAGCAATGTCCATTGGTACTGCAGCAGGTCCCAAGGGTGATGGAGGAGTCAATACTTTTCCTGTATTGTCTGTCAGGTGAGGATTGTATGTATCACAGAGACCTGGCTAGGAGCAGATAGCTATCTAACCTGGGCTCAGGCCCTTCCGGCCGGGTACTCCATCAATGAGCAGATAGGGGGAAGCGGGCAAGGGGGAGGCGTAGCCATAATCCATAAAAACAATCTCACTTTAACCAGGATACCTATCCCTGCATTAAACCACATTGAATGCATTTACCTTCACTTGAAGACCAAGGAGAGTTTGGGGATTCTGTTGGTCTATCGTCCACCCCGTAACTTAACAGACTCCCTAGCTGAGCTGACACAACTAGTCTCAGAGCTGGTGTTGGAATCGCCTAGGTTGTTAGTTCTGGGCGACCTCAACACCCCCCTCAAGGCTGATTTGACTAATCTTACTGGTGCAGCTCAGGAGTTCATGGGTTTCATGACAAACATGGACCTCTCCCAGATAGTCTCTGAGCCCACGCATTGCGCAGGTCATATTCTTGATGTGGTCTTCTGCACGGAACAGGCATATCCATGGGCAGAAATAACTAGTATCTCCACAATATCATGGACGGATCATTTCCTGGTTAAGGTTGGACTGAAGGCTACTATTCCTCCCTCTAGGGGTGGAGGGATGGTCCGCCCTCGAAGGCTGATGGAACCCATTAGGTTCCAAGAAGCCCTAGGGGGTTCTATGGTTGGCAGTGCCGGCGACTCTGTTGAAGTTCTGGTTAATTTGTGGAATAACAACATCACCAAAGCTATAGACATGATCGCTCCCAAGCGTCCTTTCCAACCCAGTAAAAACCGTAACCCTTGGTAGACTGAAGAGCTTAAACAAATTAAGCAGGTTGGACAACGACTAGAGAAGCATTGGCTGAAATCTCAACTCATATCTGATAAGATACTTCATAGGACTTTTCTTAGGTCGTATCAAGTGGCGATAGATGCAGCCAAGAAATCTTTCTACTCTGCATCTATCGCGTCTGTGAAATCTCGTCCAGCTAAGCTGTTCAGGGTGGTAAGGAATTTAACACAACTGCCTCCCACCCAGAACCTTCTATTAGAGTCAACCATAGCTTACTGTGACACTTTTAATGATTATTTCACAGATAAAATCTCTCGGATAAGAGCTGATTTGGATGCCAACTTTAAGTCAGAAGCAATGGAGAGTCATCCAACGCCTCCGCCATTACTGTTAGACTGGATCAATTTGAGTCGGTAAGTACTGAGGATGTGGACAAGCTCCTTAGTAGTCTGAAAAAAATGACTTGCCCTCTCGACCCTTGCCCATCCTGGCTGGCTGTCCAGGGGGGTGATATAGTCAAGCTGATGCTGAAAAATATAATCAATGCATCCTTCAGGGAGGGTACCCTGCCTTCTTGTCTTAAGGAGGCAGTGGTCAGACCACTCTTAAAAAAGCCCTCCCTGGACACTCTGGATAGAAATAATTATAAGCCAGTCTCGTTGTTGCCATTCTTGAGCAAGGTGATCGAGAGGGCGGTCGCCAATCAACTACAGGCAGTCTTGGATGAAGCTGATTATCTGGACCCATTTCAAACTGGATTCAGGGCAGGATATGGATTTGAGACGGCCTTGGTCGCCTTAGTCGATGATCTCCGTTTGGGCATCGACATGGGAAGTGTGACCCTGCTGGTGCTCTTAGACCTCTCGGCGGCCTTCGATACCATCAACCATGGTATTCTTCTCGAACGCCTGAGAGAGTTAAGTATCGGAGGCACTGTTCTACAGTGGTTCCGGTCCTACATCTCAGGCAGATTCCAGATGGTGGCGCTAGGAGACAGTTGCTCTTCTAAAAGAGAGCTAAAATTTGGTGTCCCCCAGGGCACAATATTGTCTCCTATGCTGTTTAACATTTACATGAAGCCGCTGGGAGAAATCATCCGGAGACATGGGGCAGAATGTTATCAGTACGCTGATGATACCCCAATATATTTCTCTATGTCTCAGACTGATGCAGTGACTAAGGGTGGCATTTCTTCTCTGAATGCCTGTCTTGGGGCGGTAATGGACTGGATGAGGGAAAACCGACTCAAGCTGAATCCAGGTAAGACGGAAGTACTCGTTATAGGAAAGCCAAGCCCAGGTATGGAATTATGTCAGCCAGTTCTGGATGGGGTCACACTTCCCCTGAAAAACTCTGTCCGCAGCTTGGGGGTGCTCCTTGACTCATCACTTCACCTGACAGCTCAGGTGGATGCGACAGTCAGGAGCACTTGTTATCAGCTTTGGCTGATATGCCAGCTGCACCCCTTCCTGGAGCAGGGAGACCTTGAAACAGTTGTACATGCGCTGGTCACCTCTTGATTGGACTTTTGTAATGCACTCTACATGGGGCTACCCTTGTGCCAAGTTCAGAAACTTCAACTTGTACAAAATATGGCAGCCAGGTTAATTACAGGTACTCGTCGTAATGATCACATAACACCGGTTTTGAAATCCCTTCACTGGCTGCCAATTAGTTTCTGGGCAAGGTACAAGGTGTTGGTGATTACCTTCAAAGCCCTACATGGCTTGGGTCCAGAATACAACCACCAAAGGGTTCTGGTAAAAACTAAAAAAAGAATAACAACACCCTGGAGCATAAAAACAATGTAATGTCTAAAAGGGTAAAATTACCCCACTGAAAGATTTAAAATGCTAAGGATGAATAAAATATCCAAAATACTTGGCAATTCTATGCAAAATTGTTTCTAAAACAAAAGGCCAGACGCGTTTCAACCTACGTCTTCCTCAACGGCCTATAAAAATATATAAAAAATATAATAGCACCTTAGCAACCAATGTGACTTTGTGAATTCAAAAGCTACAATGAGATTGAACTGCTCTCAGAGTGTCTTGTATAACCAGTTGTGCTGGTAATGAGCTTAATCCTGCTAAAACTTAAGGACAAATCCTAGGGAAAAGCATAGGGTGTGGAGTAACAATAAAAATCTGAAAATCACCAACACACATGAGGTCAACATGGATTAGAATACCCACCACTGGATTCATTTAAGTTCCCGTATTTATGGTTGTATATCGGATATCCCATCTGAATAAAAAATTATATAGGAAATACTTCCCCTGTACCATCAACCCTTACAAATCCATAGGGAACATCATGTCACAAGACAAAGCAAATAGGGCAGATATAAAATTATTCAAACTAACCAATTCACATTTTCATTTAAACCCCCTGGGGATTCAGAATTCAAATGATGGATCCATTTGAGTTTTAATACTTGTAATTGTTTTATGTTTTTCATATTAGATATCCCATCTATGCACCAGAATTTGAATGAATCAAAAGTGTGATGTTGCTCCACAAAGTGTTTAACCAATGGGGCTTCCAATTTTTGATTTTTTGATACAACTTCTGTGTTCAATAATTCGGGTCCTTATCTCTCTGCTGGTCATACACACATAGATCAGTTTACAAGGGCATTCAATTATGTATATGACATTTTGCTCGCACATGTAAAGAATTTATACAATTCATAGCTTTTACCATCAGCAGTATTAACAAAACACTTCAAGTTACTGCTGTGTCTACATACTGAGCAATGTCCACAGATGTAATGTCCCTTGACTGTCAGACTTTTTTGTATAACTGGCCAATCAAAGTCTGCCCATACTAATATATTCTTGATATTTTGAGTACGCCTGTACGCGAACATCGGTCTGTTTTTGTATCCAGGTATATTTTTCAGCAAATACCAATGCTTCATAATGCTTTCTTTAACTCTCTGTGAATGTGTATTAAAAGTGAGTGGTATGACCACTCTATCCAGTGTTCTCTTAGGTCTAGAGAAACTTCTGTTTGATTCTAGACCGAAGAGAACACCGGATAGAGTGGTCATACCATTCACTTTTAATACACATTCACAGAGGGTTGAAGAAAGCATTATGAGGCATTGGTATTTGCTGGAAAATATACCCGGATACAAAAACAGACTGATGTTCTTGTACAGGCATACTCAAAACATCAAGAATATATTAGTACGGGCAGACTTTGGCGCGTTACAGACTGCCGGATTGCGGCGGTCTGGCTCCCCCTCCGCTTGCAGCATCTGGGAGCCGCAGCAGCGAAACCGCACGGCTCGCGGACACTCCGAGGAAGGAGCGCGGAAATTGTGCTCCTTCCTGGGCCCCGGAAGAGACGCCGCGAGGCGCTAGTCGCGCACCCGCGGCATCACTTCCAGGGCACGACGTGCGGATGCACAGTGTCCGCTACGTCGATATGGCGGCGGCCGTGTGGAACGGCTGCCGCCATTTGTCACAGACTGTGTCCGTGATAGGGTTAGGGGTGTCTGGAAGAGACGCCCCTTTTTCAAACTGGGACGTCCTCAGGACGTCCCTAATGACGGTCTGTAACCTGCCTTTGATTGCTCAGTTATACAAAAAAGTCTGACAGTCAAGGGACATTACATCTGTGGACATTGCTCAGTAAGTGGTTGTGTTTAGTTATATCTTTGGGTTTTTTTTTGGTTACAGGGACTTTGGTTTGTTTGGGTCCAGAATACATAAGGGATTGCCTACTTCCATACTGTCCGTCCCGCACTCTAAGGTCCTCGGGGAAGAATCTACTTCAACCACTAAAATCTAGGGTTACTTCAGTCACTCAGAGGGCCTTTTCCATCGCAGCTCCGAAGCTATGGAATGACCTGCCGAAGGAGATCCGCGACATTTCTACTCTTACAGCCTTTAAGAAGGTTCTTAAGACGGATCTCTTTCAGCAGGCCTTCCCTACCTAGTTCCTCTCCCCATTTACTGTGACTTATGTCATTCTTAAATTTAATGAGAAGAATTAAATTAATTTTTAAAAATTTTTATTATTAAAACACATAATATACATAATATATTACAAAAAGAACAAAACATAATACAATAACAGTATAAGCAAACAAACATACAAAACAAAAAAAATAAATTAAAATTAATTAAAATAAAATCCTTGCCTCAAGAAGAAGAACCCTCCCTCCGTCCCAACTGTCATCATCAGACTTGGGAGGGAGTCAAAAAGAGAGGCCTGATTTCCATCAGGCCTAACTGTGAATGTACTCACTTTGTTCTCCTTAATTTTATTGTATTTTATTTATTTTTTGTATTTTATTTTATTCTCTTTATTTTTATTGTTGTAACCCGCCCGGATCCCTTGTGATTGGGTGGGCTATAAATAAATAAATAAATAAATAATTATTAATTATGCTGTCACTGCAGTCTCTAAGGGCAGACTGTATGTATTCTTTTCCTGTTTCCCAGGCTGATTTGAACTGTTTTGGAATTATAAAAAAATATGGCTTATCACACCTTATGAAAAGGTGGAGCAGTCTGTGAAACCTTCAAGTCATGTAAATATTATCATAAATATATTTAAAGACATATAAGACTGGACATGAAATCAAAATCTATGTCATATAAAACCCTTAACAGGTGAAAATAAGCAAAGGGGGAATTAAAACCTAACCGATACCAAAGGGGAAAAAAGAGCTGAAGTTAGAGGTTTTAAAATGTCAATCAATCTATAAAAATAATATTATTTTTAATATATGTACAGTATATATGTTTTTATAAAAAAACTTTCATATAAAACCAAATAATATAATCAAATAAATAAAACAATCCATAATATATACAGTAAAAAGCTATGTGATACTTTTTGCAGTCCTACTATCCTATAGTTTGGAAGTAATCCTAATAACCAAATTTCAACATAGAATAGAATAATAGAATCATAGAGTTGGAAGAGACCACAGATGGCCATCCAGCCTCTATTTAATAAGCTTGAGTGGACAGTGAATCATGGCCGCAGGAGTGGGGGAAGAGGGCCGCGGGAGCTAAGAGCAGAGTTCAAACTGTCGTGGACCAGTTTGCACCCAGGAACTAGCACAAGGAGGATTCAAAAACCCGGGGCTTTTATAGGGTGAAACGTATCCGGAGGCTATGGGCACTTGCTAGACAAAGGTGTTGATTGCTTGGGCTTTGTTAAGCTGAGAGCAAGTAATGTATTGCACAATGCATTTAGGTCTGGACACAATTTGGAGGGGCATCCGACTTGATTACTGACTCGTTAAGCTGATCATTGGCTCATCAGGTGTGAGTCTAAGTCTATTGTCTTTCTTGGGCAAGCAGTGGCGATTCTGGTTTGGCGACTCTCAAATTTCCTGAGGAATTTTCCAATTCTATCTTTTTCCAGGGCTCTGCCTCTTCAAGGTGAGCTGCCTATGTGGTCTCCTCACCTTTGGGTTAATGGCGGGTCTTCTCTGGGGTCAGTCAGGGGTCATAACAGACCACATATAACCAAAATTTTATTAAAACCAAACTTGGTAACAATACACTGAAAAGAACTTGTGTAAGTTGTACAACATAGGTAAGCCATGCAATAGCCACAGAAATAAAAATAAAAAACACATCTAGTTAAAAAACACACATGTGTGAAGAATTCCATAACTCTCTGCAATGGAATGGATCTTTAAAAACAAAGAGATACAATGCAAGTAACCATTCCGTCCATAAACTGGCTATTTATCTCTTATTGCAAGGGTGAATGTACATTAATGTCTATGATGCACTATAAGGCATCCTGCGTACCTGTGAATTGAGTCCTATATATTTTGCAGATTAAACCACATTATCACATTCTGCCTTATGACCTTCCAAAGAAGGCCTGGTGGGAATCCATTAATGATAGGCCAGTTGGGTGGTATCAGTTACCAGCCAACTCACATCCTCTACCACTGTTCACTAGTGTTTTTTTCCCTTCCTGCACATTTATCAATATACCTCAAATCTGATTTGGGACTTGGTGAACCGCAATAATTAAATCATTGTGAGGGTTTTAAAAGCAGGCTCATTCCTTCCAGAATCAATCAAGGACAAACTAATGAGAATATCAATGAAGGTGAAGAAACAATGGCAAAATTTTAATTTGCTTTCATTGTTTACATATCAAGTGCATGGATTATTATATCTAGTGATGGAGCTTAAAGGAATAAACTCCAAAATCTTAAAAAAAAAAAATCTTATGGGATTGTTACAAATTTCTCGTACAGCGTGGCAAATCCTTCCCTTGAGATTTCGAGAACTACATTCAAATTTGAAAAGAAACTGCTTTTTCAGAAAGCTCTGTTTGTACGAACAGTCTTGATCTCTTATCTTCCTCAAAGGTCCAATTTATTCCAGTGTCATAGGTTTGTTATCCTCAAATGTCATTTGTCCACAGTCTGTGCCTTTTCAGCAGGTCTTTTAGAAAAGGTCAGCAGCAGTCAAATATCCATCAATACTAGACACCAGATAGATGAAAATGTTAAGTACTGGAGCAGTCCTACTGCACCTTCATTTCTAAACTTCCCACATCACACTGTTCTTAGTCAACATTTTCCTTTAGGGCTAAAACTGCTAGGAAAAGGTATGCACAAACTGTGACTTAAGAACAGGGTGTCCAGGCTTCCCCAATTTCACATGTCCAAAGAGAGCAGGTGTGTGTGTGTGTCTGTGAGCCAACGTTCAGGGACAGAAGGATGATTTCTCCATAAGTGACTCATAAGCCCTCCAGGCCTGCAACAGACCAAATGGAATAAAATAATATCCCAACAATAATTATCAGACTTGTTTATTTAATAATAATTAATGTGAGTCCAGTCTGCCAGCACTGGATATATTACTTGCATATTAAAAAAATTTAATGCAAGAATGTGTTTGATCATATTTCACCCCACCCTCCAAGTTTTTATTTTCACCTTCTAGTAAATGTTGCCATGAAGCGCCAGGAGACTATTAACTCTGCCCAGGCCACCACCTGACTAGCCTGGAGCAGCTGATAATGTGGGTGGACCAGTACCACAGGTGTGGAGCTGTTGTGTAGTCCCATCGCATGTTTCCCCCCACCCCATGTTAAGTGTGTTTTGTTCAGTATATGTGTTTTCTTAAAAGACTATATGGTCTCTGTGTGTGTATGTGTATGTGTGTGTGTGTGTATTTGCATTCAACAGTTTTATATGAAATATTTTATTATTACAAAAGTGCTGTGTCTTTCTTTTTTTGAGAAACACAGGAGCATTAAGTCAAGTAATCAATTAATAATTAATTCATGTGCAACGTTTCCCACATAGTAATTACCCTCAAGGCAGTGTTGACAGAGACCACATTATCATAATCCCACATACTCTTCATAATCAGATTTCTGCCTTTCCCCACAAAGGCCACTTGAACCCCACCTCATTCCATTATAGCTCAGCATCTATCCGTTCAGACAATGCCATGTTACACTGGCAATGCTCTTTGGGTGCATTAACCACACCACCTGCTAGTTTAAACTTTTCTATTACAAAGACAAATTGTTCTGGCTCCAGATTCCTGGAAAGAGAAAGGGAAAGGGAAAATCCACCACAACTCATCCCATAATCATTGAAGAAACATGGGAGACACTGCATAATGGATCGGCCAGAAAAATTAGCAGTAGCAGACCATATTATAAACCATCCTGGGCATAAAATTTGAAAACACAAAAATTCTGGACCATGCCAACAACTATCAGTTCAGAATGCAAAGGGAAGCTGTTGAAATCCATAAACACCTGGATAGCTTTGACAGGAACAAAGAAACCCTTAAAGTGAACAAAGTTTGGCTACCAGGCCTGAAAAACAGCAAAATCAGGACACAGCAAATGCAAATAAGAAACAAGAAACCACCCAGGGGTCAGGTGCTTTCCCAGCAGACAATAATCACTAATTAAGCAGACACTAATACTCTTTGCATATCCTCCCATCCTAAGGCCTTGCTATCAACAGAACAATACACAGATTAACATCACTCCTCCCAACCAATCTTCAGGAACAGATGAACTACATCCAAGGGTATTAAAAGAACTGGCAAATGTAATATTGGAGCCACTGGCAATAATTTTTGACAACTCCTGGAGAACAGGAGAAGTGCCAGCAGACTGGAGGAGGGCAAACGTTATCCCCATCTTCAAAAAAGGGAAAAAAGAGCATCACCACAATTATCGTCCAGTTAGTCTGACATCAATACCAGGAAAGATTCTAGAGCAGATCATTAAAAAGAGAGTCTGTGAACATCTAGAAAGCAATGCCATAATCACAAAAAGTCAACACGGGTTTCAGAGAAAGAAGTCGTGCCAGACAAACCTAATCTCTTTTTCTGATAAAATTACCAGCTTGGTAGATGAAGGGAATGCTGTGGATATAGTACTGTATATCTTAATTTCAGTAAGGCTTTTGACAGGGTTCCGCATGACATTCTTGCAAACAAGCTAGTGAAATGTGGGCTAGACAATGTAACTGTTACATGGATTTGTAATTGGTTGACTGGCCGAACCCAAAGGGTGTTCAACAATGGCTCCTTTTCATCCTGGGGAGAAGTGACCAGTGGGGTCCCACAGGGCTCTGTCCTGGGCCCAGTGCTATTCAACATCTTTATCAATGACTTGGAGGGCAGAATTGGGGGCATACTTATCAAATTTGCAGATGACACCAAACTAGGAGGAATAGCTAATACCCCAGAGCACAGAATCAAACTTCAGAATGACCTTAATAGATTAGAAAGCTGGGCCAAAACTAACAAAATGAATTTCCAGACAGAGAAATGTAAGGTACTGCACTTAGGGTGGAAAAATGAAATGAATAGATATAGGTTGTATGGAATGGCTGAATGAGACTACATGTGAAAGGGATGTAGGAGTCCAAGTAGACCACGAATTGAACATGAGTCAACAGTGCGATGTGGCAGCTAATAAGGCCAATGCAATTTTAGGCTACATCAATAGAAGTATAGTGTCTACATCAAGGGGAGTAATAGTGCCACTCTGTTCTGCTCTGGTCAGGCCCCATCTGGAATATTTTGTCCAGTTCTGGGCACCACAATTTAAAAAGGATGTGGAGAAACTGGAGCATGTCCAAAGGAGGGCGACTAAAATGGTGAAGGGTTTGGAAACCATGCCCTATGAGGAACAACTTACAGAACTGGGAATGTTTAGCCTGGAGAAAAGAAGGATAGGAGGTGATATGATAGCCCTGTTTAAATACTTGAAGGGAAGTCATATTGTTTTCTGCTGCTCCAGAGACTAGGACCCAGAGCAATGGATGCAAGCTACAAGAAAAGAGATTCCACCTCAACATTATTATTATTATTATTATTATTATTATTATTATTATTATTATTATTAACCTTTATTTATGAAGCGCTGTAAATTTACACAGCGCTATACATGCAATCCTTTTAGTTAGACTGTTCCCTGCCCTCAGGCTTACAATCTAAAAAGACATGACACAGAAGGAGAAGGGAGTGGTAACGGGAAAGGGTAAGAGGTCCAGCAGTTCCTCTCAACCTCTGAGGCCTGGACCAAGGCAGATGGACTGAAGGGAGGGCTTGGCTTCAAAATGGAAGGTTAATCATTATCCAGGGAAAATACATACTCACAAGTAGGATAATGCATATACAGTACATAGCAATACAGGAAATGGATCGATAAACAGCCAACAACAGAACCTCAGATAGTAAGCGACAATTATGCGATGCCTGGGAAGGCTTCTCTGAATAGGATGGTTTTCAACTCCGTTTGGAAGCTGGTTAATGAAGTGATGGCTCTTGCTTGTGGAGGAAGAAGGTTCCAGGAGTGAGGGGCAGCAAGTGAAAAGGGGCGAATCCGAGATGGGGCAGAGGAAATCCTGGGCTGGGACAGCAGACCTTGACTACTAGAACGGAGGGCCCTGGTGGGAAGGTGAGGAGAAAGAAGGTCTGATAAGTAAGGAGGGGCCAGTCCATGGAGGGCTTTGAATGTCGACAGCAGGAGCTTATACTGAATGCGGAAAGGGAGAGGGAGCCAGTGAAGGGATGCCAACACAGGAGAGATGTGGTCAGAGCGGTGGGTGGAAGTGATAATGCGTGCAGCTGAATGCTGGACAGAGATTAAAGGACGGAGGTGAGAAAAAGGAAGCCCAGCCAGGAGGACATTACAGTAATCCAGTCGTGAGATCACTAGGGCATGCACCAGGATCTTGGCAGTAGAGGCGGAGAGATATGGTCGGATTTTGGCAATATTGTACAAAAAGAATCTACAAGCCTTGGCTGTGGTCTGGATCTGAGGGATACACGACAGAGAAGAGTCAAAGATAAAGCCAAGACTGCGGGCTTGCTGGACTGGTTGAATGGAAATGTTGTCCACAGAGACAGAAAAGGAGTGTTGAGGGTTGGGCTTAGGAGGAAAGACAAGAAGCTCCGTCTTGGACATGTTGAGCCTCAAACGCCGATGGCGCATCCACAGTGAGACAGCTGTAAGGCAAGATGAGACTTGCTGTTCAAGCCTTGGAGAAAGGTCAGGGGCAGAAAGATACAGCTGGGTGTCATCGGCATACAGATGGTAGGAAAAGCCAAAAGAGCTGATGAGTTTTCCTAAGGACAGTGTGTAGAGAGAAAACAGAAGGGGACCCAGAACAGAGCCCTGGGGAACTCCAACAGATAAGGGAACAGGAGAAGAAGTCAGACCCCCTGCAACTACTGCAAAAGATCTGCCAGACAAGTAAGATCTAAACCAGTCGAGAACAGAGTCTGAGAACTCAAGGTCAGAGAGTATGTCAATTAGGAGACAGTGATCAACAGTGTCAAAGGCTGCAGACAGATTGAGAAGAATGAGAACAGAGTAAAGGCCATTAGCCTTGGCCTGTAAAAGGTCATTCGAGATCTTAGTGAGAGCTGTCTCTGTAGAATGCCTTGGGCGGAAACCAGACTGAAAGGGATCGAGAATGGAGTTGGCTTCAAGAAACTCAAGACAGCGCGAATAGACAACCCGTTCCAAAACCTTAGAAAGAAAGGGGAGAAGAGAAATCGGACGATAGCTAGACAGAGAGGAGGGGTCAAGAGAAGGTTTTTTCAGAATTGGGGAAATGAGAGCATGTTTGAAGTCCGACGGGAAGGAGCCTGTAGAGAGAGAGAGATTGAAGATATGGAGAAGCGAGGGCAGAAAGGAGGGAGCTATAGAGATTAGAAGACGAGTAGGAATAGGATCAAGAGGACAGGTTGCAGGTTTGGAAGAATTCAGTAGTGTAGAGAGTTCATCCAAAGAGGCAGGAGGAAAGACAGAAAATTTGTTAGGCGAAGGCGATAGAAGATTAAGAGCAGAAGAAGAATCAGGAGGGACTATCTCAGAGCGAATAGTGGAGATCTTAGAGATGAAATAGTTAGCAAAGTCATTAGGAGAGAAAGATGAAGAGACAGGAGGAGAGGGAGGTTTAAGCAAAGTGTTGAAGGTGGAGAACAAACGCTGCGGGCGCCTCTCATTGGCAGAGATCAATGATTTGTAATAATTCTGTTTTGCCATAGAGAGGGCGCGTGAGAAGGAAGAAAGAACAAATTTGAAATGGATAAAATCAGCCCACTCTTTGGACTTTCTCCAAAGACGTTCGGCCGCTCTAGAGCAGGACCGGAGAAACTTAATGTTGGGGGTAAGCCAGGGCTGAGGTCTAGTCTTAGAGGAAGAAGTGCGTACAGAGACAGGGGCAAAATGGTCAAGAGTTGAGGAAAGAGTGGAGTTAAATAAAGACATAGCTGAATCAGCAGAATCCCCAAGATTTAGGGAAGAGAGAGATGAATCCAGGGTCAGACCAAGATGGTTAGAGTCAACAGATTGAAGATCACGAAAAAGACGTTGAATAGTATGGCGAGGAGGAGTATAAGTGAGAGCAAAGGAGATTAAATGATGGTCAGATAGAGGAAAGTCAAGTGCCAGGTAGTCAGAAATGGCGCAGTTTGCAGCAAGAACTAGGTCAAGACAGTGACCAAGAGAATGAGTTGAAGAGTTGGAGTGTGGTTGGAGGCCAAAAGAAGCTAGCAGAGAGTTAAAGCGAGATGTTGTAGGGTTATTGGAATCGTCAACGTGGATATTAAAGTCACCTAGGATCAAAGTGGGGACTGAATCTGAAAGGAAGAATGTCAGCCATGATTCAAAGTCAGATAGGAACTGGGTGGCAGAACCAGGAGGGCGATAGATGACTGCAACCCCGAGCTGTAGAGGAGAAAAGAGTCTAATAGGATGAAACTCAAAGGAAGAGAAATGATAGCTGGGGGAAAAAGATAGAACTTGAAACTGGCAGGAGTTAGATAGCAAGATACCAACCCCTCCTCCTCGACCCTCAGGACGGCTTGTGTGCGTGAAGGAGAGACCACCAAAAGAAAGGGCAGAGGAGGTTGCAGTATCATGGGCTGGGAGCCAGGTTTCGGTGAGAGCGAGGAGGTTAAAGGATTTAGAGAGAAAGAGGTCATGAATTGCTGTTGCTTTAGGGGCAGCAGAGCGGCAGTTCCAGAGGGAACAGAGGAAGGGAAGCAGGGAGACAGGGAGAGGCCGGATGGGGAGGAACTTCCTGACATTAGGAGGAACTTCCTGACAGTAAGGGTTGTTCGACTCCTTCAGAGTGTAGTGGAGTCTCCCTCCTTGGAGGTCTTTAAGCAGAGGCTGGATGGCCATCTGTCGGGGATGCTTTGATTGGGATTTCCTACATGGCAGGGGGTTGGACTGGATTGCCCTTCCAGTCTCTTCCAACTCTATTATTCTAGGGTCACATAGTGTGTGTGTGTGTATATATCCCACTGTCTTCCATGCCAGCATTTTCTGAAAAGGCCAGGCACAGATGTTGGTGAAACGTCAGAAATAAACTCTTCTAGAACATGGCCACATAGCCTGAAAACCCCACAAAAAACTATTATCTAACTTGAATGTTATATTGCAGACACATTTACAAGCACATGCATAGACACCAGGGCTCTACCAAGTAAACTATCTGTGTGCATACATGTGTATGTATTTGAATGTTGTATACCTTCAAGTTCTGAAGAATACTAGGTAATTCAATTGTTGTGGAGAACAATAGGCAATACAGGCCAATATTATATAGGTCACTAATTTTGTGTGTCTGAAATCATAGTAGGATTTCACTTAAAGATCATATCAATTGCGCAAACACTTCCCTATAACAGTATGGCTGTTACATCTGGATTTCTCCATGACATCAAGAATGATGAGAGGTGTTCTTAGGATGAATCTGTAGGGCCTTTTTTTAGTGTTACTGTATAACGTTTTCTTCCAAACTGAGACTGCTGTGCTGTAGTGGTATGTTGTCAAATTGGCTTTGTTTTGTGTTTATAATTTATCCCCATTAACCTTTCTGGTAATAACAGATATATTACTCAATTTTTAATTCAGGGAGAGTGGCCACTGACAGATGTCTCTAGGAAGCAGCCTTATTCACTGACAGACTGATTAGCATCCTTAGAAATATTCTTCATATTCTATTCTTTTCTTTCCAAACATTTAACCATATGAAACTATGTAAATGTAAATACATTTAGGTTGTGCATATAATAATAAATTTATTATTTTTATACCGCCCTTCCATAGATCAGGGCGGTTCACAGCAAATATCAATAAAACAATTAAGAATACATAAAAACACCCCTCTCTCACTGACCCCTCCCCCCCTGGTAAAAAGCCACCACAGCAGCAAGACAGTCCTCCGGAGTTCTGGGGAGCTTTTTCCAAAGGTGACAGGGGGGGGGGGCAGCGGCAGAAGTAGTCCTCCACCAGCTCTCAGGCAGTCCCCGATGTTGCTGGGTCTGCCTGATCGCTCCCTCTGAGGCCGAGATGACAGTTGAAGAGGGAGGGGCCTCTTCCTTCAGGCAGTCCAAGATGTTGCTGGGTCTGCCTGATGGCTCCCTCTGAGGCCAAGATGACAGACAGACATATGATATTGTAATTTAAAAATATTTCAGTTTTACTAGTTGTTTATGTCACAGCTATTACCATTAATGGGAGGAGGTCAATGGTGTGTGTGTGTGTGTGTGTGTGTGTGAGAGAGAGAGAGAGAGAGAGAGAGAGAGACAATATGAGTGGCTGCATGGGGTGACACCAACCCTAGTGACACCACCGGAGAGCATAACATTAGAAAAGTTTCTACCATGTAAAACAAGGTTTAGTGCATTAGAAAAAAATAAGTTTCTCATTGGATGAACTGTTTGTGATTCACATTTATCAATTTTTTTCAGTGATTGGCACTGAAAAGCCTACTGCCTGCACAGTATCTGACTCTTCTCTACCGTATATGGTAGTGTCTACATACATGTTGACTGATGCAATTTAACTTAGGAGTCAGGATGATTCTGAGGTCTGCTAGTTTCCCCACAGAATTCAAAAGAAACTAGACAGGCAACCCCATTGTGGCACTGCATCTACCACATAGACCACAGTGCTGAAATAAATGTGATATGTGATGGTGTACCAGGCACTGGTGAAAAGCTTCCCACACTCAACACTACTGAACTTTAAAGCATATGACAGAGGAGAAAAAGGGTGAGGCTTAATAGTATAATAAATGATATTTTACCAAGGATAGCAAGAAGAAACTTTTAAATAACATGTTGTCTTCAGTTGGGTGTTGGCCTCCTGTGGTCCTCCAGATGTTATTGGATTGCCATCCCCCAACATCCTCCTCCATTGTCTATGCTGGCAGGGCTGGTGGATGCTGCAGTTCAACAATCCAACATATCTAGAAGTCTGCGTCATTTCAACCCATATTACTTTCTCTCTTATTAGGAAGGGATAGTACCCATAGCATACTTTTTATTACTACAACTTTTATTGCTTCATGAAACATAATGAAGGTTTGGTAAATTAACATATAAAACACACCATTATGGTTTTATAATTTCCATATAGTAAAGATAAATGCCATAAACCTGTCAACTCAGGGTTTTGAAGCAATAAAAGTTTTTAAAATGGTAACCCAATCACAAAATTATTTGCCTTCTGCTTCTCTTCAACTGGCTCACTGTAGCATCCCGTTTGAAGGCTCCTGCCTTCACTACAAGGTTTATGAGAAAGCAAAGGCCAACAATAGACTTTTCAGGCTTTTGTTATTATTTCGAGATTGTTCATGGTTTCTACCAAGTATGCCCAATTCTGCCAGGTTTCCCACATCACAGGAACATTACCCAATCTTTTAAGCTCTGAAGGCTGGAGTTATTTGGAGGCCACACACGCATGCACTGCACAGCCACACACATTCCCAGCCTCCACTCCCACACATGTACACATCTCAGCATGCTCTCACCATCAGGGATCTCCACTGAAACACCCATTCACCCACCACCACTCACAGATGGTAAAGAATGGTAGCAGCAGCTGGGGAGAAAAGCTTTTCCTTACATGTTCTGGCTTATCAGCTGGGGTGTGGAGAAATATGGGTGAGTACCCCGCTGGCTTGCGGGACCACACAGGAAGAAGCCAAAGGCCACAGACTACACCCTCCTTCCCTGAGTATAAACAAGATGTATCTATTTAGCCCACCCCATGGCATCACCTCATTCCCTGGCCCAGTGGTCTGCCAGATCTGTCCTGTCATTGTAGCTTTGGGCTTTGTTGCTGTAACAGATTTTTAACCAGTATCCTACTAAGTCATGAACTCTGCCTGCAACTGTGACAGGAATAGTATTACACCAAATCTGTACCCCCTGCTTTGGTTGCCTGTTCATTCTCAAACTCAGAAGTGTTGGGTTTCTAGCTTTAAAGAGGCCAGGGACAGTTGTTTGCACCCTATGAAACTATCTAGACCCCGAAACGGCTATCTTACTATTTTGAATTATTAAATTAGTAGGTACCAAGGATAGAACCTTTTCATTGGTGACCCCACAGCTTTGGAATTCTTTCCTGGGAGCAGAGGTTGCATATTGCATGTATGGGCCATCCTCAGCCTCTCAGCCAATATCACATGTAAACTGCTGGGCTCAGAGTCTGTGCATTCTCAGTCTGCTTACTTGCATCAAGAGGGCAAAACATGAAAAGGATAGGCTTCCTCCTTGTAATGACCATAAAAACTTCCCCATCTCCATTTTTCTTCCCATTGCACTCTAAGGGATGGAACGTATGCCAGCTCCAGTTTTTGCCTCATTCTGAGGCTGGGTTTATCTGGAAAAGGAGAGGGCTCCAGATCCACTGTGCTTTAGCGTGCCTTTAGCATATCCCCCCCCCCTTTTTTTTTGGCCTTCTTGGACATCAGAATTACAATGTCAGTGGAACACCAGCTGCACATTGTTATACAGTCATGTGTTGGAGGCTTGCAAGGTTGGATCTTCCTCTCCATAACTGGATATCCCTGAAGTTGAACCTTATCGCACTCACAGTTTTCCCGTTCCATTCCTGTTGATAAGGCGGACAGATAAGGAAACGGGCTGACGACGAATGCTATCACATTAAGTCTTCTTAGCGTTATGTGAACGCGAAAAGAACGATCACTATCGCACACCGCTAACGGAGAAAATGACCTGTTGTCATTTTTGGACCTCGCTGTGAACCGATATCACTGCACAGCCAGGTCTCATCCGCTGTTTTTGCGCATGTGCAGTTTACAAAGAAAATTGTGTGCAGTTTTCAAAGGGAGCTTGGGGCATTCTCGTTCCCTGTGTGTTCTATCCTAAGATGGATTCTCATGTTTTGGTCCTTCTCCATACCATCTCCTGTTACCTGATAATGGAGCAGGAACGGAGAAGAAGGAGGACACTTATGTACCGCTTGCTTTTTTTTTTTAAATTGCTCTCAGACATGCCGTTGCTGAGCTCATGGATGTAGAGGACGCACCCCCCACAGATCTCCTTGAATGGCTATCCACATTTCCATCACCTCAGAGATGGTGGTTATGTCCAATTCTTAGGAAGAATTGGTGGCGTGAAGAGGTGATGACTTTGTGGGATGACGACATGTGGGAGACACATTTCCGCATGAAACGTTCAATTTTTTTTGATCTGGTAGAAGTACTCCAGCCTGACCTTTGTGTTGCCATAATTGTCCTCTATTACCAGGGATAAAATGTAGGACAAAATGTAGAACAAACTGTAGGACAAATACAGCACAAAACTAAGCCCAAAATGTAGGATGTTTCAGAAAAAGGTCCAACATTTTTGGCTTACTTTTGTCCTACATTTGTCCTACAGTTTGGTCTAAAATTTGTCCTACATTTTCTCAATGGTAAAAGAGGACAATTATTCCAAACCTACCATACCTACCTGAAATCTTTTTCTGGTATCAAACACTGTTTCCTGCTTTATTTTTCATATAGGGACATGTCTAGATGTTCTATAATTTTGAGGAATGAAAGTCGTTAAAACATCTTGCAAGGGAACCTGGTAAAGGAAAGATATCATGATGGCCCGTCATAACTGTAGGGATCAGATGGGGATGCAATTGGAATGCCTAGGATATCACACACAGAGGATTTTCCGTTCTCATAACGTTTACTGGTGAGGGAGGATGGAAGAGAATCGTCAGGGACATTTTACGCGAACGGAACGGAACGGGAACCCATTGCAAACGTCTCGGTAATGAGGCTATGTGATAAAATCCGTTCCATTCCGTTACCAATGAGACTTCGGAATGTTTACAAACATGTGTGCGATAAACTCCATTATCATTCTTGGGCAGTTTAGCTTCCATCAAGACAAGCGTACTCCTCCAAATACTATTCTTATAGCAAACAATTCCCATTATAACCAAATAAAGTCTTTTACAGAATGGCAAAGGGATATTTCAAAGTTTATTTGGGCAGGCAAAAAAAAAACAAGGGTAAAAATGAAAATATTGTATGATGAAAAAGAAATAGAAGGTCTAGGCCTGCCAAGTTTAAAGCTGTACTATCATGGATAAAGGAAGGGCAACACTAGAAGATAATAGATTAGTAACACTGAAAAGTGGAGGATTACGGTATGGATGGCATGCCTATCTATTTTATAGAAAAGATAAAGTTAATAAAAAAAGTAATGAAGATTATGTAAGAAAATCCTTATTGACAGCCTGGAAAAAAAAATATAAAGACTTTGCCCTAAAATTCCATGATGGAACTTGCTTCATAAGGCATTTTTCAGCTGTGAAGGTATTTCGTCATAAAAATGGCTAAAATATAGTAAATTAAATGTTATTATGGCTGATGACCAGCTAAAATATAAAGATTTATTGAATATAACAGAAGAGAAACATAAATTTAAAATTCAAGATGAACTTAAACAAGAGGGAATAAACAGCCATTGTTTTCTATGCAGACAATTATAAGATGGACACCAAAATAGAAGCTATTGAACTAAGAAAAACAGACTGGGATAGAATAATAGAGGAAGGAAATAAAAACATGATCTTAAAATTTTATAAACTATTGTTGAAATGGGACACGGAAGAGGAGACAATAAAAATTATATCATAAAATAGACATAGTAAAAATATAACAATGGGGGAAAATGTGGACTATGAGAATAAAATATACATGCTGCTAGGATTAGAAAGATAATAATTACAAGATGTTTTACCGATGGCACTTGTCTCCACATAAAATTGCTAGAATGTATATAGCAGTGGTTCTCAACCTTTGTTGGGCCATGACCCCCATTGGGGATGAAAGTCCCACCCGTGGCCCTCCTGATAGGTTTTCCCCACGCGATGCGTGCTCCAGTGCCGGCACCCATGGGGAGAAGGGGAGGGAGGAGGCGGGAGGGGAATTCCCAACCTGGCGACCTCCAAAGGGGTTGCGACCCCCAGGTTGGGAACCCCTGGTATAAAGGAACAAAAAGCAACTACTGAAAATGTTCTGAAATAGAGGGAACATATTATCAAATGTGGTGGGCATGTCCAAGAGCTTAAAAACATTGGACAGCCATTCATAAGATAATAGTGAATAAGTTAAAAATTAAGATTCCTCTGACACCACAGATATTTCTGCTAGGCATGATAAATAACGAAACAGAGAAAAATATGGTAGGCTTGTATTTTATTTGTTGACAACAGCAAGAATAGCATATACAAAAGCATATGAAAAAGAAGAGATACCAACAATTGAAGACTGTTTGATAAAATTGTGTGTAATGGCTTGTTGGATAAAATGGAAAACAAAAGAAAGGTTCGAGAAAGACTGGTATATATTATTTAACTATTTGGAAAAGTGTTGGTGAGATATTATTATTAAGAACTTTAAATAATAGAATACAGGGAAACAAGACAAACGGGGAAATTTGCAAACATATAGATATAATATGACTATAGAATAAACAAAAATATGTACAACATTTACAAATATGAAGGGGGAAACTAATTAGAAAGATTTACTACATCAAAGATTAAAGGTAAAACACAGCTATTAAGAATAGAATTGAACAATTATTTTCAGCAAAGAGATAAGACAATTAGATTACTTTAAAGGTGTGAAGTACTAGAAAGGAAGTCAATTTTTTATTTATATGTTGTTACATTTTAAGGTATTTGTTATTGTTTGATGTTTAATATATTTTGTCATTTATGTTTTGTTTGTGTTTTATTATTATGATCTACGAATATCATAATATTCATGAATATCAATACAAATACAGATTTAAAAAACAAAGGTGGATATTTCTTTCTCCTTTTCTGTTCTTGAAGAAGGTGATCCAAAAAAATCCTAGGATCCCTCTGTACCATACAATTAGTGATATATGCAAAAAATTGACCTTGTTGTTATTTGTTTAAAACAGATTATTATAAATATATTAATGTATTAAAACACATAAACACAGTCATACTCATTATGCTCACTGTCATATAATTATTTCTACAAGGTTTTAACCAGAATTAGAGTAGAAACACCAGCGGACAGAGCAGTTATTTGCTATCTCAAAAGTAATCGCTGGGAATCATGCAGTTTTAGGAGATTTTCACGCAGAGGTTTACCGTTGCTAAAACGTGGCTAAATCGTCCAAAAACCATGATGGCGTAATTGCCAGTTGCACTTGTTTCCTGTGATTAAATTGTCAGGGAGGCATCCCATTCCTCTCCCGTCATCAAAGCGTTTGTGCAACAGCTATTTCTCCAGTAACGAGAACTTCCATTCTCCAATAATGGGAATGTCAGTTATTGGAGAAATAGCTGTTGAACGAATGCTTTGATGATGGGAGAGGAACGGGATGCCTCCCTGATGAAACAAGCATGACTTACAATCACACCGTTGCAGTTTTTGGACAATTTAACCATGTTTTAGCGACAGTAAGCCTCCGTGTGATAATCTCCTTACAGTTGTTGTTAGACTGAAACTCCAATCAGCCCTTGCCAAGCATAGGAAAAGGCGAGGAATTCTGGAGGTTGTAGTCCAACCACCATTTGGCTACATGATTCCAACCCTTGCAATATATGGTGAATCCATGAATTTCATAGTGTTTTCTTAAACAAGGAATTTTCTTAAACATAGTTGTAGGAAAAAAAGCTTTTGCAATGAACTGCTTCAGTCAGCTAATCAGTCCAGAATAAAATGAGCAGTTCTTATATTTCAGAGATTTACAAAACATGATTTAAATGTCATTTAGACCATAATAATGGATGTTTTGTATACAGTTAATTCACCAAGACCACTCTATATAACAACAGATCATAAACCTGGCTAACTATATGGTATGATGTAAAAGGCAAACAAGGCAAACAGAATTTGGATTCATGAGTAAACTGCTGAAGACAGATGAAGTCCTGCCTGAAAGCATTGGCTTTTCATCACTTACAGAGTATGTGGGCACCTTCTTTTGATAGCAAAAAAGATGCATATCAAGCTTAAGATATATATATTTTGACATTATTTTAAAACTATCTTCTTGAAGTTGTAATTCAACTTCATATTTCCTTTACAAATACTTTCTTCTCAAAGCTACTAAACTGGAAATACTGAAAGCAGTATTTCACTTGCTAACTGGATATATGTTAACCAGTTTCCACATATTGTTGTAGTGTTGTGTGCCTTCAAGTCATTTCTGACTTACAGAAACCCTAAGGTGGACCTATCATGGGGTTTTCTTGGCAAGATTTGGTCAGAGGAGGTTTACCATTGCCTTCCTGAGGCTGAGAGTGTGTGACTTGCCCAAGATCAAAAACCAACCCAAAAGTCCCCAGGTCACAAAATGAATCATCTGAGTAGGTTATGAGGTGGCAGACCTTTACTGACCTACAGACAACTTTCAGATCTTAAACAACTACTCATTTACAACAAAATACATGACGTAGATGGTAATACAGGGACAAGACCATGACACTTACCCAAATGGCAACTCTGTCCCCACATCTACTCTGGGAGCAATATTACAAGACAATACCAAATGCTAATTTAAACTCTTCTGTTGCAAAGGAAGATAGTTCTGTCTCCAGATTCCTGGAAAGGGTAAATTCACTACAACTCATCCCACAATAATTGCAGAATTGTGATAAAGGGGCAAGTAAATGAGGGCAGATTTGTGCAATACTAGCCACGATATACATTTGATGTGTAGTTGTTTCTTTACAGGTGGGTCTTATTTCAAAACATTTGGGAAGCACTAAGGGAATTTGCAAGATTTGCCTAGGGATCCTGGAGGTCTCTCATTCATAGGATCACCATATGTTGAAGTTGACTTGATAGCAAATAACAAGAGATTGACATGATCTCTTTAGTTTTAAAACATTCTGCATCAGAGGGAAGCCTCTCCCCACTTCTTAGCCATGTGATTTGACCAGATCTTGGCCATACTGTCTCTGAATGTGACTGCAAATAACATCAACTGTTTCATCTGTGAACAGAGCAAGAAAATGTGAAGAAGTATCATCTCACTTTATCCACTAAGGTTGGTGGACAAGCTAAACCTGTAATATTGATAGTCATTGCTCTCTAAGACACACACTTTTTAGGTGTCATAAAACTGAGCTACTCATGGTGTTGTTCCTCTGGAAAGCTATTGGGAAACAGCAGAGATGTTAAAGATATCAATTTCCACATTATGCTTAAATTCTATTCCTGCAAATAAAGGCAATTAAAAGCAAAACAAAACAACCCAGTCTATCTCCAGTACCCTTTGTAATAAGGAGACCTTGGTCTGGGGAATTTATCATTAGCTCAAACAGAGGAGCGGACTCTATCCTATGTATACGAAGGTAGCCAAGGTGGTCAACAGACAAATTTTATGAAAACTGAATACTGTTTATTATTCATTCACACATAAGACAATCATACACTCACACAATCATCCAAGAACTCAGGAATATAGTAAGTTAGCGCTGGATAGATAACATGAGGCTTTCTAATGGGAATATTTACCTGTATTGGCAGTGCTCCAGGTCCAGATTGATGAAGACTCAGCAACACAGAGGGGAAGAAAGGGAGGGGGAGTGGACTGGAACTATATCAGAACTCAGACCGACATGAAGTCTGTCTGGATTCTAAGATAGAACATAGACAAAAGATTTGAGGGACCTTAAATAGGCAAAATCTTGCCTCAGGCGAAGAGTTGTTTCCACATTTCAAAGCAAAGCCAGTCTACATATTAAAGATTGCTTGATCTATAGAAGTCTTCAAGGTGAGAATGGTTCTGGCCTGGCAAAGCATCCTGGCCATAAATCTGCCTCAAAGGTGTGAATGACTCTTTTCTGTTGGCAACTCCTATCTGGGCCTCTTTGATCTATGTTTCAATAGCCTACATGACCTGTCCGTCTTGCAGTGATGGAGAACTCTGTGTCAGGTATCCCATCAGGCACTCTGCATAGGGTCATCAGAAGAAAAGTCATCCACATTTAGGATTTTAAGGCACCAATGCTGGTAACACCTTCTTCCAAAGGAAACCAAATCTGGGTAAAGTGCTTGCACCTCGGAATTCTTTTTACTCAGAATTTTGGGGTGTGGCGAGTATAACATCAGAAAAGCTTCTACCATCTAAAACACTAGGTTTCGCACAATAGGTTATAATGGTTGAATAAGTCATGCTGGAGACTTCAGTTTAGAAAAAAAAATTCTAACTTATTGGATGAACTGTGACTGTCTGTGATTCCCATTTATCATATTCTTCAGTAAATGGTACTGAAGAGCCTACTGCCTGCACAAAATATGTATCTCGTTGTTTTTGTGAGTTTTTCGGGCTATGTGGCCATATTCTAGAAGATTTTCTTCCTGACGTTTCGCCAACATCTGTGTCTGGCATCTTCAGAGAATGCTTGCCTGGAAAAAGTGGGTCTATTACTGTGTGAGCCTGGGAATGCAGGAATGATTTGCATGTGTATTGTTCTATGCTGATGGCAGGCTTCAGGCTGGGAGGCTAATGCAAAAGAGGATTAATGTCTGCTAATTGGTGATCATTATCTGCTGGGAAAGCCCCTGACCCTGAATGGTTTCCATTTGCATTTGCTGAGTCCTTATTTTGCTATTCCTCAGGACTGGTAGCCAAATTTTGTTCACTTTAAGGGTTTCTTCTTTCTGGTTGAAATTATCCAGATGTTTGTGGATTCAATGGCTTCCCTGTGCATCCTGACATGGTAGTGGTTGGCATGTATCTCATTATCTGACTCTTTTCACTGGTATTGTTCACATATAGGTTCAGTGATGCAGTTTAACTTAGGAGACAAGATGCTTCTAGGTCTGCTAGTTTCCCCACAAAATTCAGGACTGTGATGGAGGATTAAGTAAATGACGATAGATTTGTGCAGTACTAGCCACCATTTATATTTTATATGTACTTGTTTTCTCTCTGTTCAACTGTATTTATTGTTTCCTCTACCTCTGTGATGGCCAGTACTCCCTACTCAATGAGTTCAGGATTTCCTTGGTACTTGACGTATGGTAGCCATGCACCGACCTGACCTTTTATCCATGGAAGACATGGAGAAGTAAAACAATTAACACTCTGGGTTTGTTTTTTTTCCACAATTTCAGAGCCATATGAAAATAACTAAGTGAAAACTATTTAGAGCATTGCCACCGAAGGTGTTACCCAAATGTGAAAAATGAATCAATGTGATACCAGTTTAACTATCATGGCTCCATCCTAGGTCTAGGCCCTGGTGGTGCAGCCACAACATTGTGAGTTCGATTCCACAAGGCTCCAGGTGGGTAGTCTTCCATCCTTTTGTAGGTCGCAAAAATGAGTACCTAGCTTGTTGGCTAATACATTGTAAACCACTTATTTATTTATTTATTTTATATTTTATTTATTTAGGTATTTATATCCCGCCCTTCAGCCCTAATGGCTCTCAGGGCGGCTTACATTTATTATTTTTAACCAGACAGTTCCCTGCCCGCAGGCTTACAATCTAAAAGACACGACACAAAAGGAGAAGGGAATGGTGAGGGGGGGAGGGGATCAGGTCCAGCATTCTTCTCTCCCTCTGAGGCCTGGACCAAGGCAGATGGACTGGCTTAGTTCACTATGAAGCATTATAGAAATGTAAAGTGCTATTGCTATCCTTGCATGTGAACTTTGGGGAGGTATGCTGCCTGGTCTCTGCCACAACACACTATAAATCTTTGGATTCAGCAACCATAATATTCAATTCACTCTTTATTTACAGTCAGTAGACCTGGCAAGACATGTTATAACTTAAAACCATACAAAATAGAAAGGTTACATATAACTTAAAACCATATAAAATAGAAAGATTACATTAAAAATACAGGAAGTTTACATAAAATTAAATTATCAGATTGATGTACAACCCTGGAGATTATTTTGTTTATACAGTGCTACCTCGGGTTACGAAATTAATTCGTTCCGCCGTTCCGTTCGTAACCCGATAATTTCGCAACCCGAAAAGGCTTTCCCTTAGCGCTGGAAAGCCGCTAGCCGCGCTTTGCGTTTGAATTTCGCGCTGAAATAAATTTCGTAACCCGAAAAAAATATCGTAACCCGGAACAGTTTTTTCCAATCTAACTTTTTCGTACCCCGGAAATTTCGTAACGCGATCATTTCGTATCCCGGGGCACCACTGTATATTTATAGATCTTATAGATGTAAGGTATGTTGCCATTAGTCTGACCCCTTTTTGATAATTTGATCTCTCTAATTTTAACAGCTGAATACAAAAAAATTGCAATGGACAAGGCATTTGTCTTGCAACAGCATTTTGATATAAAACATTTCGGAACAGCCCATCTTACAACTCAGTAAGGGGGCTACCAGCTGATAACAGCACTGCTTATAAAAGACACGTTGGAACAAAATGTGTGATAGAGTTTCAACTGCTTGCCATACGTGAAAGAAATCAGGAATCAGTGATTGCTTTGAAATTCCACCAGTTTTATAGTTCACCCCTCTGAATGTAACTTTAATGAAAATCCCATTCAGTGATGTAATTTACAGTTAGATAGGAGAACTGGAGTACCACCTGCAATCATCGGTTCCAAGGGATCGCTTGTGTACAGACAAAAGTTGCTAATAAAATATTGAGCTTGTTCATGTAATGGTGGTAAAGCTTTTGATAAAATATATCAGTAACACAGTGGCTGTTCTCTACCAAAATATGTTTTAAACCCACATATAGCAAATGTTGACATTCTTTATGTAAAAGCTCTTCCAAAACAAATCTCATAAATGAGATTGCATTTCACCTTGAGGTTAGGTAGGGTGAGAGAAGGAAGTACAGGCCACTTACACTATGTGTTGTAATCAGAACTACTGCGTAATGTACTTTTGCGTCAGGTTCATTAACAGTAGCGAGACTGAAAGAAATGAATGAAAAGGTGAGACAGAGAAGCAGGTTGTATACATGGAAGCTATAGGGTCATACTCATCACAATGTTGTATCATAGTTTTTGGCCAGAGACATGACTATGCTGTTATAATTTCACATTTTAGCCATGTGTGATAATCTCCTGAATCTTATTCATGAAGCCTATGTATAACTAAATTGTTGTTAATATGACCAATTTGTTCAACTTCTGATCACTGCTACTGAAGCAACAATTTTGCATTTTCTCATGTAGTCCACAGTACAGTTATAGTAATACAAATGCCAAGGATCATGTAGCTTTTTAAACACAAAAAAGTATCTGGTTGCATGGTGGAATGACAGTCTGCCTGACAAGAACCAGAGGCATCACTACAGGGGAGTAAGGAGTTTGGACCATACTGGGTGACACCTCAGAGAAGGAATGACATCAGGTCTGGCCCTTCTCCCATTATGTGAGTGTTGATGTGCTACTGCCCATGCCTGTCTCTTCTTCTCTGTTGTTATGGCTGTCTTGGCTGAGAAAGCCAAGGCAGTGGAGAGGAAGGGGTGGGCATGAATGCATGCATGCACCCCTCCCAACTTCTCCACTGCTGTGGCTCTCTCAGCCAAGACAGCCAAGGCAAAAGCTAAAACAGTAAAGAAGGGGGGATGGGAAAGTATGCACACACTGCTCCTGGCTCTTTCCTTACCTCCTTAACTGAGTGCCAAATGTCTACCAGCTGGAATTGCTCTAGTAGGCTGGCTGGACAGGAAGATTCCTTTTATGTTTGGGGGGGGGGACACCAAGACACCGAGGAGATATCATGTCATGTCCATCCATGTCTAAATGGAGGCATCTTTCCAAAAAGAAAAAGAGAGGGGAGAGACCAGAGTGCAGGTGTAGAAATGTGTCTCTGTGTTTCCATGCCTCTTTTTCTTTTGGAAATTATTATGGATCTCATTTGCTGCAATGGCTAGAGAGCAAGAACAGAAAAACATATCTCTCACTCTTCCTCTACTTCTGTCCACTGCTCTTCATGACCCCTCCTTTCTCTTGCACCCACTCTGAAACCCTTTTCATTGCTTCTCTTTAAGACTATTTTTTCAATTGTTTGTGCTCCCTCTTCAACTTGGATAGTTTGAATGCAATTTGGCTTTATGCTCAAGTAGCTGGTTAAGGTAGATCTTCTGCAAAATGCCATTGAACAGCCATGATGAGGGGGCAGCCAAAAGGTCATGCTGGGCCCTCTCCTTTGCTGCAGTTGCAGAGGTTTCCCTGAGAGAAGGCCTCCATGGCAGCTGCAAACTGGAAGGGGGTGTTTTGATGTCTGCTTCAGCACTGTGGTGGGGACTCTTCAGGAGGCTTCCACCACTGCAGCAAGTTGGGAGAGAGGCACTCTGTCCAGTCTTTTGCCACAGCAGTGGAGGTATCCTCATGAGGAGGCCTCCGCCACCATGGCAAGCCAGGAGGGGTGCAGTGGGATGAGGGCCTTATAAGGTGTCACTCCTCTCCTGGGCAGCACCCCCCCCCACAACCTTAATGACACCACTGAATGTACTCATTGAATAAGGTGGCTGTGGGGGTTTATTGCCTCACTCCCCTAGTTGTCTTTTCCTGTGATCAGCCTTGTCCTCAAAATATTAATTGTAGTTCTGTCTAGAGCGTGTTTAGCAACTGTGCAGAGCTTCCCACACAATCTTGCTTTGCAAATGCTTCTAGGAGTAGCCAGGATGAACCTGCGTTTTCCATTCATTAAAGCAAGATTAGTGTAGGCCTCTCTTGATACACTGAAATACTGCTAGATTTCTTAATCCACTCAGAGTATTTGGGGGCAGCTTCTCCTTTACACTAATTATACTGTGTAACTCTATACCTTTTTAACACTCCTCCCCATACTTGCTTCCAATAGTGAAGATGAGAAAATATACACCCGATAAAGACCAAAGCCCATTATTGCCTTGTACTGACTTGTTTCACTTTTTGTTAACTCAAATTTGAATGCCAAAGCTGTGGAAAACTCAGTGTTTCATCATCCCCCAAGTCACAATAACCTTTACTGTAAATATATTTAGTCCAGCTAATATCTTCTGATGTTAAAACTGTTCCCTTAATTAGTGTTCTGGTTGTGACCAGAAAAGGTGCAAGTAGGGTGGTCTGTAACAAGAATGCCATGCTTTCAGTGCATGGAATCTACTTTTGTAGAAGGAAGGAAGGAAGGGATGGGGAGGGAGGGTATGGCAGAGGCAGTAACTAGGAAGATTATCACACACAGACGGGATAAGGATGGGATTGCTCCCCCATCCTTATCCCGTCCATGATAGCAATCACGCAAAAGCCTTTCATAACATAGCGCTGATCCTGTCATTATCCTGTCATTGAAGCGGCATTGCATTAATGCAAAATACCGAGCAATGCCGCTTCAATGACGGGATAATGATGAGACAATGACAGGATCAGCACAACATCATTTGAAAGGCTTTCATATGATTGTTGTCACTTGTGCTTTCCAGATGGGATTATGTCCTGATAAGTGTGACGTCGTCTGAAAGTCCTTCCCGCAATTGCGCAGGAAGGATGGGACAGGGATGGGACAATGACGTCTCATCCCTCATGTGATAATCTCCATAGTTTGCAAACTCCTTCAAAAGGAAAGGAGGAACCGTGATGCTGCCTCCTCGCTCTACCTCCAGCTCCTCCGTTGCCACCTCCTGCTGCTACTACTGCCAATGTCCAGGAGAAGCAAGCTGGGCTGCCTGGTTGTGACCAGAAAAGGTGCAAGTAGGGCGGCCTGGTTCAAGGGCACACATGGCATGACCCAGAAGCGCACACACCACAGTCTCCCTGGGCTCTATGGGATCTGGGCAGTTGGTAAGGAGACAGACCCAGTCTAGCGCTGTGGAGGGCTAAGGGGAGAACAAAGGAACAACAACAACAACAATAATAAATTTTATTTGTTTCTTGCCTCTCTTTAAGGGTTGAGGCGGGGTACAATATGTGAAAATACAAAACATATTGAAAACACATGAACCCACAATTAAAATACAACACTATAAAATCATTAAAATGCTCTCATAAGAATACATATGCAGTTTAAAAGTCATGATTTAAAATTGACTGGTTAGGTCTGCTAGAACAGATATGTTTTTAATGCTGTTTTAATGCAGTCAGCATTTTCATCTGTCATATCTCTTCTAGCAGATCATTCCGCAGCAGACAAAAAAGTCCTGTGGGAAGCCATTGCCATGCTAATCCCGGCTGGTTGGAACAAACATTTCCCAGAGGATCTGAGTGCATAGTATGCCATCCAGTGGCTATAGTAATTTGAGCTGGCTTTCCTACCTGGAGGCATGCACTGGACTGCATTTCATCACCTGTCATGCTCACCACCTTTCACAACCAAAGCTGAGTTCTCTTGCTTTGGGCCCACTGTGTCTCCCACTTCTACCCTATTAATTATGCAGCAATACCTCCTTTGGGGAGTTGGACTCCAACATGAAAGATAAGGGTTTGAATCCCAGTTTGGGCATGGAACCCCTTGGACAACTATGAGGGAGTCATGCTCTCTCAGTCTCAGAGGAAGGCAAAAGCAAACACCCACTGAACACATGTTGCCACCAAAACTTCTTAGGGTCTTCATAACAACACAACCACAACAAAGCTCCTTTTTTTACACAGACAAAGGAAAAACAAAACAGGGAAGGGGGCTCCAGACAACTGAAGGTTTTCTTTGTGTGTGTGAATTTACATTTATATTAGTGTTTTTGATTTTTAATTTGTAATGGCCAACATTTTTCTTGGTTGTCCTACATTTTGTGTGCCTTGTCCTCCTTTGTGGTTATGACACCTGGTCACACTGAGACAACCTATCTAGCTTGCATATTGCTTATTCAACAAGGTTAGGTGTAAAGGTAAAGGTTTCCCCTTTGACAGGATTGTCTAGTTGTGCCTGACTGAAGGTGTGTGTGTGTGTGCTTATCTCTGTTACTAGGCCGAAGAGCCAGTGTTGTCAAACACAATTGCAGTGGTCATGTGGCCAGCATGACTGCACAGAACATTTTTTACCTTCCCACTAAAGTGGTACCTATTTATCTACTTGCTTTTGCATGCTTTTGAACTGCTAGGTTGGCAGACATTGGGACTAGTGACTGGAGCACACTCTGTCACACTGTGCTTGGGTCTTGAACTGCCAATCTGCCAACCTTGCGGTTGTCGGATTCAACATCTTAACTGCTAAACAATCGTGTACATTTTTAAGAAAAACGGAGGGCCTTAAATGTCCTACATTTTGGGCTGAGTTTTGTCCTGCAGTTGTCCTATGGTTTGGTCTAGATTTTGTCCTACATTTTGTCCCAGGTTTTAGTGGACAATTATGGCAACCCTACAAGGTAGTTCCAGAGAGTGGGAGCAGCCATTGAGGAGGCTTTCTCTTGTGTATTCAGCAAGTGATCCTGTGATGGTGGCAGGACTGAGAGAAAGTCTTGTCCTGAAGATCTTAGGGCTCTAGAAGGTTTGTCTCTCAAATAGTCTGGACCTAAGTCATGCAGGGCTTTATAGGTCATGACCAGCACTTTGAATTGTGCCTGGAAATGAACTGGTAGGCAGTGAAGCTGTTTCAACAAGGCCCTAGTCAGAATTATCTTGATGATCAAGAAATACCCATGATTTTAGACAAACAAAAGAGAATGTTAAACCAACCCACTACAATAAAGAAAGTGGTGGAAGCCATGAAGAAAAGCATGATAGGGAAATAATTAGGTCTAGATGGTTTTACAGCCCCCTGTTAAAAGAAATTAGAAGATGAACTTTTGATACAATTTCAGGCAATGTTAAATACAATCTTGAAGAAGTTGAAACCAAAAACATGAGAGAATGACAACATTATATTAATTCCAAAAGAAGACAGACATGCAAAAACCCAAAATAAAATATCAACTCATATCCCTGTTGAATGTTGATTATAAACTGTTTGCAACAATCTTGGCAGAAAGGTTTTTTAAAAAGTTTAAAAGAGAGGACACATGAAGACCAGAGTGAATTTCTGCCAAAAGGTTGTGGTAAGACAATACCTGAATGGTTACAGATATTGTAGAATATTATGAGAAAACCCTGGGGAAACATTGCAACGGTGCTATTAGATGGAGAAAAGGCATTTGATAATGTCAACTGGCAATTTAGGAAACTTTGAGGAAAATGGAACTTGGAGAAAATTATACTGAATGGATCCAATCTATATAAAGAAATCAGAATACTCACGCTATAATCAACAGAGAAAAAACCATAAATATATGTGAAATTACAAAAGGAACTAGACAAGGCTGTGTGTTGTCCCCACTTTTATTCATTAATGTATTGGAAATTTTGAGTTGGGAGATTAGACACGACCCATTAATACAAGAATCCAAAATAAAAGGAAATAAGTACAAACTATGGGCCCTTGCAGATGACCTAGTTATCTTGTTGGAATAACATGGGGCCCATGTAGGTGTAAACAGGTAGCCTGGAGTGGCTTGAGGCCACTCCAGCCCCAGTCGTCTCCTGATCAGCACAGGACCACAGTGACCTCAATGCCTGGTCCAATCTGGGTCACCGCCACGGTCCCGAATGGGACTCCGACAAAGAGCAAACTTTCCCTGCTCTTTTTCCAGATGGCTTTTCCTGGCCAGATGTGTGTTCTCTGTGCGGCTTCTAGCGTGTGTCGTTTCCATGACATACTCCCAGAGTGGCCGGAAACCGCTCTTTTGGTCACTAGTGAAAAAATGGAGAGACTTTTAGTGACACTAGGAAAATTTGGTCACTACTCAGGGTTTAAGAGAAATAAATAAAATATAGTTATGTTAATGAATATATATAAAAAAGAAGAATTAAAATAGATAGAGACTTCTGAATTTAAGGGAGAAAGTCAAATATGCATAACAAAGAAGAATTCAGAGTTACTTGACAATAATATGCAAATTAGATGACTAGATACGAGGAACTGGAATATGGCAATCCTAGAAGTATATATGTTAAAAAAAATCTATGATAAGATGGAAATGGATAAATTAATAAATTTAATCAAGCTTAAATCACTAAATAAATTTTAAAAAAAGATTGGAAATAATGTGAGAGACTGAGAGGAAAACAGCAAGAATTAGTAGTTGAAATTTAATGGACTAAAGGAGAATATAGATTAGTTAATAAGGAAAAACAGGATACATAAAGGAGGAATATATAATGAATTATTATTTCTGTAAAATAATAGGGGAAACATGTTGATTCAGATATTTATTTATTTATTTATTTATTTACGGTATTTATACCCAACCCTTCAGCCCTAAAGGCTCTCAGAGCAGCTTACAATTATTATTATTTTTAATTAGACGGTTCCCCGCCCTTAAGCTTACAATCTAAAAAGACATGACACAAAAGGAGAAGGGAATGTGGTGGGGACGGGGATCAGGTCCAGCAGTTCTTCTCTCCCTCTGAGATATAATGAATTAATTTTGCATTAGATAGAATAGCAAGTAAGGACATAATGATAAAGAAGAAACAAGGTATAGAATAAAGTAGATAAATTCAATCCAGTAAGATTTAAAAAAAGAGAAAGAGGGAGGGATTTAATTGTATAGTTCAGACATTTAAAATTGGAGGACAGAAATGAACTGATGAAAGGGATGATAAACGGAACAATTGATGTCTTCATGTGATGAGATATTTTTGCTCAACTTTTAAAAATAATATACACACAAACAAATATAAACACCAAGACCTACTAGTTCTATTGAAAACAGTTTCTTGCTCTCTGATGATACTAGTGCTGTATCCAAATTTTTATTATTGCATGCATTTATTAAATGTATTATTGTCTTGTGTTGTGTGGTAATCAGTCTCCTTGAATGGACCTGTTTATTCTTTGTTTTTCTTGCATTGTGTGGTAATCACTCTCCTTTAATGTACCTGTTTATACTTTGTGATGATAATCACAAAGTCAAAAATTGCAGTCTTGTTTTAGCCCACTCACATACATACATTGTATAATCTTGATTCAGAAAGGAGATAGGATGACATGATGAAAATAAAGGTTCTTTTCTTTTTCTTTAATACGGAAGAGTTTAATGTCTTTCTAGGAGTTTGGCAACACATTTATTTCATTAAATAACTCCCACAGATATAATGCTGGTCTATTTTATCTGTTTTAAGGATTGTTCTTATATAGAGTGTGGTGTGCTGCAGAACACATTGGCATACTTCCTATTGTCACTCCCTACTAGAGTGGAATTATTGAATCAATCGGAATTTAAAGCACCATCCTAACTGACTATAGATGATGAAGGGTCAGCTGAGCTGGTAATACAGTCAGCCCTTCTTATACACAGATTTTTTTATACACGGATTCAAGCATCCACAGTTTGAAAATGTTAAAAAAAAGTAAAAATTTCAAATATCAAAACTTGATTTTCCATTTTTTATAAGGGACACCATATTGCTATATCATTATATTTAATGGGACTTGAGCATCCATGGATTTTGTTATCCACGGGGGCTCTTGGAACCAAACCCCAGCGTATAACAAGAGTCCACTGTAATTCAATTGAAGTTGTGCTGAATCCAAGTCTCATCTTGCCTAAGGGTCATAGAAATCAATTAGCTGTACTGTCACTGTAGCCCAGATTTGTGCTGGCACGTATTGTGCCTGTGTCCCTGGGATCAAGTATATTTGGATCTGATGTAATTTGGCTCCTTTTTCATCCCATCCCTTCTCCACCTCTTTTTGGGCTGTTCTGCTGGGAACAAGCTCTGCAACCAGCAAAGCAGTTTTGACATCTGATTGCTTGCTGGGAAAGCAATGAGATCAACCAGCAAGTACTGACAGCAGAATGGGATTTTTAACAAAAGGACAGGGTGATTAAATAAGAATGGTGCAAAAGTAAAGCTGTTCTTATTCGGTTTTGCGTAATTTCTTTTTTAATCATCCTGCAGTATCTTGAATGTAATCCTAGAGCTAATAGGTCTTTGAGTATGGATTGCATTGTTAATAAGTTAGCACTTGCATCATCTCCACTTATTCAGTGGACATATTCTAATTGGTAATAAAAATTATTTTAGATCACTGTATTCTTATGATACCTGAGGAGTATTAAGCTTATTTCACTTAGGCTAAATGTACACAAGGTAAATAATGGGTCCTTACCTCAATCTCAGTTCTATTGGAACACATGTTCTTCCTTTTGTTCAATCTGAAAACATTTATTTTTGATGCCTGAGAGCTTTAAGGCAATAAAAACCTTCCTCTGATTTACTTTGCTGCTTTCAGGAATAACCTTTTTTAAAAGTGTGGTTTGATCCCACCAAATTGGGATGGGGGTGGAATGGGGCCAAGTTGGTGGGTGGGTGACCATCTAAGTCAGATGGCCACCTAGGCCACCTGATATTTCCCACCATGGGATGGTAACCTTCTTGTTTGTTAGCATCTGGACAGGCAGCATTGCCTTTTAAAAAATTTGGTGTCTGTATCAGAACCTTCATATACATAGCATTGCACACATTCCCAGGACAGCATTTCACCACCACCCCTGCTCTTCCGGCTTCACTTTATAGAATGACAGGTGCCCTTTTGAGTTATGGGAAATGAGGGAGAGGTGACTCATGGAGCATGGAAGAGACGAGTGACTTGATCACCATTTAGAACAAAGGTCCAAAAGCAGCTGAAGGAAAGCCATAGAAACATAGATTTTTTTAATGTTGTTCATAAGAGTAGCAGTGGCACAGTCACCATGCCCATCTATGAGTAGTAGCACAGTTTGCTTTGTGGAGATGCCACAATACCCTCAACATGCATTGCCCAAAATATGACAATTGTTTGGGTTCCCAGAGGGCAGGCTCCCAGTGTGCAGCAAGTTTTTTGTACTCTCTGTGTTAGATGGCTCTGAGGGACCTTTCTCTAGCATCCTTATATTATTATGTTATAGCAAAAGGCAGACAGAATCTTGCATACCTTTTCAATTCTATTCTATTGACATTGCTTTCTACTGATGCCTCATACTGATTTTTCTTATTGGTTTACTATTTTTCCCAGTACACCATGTCAATTCGGGTCAGTCTATGTGTTTGAAAGGAAACATAATTCAACCTGTACATTTTCCCCATGCATGATTAAATTTTAAAAGTGAGGCAACAAATCAGATGGAGGGAGACAACATATGTGAGGGCTGAGCTAAGTACCCAGGTATGCACCCAATCCAGTGAAAGCATGGGGTAGGGGCAATTGGAATGGCCGAAAAACAAGAGAAAAGCTTTTTGATTAAGTGAATATGAAAACATGTACATGTATGACAGGATTTTAAAAATGCTGTTGCTATGGTTGTGTGATTGAACATAAACCAATATGGCAAATAGGTGCACACAGTAGAAACACACCCTTCCACCAATATGGCTATATAATAGTGGTCCCAAGTGGCTTTCCAAACAGATTAAGTGAGTATGGCACTAAAGGGGTCAAACTGGGACAGGATACCAATCAGTAGAGCTGTGATACAGCTGTTACGTAGATTTATCCTGAAATTAAACATTGTTTTGTGAATGTATGGATTTATATCAATCTTTACTCAACTGCTTAATGTATATCCTTTTGGAAAAAATGCATCCATTTGGAAAAAATCCTGCAAAAATATAAGGGAAATTGAACATCCTTTATTCTATTCACAAGTTATTTATCTCAAACAGCATTTCTGAAGAACTCGCTGAATAGAGCAAAAAGGCCATGCTGAGCCAAAGATTAAAAGTAGGAATTTCCCCCTTCAATGAAAAGGGATACCCTAACCATGCTTGGGGGATGCAGAAGCTACAGGTTGGAGGCAACATCATCTGATAGGTATCACCAAAGGTTCTTTTTTCAGGGTATAATCAAAATCCGCATGTAGTAATCTGCCTAGAGAGTTGGAAAGGTTGTTAACTGTTTTGTGGCATTTTGATTGAATCTAAGAAAGGTATTGCCCAATTGCTAGTATTTCACCTTTTTTGTTTATTAAATTTTATTATGTTAAAAACAATAAGTAACACAAACAGACACACATTCATATACACATTACACACATTACAAACAGACCTTACATATAAATAATATAAACATACCTTACAAACATATCAAACAAATATGTCCACAACAACAAAAACCAAGAAAAAAATGAAAAACAAAAACAGCAGAAAACAAAAGCAATAACTTCTTAAACTCTAACAAAATCATAACCATTAGCTAACCATTCCTATGTTACTTCAGGTTACAGGAGACCTCTCTACATATACATGTATTCACATATTTACATTCCTTAACCTATCTGCAGTTTAGTCAAAATCCTCTTTATCACCCGTAACCCCCTTCTTATTTAGATATCGATATAAAGGTTCCCAAGTTCTGCTGTTTTTCCCAGCCTTGCCCTCTTATGAAACAGGTAAGCTTATAATAATAATAATAATAATAATAATAATAATAATAATAATAATAATAATAATAATA